>NC_089768.1:16907500-17032500 GCF_040412425.1 Macrobrachium rosenbergii | reverse complement strand
CAAACCAAGACTTTCATTATTTGACTTGATAAAACAAGATTCAGTGGTATTCCTTTTAACTGTGTCGTTGCATGGGACTAAAGATCTTACTTTACTCCAGTTAATAGGATGATCTAAATCTCTCATGTGTATGAATAATGCTTTCGATATTTGGCCAGTTCTCACAGAATATTCGTGTTGTTTGATTCGTTGTGAAAGTGATTTTCCAGTTTGTCCATAATATATTTTGTCACACTTTTTACAAGGAATTTCATAGATGCAGCCAGAAACATCCTTAGGAGAATTTTTTATTACTAAACTCTTAACATTAAAATTACTGAAAACAACATTTATGTTGAAAACCTTTAAAATTCTAGGGATCTGTAAAAACCTTTCATCATACGGTAATTTGAGAATATTATGCTTGCTGAATTCAAGTTTGTTATTAGTTAGGTAAAATGTTTTCCTGGCTCTTTTCCATGCTACATCTACAAAGGTCCTTAGGTATTTAAGTTTCAAAGCAATATCATAAATAGTTTTGAGCTCGGCATCAGTGAACTGTGGGCTACAAACACGTAAAGCCCTTAAGAACATTCCAGAAAAGACAGAGAATTCAACATATTGATGGTGATTGGAATACTAATGAACAAAGGAGGCAATGTCAGTTGATTTTCGAAAGACTGGAAAGGTGAAATTTCTGTCATGTCTATGGACAGTTACATCAAGAACATTCAAATTACAATTTCTTTCTTCCTCTACAGTAAATTTTATGGAAGGGACTAAATTATTTAGCTTAACAAGAAATTCCTGGAGATTTTCGTGAACTGGCCAGGTACAGAAAATGTCATCCACACACCTAAACCATATAACTTTTTGGCAAAATTCTTGGTAAGAATTTTGTCTAAAAAAATTCCATGTAAATATTGCTAAGGACAGGAGATAAGGGATTACCCATATCCATAATGAACTTTTGTACAAAAAAATTCCCCATTGAAAAAAAATTTACTATCTTTGATACATAACTTTATGAGATTTGTGAGGTTTGCTACAGTTAAAGGAATATCATAACTTTCTCATTCCTCCTCTAAAAATTCCAGTAAATCATCTGCAGGCACTTTTGTAAATAAATAGTCAACATCAAAAGTAACCACAGTAAAATCAAATTTCAAATTCAAACTATTCAATTTGTCTATAAAGTTGACATTATTTTTTTATATTTGTATCAGAAATGTTCCCTACCAAAGATGTAAGAACTTTTACAACCCATTTAGATAAATGTTACGAAACTGAGCCTGCTGAATTAATGATTGGTCTGATAGGGTTATTGATTTTGTGTGTCTTGACTAAACCGTAGAGATATGGTAGGGAGGAGCACTGAGTGGTAAACTGTTTAATTAAATGGTCAGAGCCCTTTAAAATGGACTTAATTTGTTTGCTAAAATGAGAGGTAACTGTCTGTGTGGGATCTGACCTCAGTTTCATATAAGTTTCACTGTCATTCAATAATGCCATTATTTTATTTACGTTGTCACTTTTATTACCACTGCATTAGACTTATCTGCCTTTGTTACTTGCAATGTTTCGTCTTTTTTAAGGTTTTTGTATGCCTGGAGAAATCGTACAGGAACATTTGGGGAAGAGGGCTTGGCCATAGCACCGTACACAATACCTTTACAAATATTGATGTCATCAGGACATAAATTTTGACTAAATTTTTCCAAATAACAAAATGATTTTGGAATGTCAACATAGTCTAGGTTACTGTCAGAAACACCAAAACTTAATCCATATCCTAAAGCTGCTGTCGTAGCACTATACAGTATATGTATGTATGTATACATACATACATACTGTACATAGATATACAATAATTCCTCAATTATCAACATTTTTCATATCCACATTTGCCCTTCTCTGCAAGCACTTGGTCCAATGGAACCAAAGATTTATGTACATAATGTAAATTTCATAAAAATTGAAACAAACCGATGGTTGGCAATGCTTTACAGGCCTCAAGAAGTGTTGGTAACACTACTTACAGGTATAAACAAGCTGAAAAAGGATTTTGGGGGGAAGGGAGACCGGGGAAAATTTCCATGGTTGGGGGCCGATTAGGAAGGCAGGGTGGGATGTGAGAAGAGCTTTTGGCAATGCTGCATGGGAGAGAAGTGTTAGTAACACTGCTCACAGGCATAAACAGTCTGAGAAAGGGTTAATGGGGGATTGGTTGGGAGGGGAAGGAGTTTCCCAGGCCGAGGAGGGATGGGTGGAGATGGGTAGGCAAGCATTTGACTTTTTAAGAGCTTTTGCGATCGTTGAAAATGCCATTTTTTTTTAATCATTTTTCACATTTTAAAGGATATTAACTTGTAATGAAATATTGTAATCATGCACAATGTAGAGAGAGAGAGAGAGAGAGAGAGAGAGAGAGAGAGAGAGAGAGAGAGAGAGAGAGAGAGAGAGAGGATTCAGCATCACACTAGGGAACTCCTTACATACAATAGTGTACCTAACACATGCACGCTCCTTTTCCTTCTCATTTTTACTTTATACTGTTCTCATTTGTATTTTTTATTCATTTTGAATTCTTGTTGTTTTCTCATAACTTTCACTTTATAAAATGATAAAAAGTAATAAAAATTGTAATGGAGAGAGAGAGAGAGAGAGAGAGAGAGAGAGAGAGAGAGCTTCCATGATTGTTGTTGACTTAAAAGCACATCACTTGACACGTCATATGCCAATTTGTTTATCACTTTTAATTGGCTGAATTGAATATGTCATCAGTTCCGTAGCATATGGTAGAAGGTGCCTTGGTGGGCAAGCACTTGTGTTTTTTGTAAGCTTTCCGACAGTTGGTGGAAATTCATATGTCATAACATGGCATTGAGACTTTTTGCATTTTAATGGTTGATAGACATAAGTCATAAACTTATCTTTCTGTAATTGGCTACATTAGGAAAGTATTAGTGCACTTGGTAACAAAGAGCATTTTACCTCGGTCCAGTTGTGAGTGATCAGTTGGTTTTTTTAATGGTGGTTGAGTCCTTGCTGTACTTTTTCCTTGCAACACTTGGCTTTTGTTGCAGGGCCTGCTGCATTGCAGGTACTTTTTATTCTGTGTTTTGTGCTATGCATCTTTTGCATGGCTCCACCTCCTCCCATGAGGGTGAAGAAAATATTGACCCTTTAGAAAAAGCTTGAAATTGTTGGGAGAATTGAAACAGGATGGTCTTTGGCACTTATCATGGAGGAGTACTGCATGGCATTGCACAGCCAACCTTGCAGGATATCAAGAATGCCAAGGACAAGCTGAAGTATGCAGTGACACTGGGAAGAAGACATCCAGTGTAACTGCAAAATCCTGTCATGAGGACATTGAACAGTCAACCTTGACTTGGTTTTGTCAGCAAAGAGTGGTTGGTGTACATTTTCGCAGTACTGAGTTGAAGGCTGCAGCTACAAAGTTAGCAGGCCTGCATGGGGTTTCAGACTTAAGGCGTCAGAAGGTTGGCGGTTTCAGTTCAAGATTCAGCTTTTTATCAAGAAGAGTTGCGTTCATATTTATCTTATAAAGTAGCTCCACCTCAATGATCAATAGCTGTTCTTGGCACGTCTCATCGGACTTCCTGTGTTTGCACCCTTTCCTGCATAAAAGTTTTATGTGGAATATCAACACAAACCTCCTACGACTTCTTCCACTTCAGCAACTTCTTTCAAGGTGATAAGGGTCACATTCTAAGTGAAAGAATTGCAAAGGCAACCATAACCAATGTTTTGAACTCTCAAGGTCAAGTAAGATGCTGTTTACAGAGTTTTTGGAGTGTCTGGCAAAGCTTCAGAGAAGAGCCTTGGGTAGTGATGGTTCTAAGAGAAGGATACTTTTTACCTTTTGTCATTTTTCCACTCCTGTTTACACAGAGAAATTCAGTTTAGAAGGAGATCAAGCCAATTTCAAACTGGTCACCAGAGTTTTACCATTGATTTTTTTCTTGTTGCCAAGGTCTCAGGGGACTGGAGACTAGTAGTGGACAATTTTAGACTCGTTTGCTCATTTTGCTCCCTTTTCGATGGAGTCATTCATTTGGCCTTAGCAGCCTTCCGGAAGGGTGACTGGGTGTTTTCTGTCAATGTGCAGAATGCGTACTTCCTTGTCCTGATCCATCATCAGACTAGGAAGTATTTTTGCTTTATCTTCAAAGTGATGGTCTTCAATACAAAGCTCTGTGTTTTGGTCCAAGCTCGGCACCATGTGTATTCTCTTATGTTTCAGCTCTGTTAGCTGGAGGGAGTCATCTGCTAGGAGGCTGAGTTCTCCTAAACTATGTCAATTGGTTAGTCTTCACAAACTCATTTCAAGCAATCTTCAGGGTGAAGGATTGTTTTCTGCGTCTGGCCTTTGTGCTGGGAAATATGTTAAATTTTGATGAGTGTCTGCTTCTTCTGACCCAGTCAATTGTTTATCTTGGCATGAAAATAAACTCTTTCTTTTTGGGGTTTTCAGATAGAGACTGGTATAGTTTTCTATTACTGATGAGAGAATCTTGATCCTTAAAAGCTTTGAGCTGAGAAGTCGCTACCTCTTTTGGGTCACTTGGGTCAGGTCAGGTCTTGCCTTCCAGACTCAATTTTAATCGTAATTTCTTCAGATCTTTTACCTTCTCTTCATTAATGGGGAGATTGGTGAAGACTGTTGATGGGTCTGCCTCTAGACCCCTGGAGCCTAGACCTCATGTTGTCCTCAGTCACGGAGAGGTCAAGTTGGGGAGTCATTCGAGGGAACATCAAAATCTTGGGGCGTTGGACTGTATGGGAGAACATAATGCATACAAACAACTTTGAGCTTTTGGCAGGTTTGAAGGTCTTATGCAAGCAGAACATCTAATTGGAGACAAGACAGTCACAGTCTGTTTCAATAATTCAACCCCTCTTTCTTACATAAGGAAGTACAAATCAAGAAAAATATTTAAACTAGCAGAAAAACTCCTTTGGACAGAGTCCATTAATCATTCTCCTACCACAGCTTGTCCCAGGGGAAAAACATGGAACAGGTTATTATAGGCCAGCTCAGCAGGATGGGACACGTCTTCTGTCAGAATGGTCTCTTCATCTGCATGAATGTTAGAAGTAGTGGAACCTTTGGCAAGCCCTCAACATTAATCTGTTCACAACTGCCCATAATGAAAAACTCCCAGTTCAATGCGCTTCAGACCAGGATTTCTGGCATGGATATTTGATGCCTTTCTTCTAGAGTGGTCAAATCTAGACCCATATGCTTTTCAACTATTTATACTCTTGATGAAAGTTTTCTACAAATTTGAGAGTTTGAGATCTCAAGCTTGAGATCTCAAGGTGATGTTAGCTCTCATTGGTCCCAAAAGGAATGGTTTTCTGAGCAACCTTTCCTGGCAGTAGCTCTTCATCTTCTACCAATCAGGAAAGATCTTAGACAGTCGCATTTGAGAAGATTACATCAAAACCTCCAAATGCCTACATGTGACCATGTAGAAATTATCATCTGTCTTGTGAGCTAGAGGCTTTTCAAGAATGGCTAGGGAACCAATATGTAGTCTAGAAGGTCCTCCACTGTTAGACCTTTTTGGCAAGAGGGATTAGTGTATTAATCTACCACCCTTACCCCTATAGATAACCAGATTAAGTTCTTCCATTATCTCAGGTTCATGAAGCAACTTTATGGTCCAGGGCCTGAAGTATATCGCTTGAGTTGTCTTCAGTTGTGGGACGTGCTACTTGAATATCGCTCATGCCTTTGGATGACAGTACTATGATTTATGTGGTATAATACAGTACAGGCAGTTCCTGGGTAACATCGGTCTCTGCTTATGCCGTTCCGAGCTTACAGCGGATGTTCTTAGGTTACATCGTTACAGTCTTACGGGGCGCTGTAAGCGACGTAATATTTGTACATTTTTGGTGGAAATTCTACAAGATCATGGATGCCTACCTCACCAGGAGCAGGGTGAATCAATTGGGAAGTTTTCAAGACAACCAAAGGATTAAAGGTAAGGCTGTCATCACTTTATTTCTCATTTTTATTAATTTTTTACTACTGTGTGGTGTTGAGTTTACGTCACACTTCAGGAGTGGAACCCCCGCTGTAACCCAGGGACTGCCTATGTGAATGTCCAAACTTCAGCCAACCAACAGCAAATGTCAAGTTTAGGAAGCAAGTTAAGGAAATTTTGTGAATCATCATTACTGTATGCATTGACGAAATTCCTTGCATTTGTCAGCCACACCCGTTGTACCTCTCAGGTGTCGGCAGACAGCCACTGGAAAGGTTTGTCCAGTGAGATACATCCGTTGTCCTCCAGCTCTTCAGATGACTACTGTGTGGACAAGAAACGCCGCAAACATTATCCGGACTCTTCCTGGCCCCTTAAGCGCCCTTCTGAAGACCATGGTCGGCATCCAGACCCTTGCCTGTGAAGCGTTATAACCGGACTCCTAACAGTCCCAGACCTTTTTGTAGTTTCTCCTTGGACTCTTCTGTTATTGTCCCCGTCCATCGGCGCCCACCTGTGTCTCCCTGGGACAGTCCGGAGACCCTCTCACCTGAGTGCCCAACATCCATTCTTGAGCGCCCACATCTGACTCCTAAGCGCCCAGTACTTGCCCCCACCTGAGTGCCCAGCGCCCGCTCCTGAGTGCCCATCACCTTTTTTGTCCTTCACCTTTGGACCCTGACGAAGTTGCTCTGGCTCCAATTAAACAACAGTTGGCTCAGATTATGGACTTACTTTAGAAAGCTCCTTATACTCCTAAACCTGCTCAGGATGACCACCTTTCTCCTATTTCCTTGGAAGAAGAGATTGACCCAGAACCTGCTTCTCCTTTGGCATATGCTGCCCTGCTGAGATATTTGATGGCGAATTTTCCTTCCTTTTTTGCCCCAGCTGCTCCTTCGCGTGCATCGATGTTCTTAATGAGGAACCAGCTGGATGACAGGACACACCTCCCCAAGGTGGTCTATTCATCCTCCTCTAATACTGTAAGTTTTTTAAGGAGATGGGAGACTGGCTTTCTGCCAAAAGAGAGTAAAGTAAAGCATCTTTCGCTTTTCCTCCTTCTCGTCTTGTTTGCAGGAGGTACTTGTCCTACGTGACCAGAGAGGCTCCTCCTCTGGGAGTTGCTGCCTCCTCCCAAGAGAATTTCTTCAGTCTTATTGACTTGTCTCGTCGATCTGCTTTCTCATCAGCCAAAAGCATTTTACATCCATAGAATTGGATTGTCTGGTATTTGAAGTTCAAAGTCCTCAGTTTCCTTGATTGGGTTGTGGGTGCATTGGCCAAGAAAATTGAGGACCATCAAGATCTCGCTTCGGATATGGCCTCTGGCTGGCTTGGGGTTCTGTCCTGTGTGGACAAAGCTGCTAGAGCTGGTTCTCTAGAGCTCTCTGCCCTCATTACTTTTGGGGTGCTGAAGAAACGAGAGCTCTGGTGCTCCTTTGTTTCTAAGGGGGTTACCCAGACCCAAAAGTCCGCATTGCTGTTCTCGCCCCTGACAAGAATCCTCTCTTCCCTCAGGATGCTGTGAAAGAGATTGCGTCGGACTTACAAAAGGCGACGACTCAAGACTTGCTGACTTAGTCACCTAGGGGTTCCAAGGACTCTTCTTTTCAAGCTAAGACCACCTCGTCCCTCCAGTAACAGCCATTTCGTGGAAGGAAATCTTGGACGCCATTCAGGTCCTGCTCAAATGTCCGCCTTTCATCCAGACCCATCAAGAAGAGCTCTGCCAAACCAACAAATTTCATGAGCCTGTAGGAGCCAGACTATTAGAGTTTTGGGAGAGGTGGCTGATAAGAGGAGTGGAGCCCTGGATTATCAATGTTTTGATAATCCAGGTAGCATTGGAAGCACTCATTTTCTTCTACTATCTTTTTGTCTTGGTGTAGGGTTTTGAGTTTTGTTGAGCCTGGGGGTACAAGGTACCTGGAGTATCCACCAGTCTTAGTGGATAGGTTTGGTTTTTAATTAGTTTTTTCCAGTGTAGGTGACAGCATTGTCTGGTTTTCCTAATGTTGGTACTGTGTCCAGAGCAAGGACACCTTATTGTGTGCTTTGTCAGGCATATCCTCCACTACAAAGCTCCCACTTAAATAGAGGCCCTCCACAGCTCAACAGCCACACCACTATGGGTTAAGATGAGCAACCAGAGGCAGTATTCACCTGCAGTAGCTCTCTTACCAGGTAAGGAAACAACAAGCATTGCATACAATGCTGGTAGATTTTTCTATTTCAAACTAATTATCATGCTTTAATGTTTTGGAGTAGACTATGTCCATGTATCCCACCTCCATTCAATGTGGGATTCAGTTAAGTAATTACTTGGTAAGTAACCTATATGGAAATGATATTTTCATAATAAAATTAAGGTTTATATATACTTACCAAGTAATTACAAAGTCAAAGCCCGCCATCCTCCTCTCTTATGGACATGAGGGCACAAACAAATTGAATAATGGCTGCCAGGTTGATCCTTCTTCCCTTGGTAGTGGCAGGGCCATCACCTACATGAAAATGAACAAAAGAAGTGCTACCGCAAATTTTGAAAAAAAGTTTCAGTGCGAGGTAGATACGTTAGCTATGTAATTATTTGGTAAGTATATACTGTATAACTCAATTTTAATATGAAAATGTCATTGTTTGTGGCATTTTTGTTTGTTTGTCCATACCTCTAGCAGATTTTACATTGAAGGAGTTTTGGACTGTTAGGGTATAGTTCACTGTTTTTACCAAACTTTGGAACTATCTTTATTAACATTCCCATTTTTTTTTACTTTGGACATTGTATATTTCAATCTTGTAGGGAATCATCTACCATATTTTTGTTGACTGGTCCACCTTAATTTACTTGTTAGGGTAAAACTAATGGGCCTTGAATACTGTTCACTGTGCCTATGTTTTGAAATACATTGGTATTCCTTATTGATTTTTGGGACCTACAAATAGTTTTCTGACTGTTGAACTGTATTTGTTTTTATTAAACATTTGTTTTCTTTCGTCTGTCCAAAAGACCTATCTTTTGATGGCCATCTTTTTAGTAAGAAATTTTTGCGTTTTACTGGAGATAAGTTTTGTCTGTTTTGGGAACCAGGATCTGATCAATTATAGTTCTTGAAATGTAATTGAAATGAATCCAAATTTGGTCAGGCATCTTATTTTTTATTTTTATGTTATTTTCATGGGCCTCTTAGTCTTTTATATGACAGAATTCTTTGAAGGGGGGAGTCTTCAGAATTTTTCGTTTCCCAGTAGTGGTCATCAGTAGTTAAGTTATTCATCATGTGACATGAATTGATAGAATATTTCTAGGTAATTTCCAAAGCCTACCTTGAAACTACATATAAAGGACAGATGAACCTCTCCGTTACAAACCACCGTAGAGACAATATCTAGATATACATAGTGCTTCTGTTGTCTTGAGGGTTGTTAGTTCAAAAAAATTGGACTCAGTTACTTGGAATTCTAAGTTGTACTGTCCTCTTCTAAATATAGATCTTGATGGGGAAAGAAAAAGAAGAGGGAAAAAGCTAAAAATGCCTTGCTAATTTAGTTTAGGGCAACTACTTCTCGGAAAGTTGAATCTCTTCTAAATGATAGCTTTTTTTTTAAAATAATTTACAGTTTTGTACATGGATCACCAAAATACCCAAATTTTACAGTAATTTATATTTTTCATAGGTAAACAAACTGTAGCCTTTCATAATGGAGTGTCCATCCTTGCTTGCCCTGGACTGGCCTGTTCCAACTCAACAAGGCTACCCAGGTGGAGAGTGGGAAAGAAGGGAGGCCACTCTCACCCAGCTGATATTAGCCATTGTCCTTTCTGTGGGGTGGATGAGCTGTGCTACCTCCCATATGAAAGGGTATAGTTTGTGTGCCTAAGAAAAATACAAATTAAAAATTTGGCATATGTTTTTAGGGGATACAAACACTACGCCTTTCAGATATGGAGACTACTTAGGAGGGAGGTAGTGCCCATGATTAAGGCTAAGCACCTTTGCATGAAAAAGGGCACAGGTGCTGCTCTGCTAGCACCACCCCAGAGGGCGGAATGGTGCTTCCCTCTATCCATGCTCTGCATGTTACAGACCAAAATCACATCAGACTAATCCCGAAGAACTTGGTACAGTATCCTTTCACAGGAGTGGAAGACTGATGATCAGAAGCCTTTTTATGGATAAAAGGTTCCACCTTGCCTCCACCCCATTACAGAAGTGGAGATGAGGGCTTGCATTCTGTATTAGTAAAACAGGCTCATAGTGTCACTTACCTGTACTCATTCAGGTCCAGCTTGTACTTTGGCATGAATGTTTGCAGGTATGGATCATAGGAGAGAAAATGGGTAAGTGCAAACACCACCTCTCCCCTCGGAAGCCACATACTCTAGCCAGAGCACTCAGATGAGCTATGGATGACATCCTTCAAGTAGAATGAAGTGGAAGTAGTCTGACAATGCCAGACTGCCACCCTCACCTTTTGGACCAAGAAGTTGTTCAGGAAGGCGAGAGAGGGCCTAGCACCCCTAAGGTTGTGAGCTCATTAGCAGGTTAGAGGGTCATCCGCACTATCAGGGGACTCTTAGTCTTTGGAGATTACTTTCTGTAGCGAGAAGATGGCATTTGGATACCTCCTCCTTGTGATGTCCCATACTCAAGAAAAGGTGCTTGCACTTTGTATGTCACTCTTCGAAGAAGTTAGGGAAAGAGAATAGCCAACTCAGTCAAGTGTTCTACAGGTGATGGAACTGATCCTTGGAGGACCATGCTGCTTCTCCCTTAACCAAGGAAGGAGATCTGACAGAATTCTGTTTAAACTTAAACATTGCCACTCCCTTGCGCAGTGCTTAGAAAAGCCAAGAAAGGAGAGGAACAAGCCCTGGCACTGCTCCTCAAACTCCCCTACCCACCACTCTCACAAGAAAAGGAAGAGTTCAAAGAACTCTCCTTGGAGAAGAACTGCTCAGACCATATATGCTCCAGAGAGCATGAACATCTCAAGCACAAAACCAATGGAGGTTCACCCCAAAAACTTCCTGAAGAAGGCTGAGAAGAACCTTTCCCAAGCCAGTGCAAAAATAATCTTTAGACTGGGTACAGTACACAGCTAGCAAACAGGCTGTGTGAACCCTACAGATTGAGTGGGTTGCGCAACCCTCTCTCTGAGTATCCCCCACAGAGTTGCAGAAAAGTAGCTCTGCTCACCTGTCTATGACAATTGTCCAATGATGGATGGATGGATTGCAAGATGCCCGCCTGTGTGGGAAAAGACAGCAAGGTCGAGGTATAGGTGCATAAGACAAAGAAGGAAAGCACTGATGGCTCTCCTACCCTTCCTTCTGCTGGTCCTACTTGTCTTGCACCACAGGGTTGGTCTAGTCATGAGCTGCAGACCAAGTCACACCATTACAGGAGGCTCACCAGGAAGGACTACTGCAGCTGAAAAACCCTTTCCCAATGCAAGAGTCTATAAAGCCGAGATCGTTGTAACCATGAGGAATTACTTCAGTTCATGAATGCCTGAAAAGTTAATATTATGGACATATAAGTCAGAGAACGACACAGCTGCTGATTAACCCTTCATTACATGCTGCAACATTCAAGGCAAAATCGATGACAAGGTCAACCTCAATTTAAGAGATGGTTGGTCTTGTCTGCCCTCAATCTGAGCAAAAACCAACAAAAACTGCAGAAGTGCTGAAAAAACCACAAGTATACTTTCAGGAACAGAAGTCACATAAGAAAGCACTTGTGTGTCTTGTAGACACACATTAGAAATTGCCAGCACACGTAAAAAGACTGAGCGCAAGAAGCAAGTCTGAAACAGCTGGAATGACAATGGGTGATGTCTATTGGGTGAGATTGAGTATCCCCACTTCCCCATCACCACCTGGACACCAACCTTGTTTAATCAGTACACTGCTGGTTTAGCATATGTGTGGAAGGATACTCCATACATGAAAGGTGTAGTGTTTGTGTCCGTGTAGGAACAAATTCACTTTCGGTTCCTGATTTGCCTCCTTGATTATTTAGTAACTGTAACTGAAAAGAAAATATTTGGATCCAAACACACATGATTGCTGTTGTAGTTCATTATCTTGCTTGCAATTATTTTTTATACTGGAGTAGTTCGTATGGTTTTGATTCTTTATTCTGCTCTGTTCATGGAGAGAACCAAAAGACTGACTTATGCAAAGGAAATTAATAAGTCTAAAGAAAAATAAATTACTAGCACAAATCAAAACCTCGTTTTGAGCTCTTAAATTCAATGTTAGATAAGAAAAACCTGGGGAAAGGGGAAGAAATAATAAAATTTTTCAAATGAGTTGACATTTAAGATACAAAAAATTATAGAAAATATTTAAGATACAAATAATTATTTTGTGGGCAAGTAAACTTCTTGATTGATAAATCAGAAAAACTAAAATATGGTACAATTTGATGTTCATTTGAAGATACAAAACACACATGGTTAATAACACAATAATATCAGTAATAATTTATTTCATGACTGCTCAATAAGTCTCAACTTTATAGCAATGAAGTATTATTTGCCATTACTATTATCCGTCTAATTAAGGGTATGATCGAGCATCACAAAATCCAACTAGTTCAGTTTAAAAAGATTTCTATAAAGTATTTACACTATTTTACAAATATCTACCCTTAATGAAAAGTATTGTACATCAGCTTTCCAGAGGTTAATGAATATGTCATAGAAAAATTAAATACAATTTTCATATACAGAACTGATGACATGCAAGTCCAACAACTTAATGAGTATACAGTATTATCAATCATTACAATAAACTATTCACTATTAATGCCGTACTATATGGCAACAAAATAAATTGCAACATTTATGATTGCATAACATATTCCAGTGTTAAATTTGTTTGAACATCCCAGGGTACAGAGGAAAAACAGCCCCAGGTCCCATTTGCTTCCAAAATGAATCAAGTACTCATAGCTCCTCAGAGACTTACATAAACTTATCAATACTCTTTACTAACCCATTGAAGCAAAGCTACTTGAATTTGTCCATCACTATTGAGCATCAAAAGTGAATGAATCATGGCAAAACATTTTGTAGAGATAATGAAAAGTACAGTTTACATATACATTAATTCAAACTCAATGTATATATATATATATATATATATATATATATATATATATATATATATATATATATATATATATATATATATATATATATAAATTATTTGGAGTTAGTAATATACAGTACAGTCCATGTACTTACTTTAGCATTTTTAATTATTTTATGTTCGTGCCATCTTGCCATTTTAGACCAACTTCCTCCCTTCCTTGCTAAAGTGCTATATCTTAATGTAAGTTACTGGCCTATGCAAAAGCTACACTATTCATGACTTGGTAAGGAATTTGATTTTTTGCTTTAACCATGTTGACTAGTTCTCAATAATGGCACATCTCCCCATAAATCCTATGTAGTCCAATTGCAATCACAATCAATTATATTCTACAATAAGTAAAAAAGGTGAAAGGGTAAAATTTACTCTGTCATTTTCTTGTAAAAATTTTTAATATTCCAGAGTTTCTTTTAAATCTATAAAAGTCACATATACCTTGACACTTGCTGTGTCAAAAATATTTAAATACCCACCACTGAAATAAAATTTCAAGGCCTGATTAGTAATTAATGGTAAACTATCATCCAGACTATTTTTCAAATACTGTAATGTTACCCACAACAAATATACAGAGAAAAAATTTTATTGCAAATCACCAACTACTTACTTATCTACTGAAGGTAAATTTGCATTAGGATCACTTGCCTACTGAGTCGTCCTTTGTTCAAATATAGAGGAAAAATTTACCTATCTTGTTTGAGGTCAAGTCATTTATCAGAAATATATACTGTTTACTAGCAAAATACCTTTCTGAACTGTATAATGAAGATTGTGCAAAGGCCTGCTTTGAACAATTTTTATCTCAAAATGCCTCAACTACTTTCATACTGAAATGGAAAATGTGACAAACAAAATTCAACATGATCCCACACTGCAAGAACATTATGTACTAAAAGTTTCAAGCAAAGAAAGGGTATGGCTTTATTTGGCACAACAGACTTTTCCTTCATATCCAGATATATGTGGTGGTAATATGTGTTGTATTGGGCTATGTTAGTTATTACTATTTCCTAATGTTGCAGGTTTATTTACCTAACAATATAGCTTTATTCTAGGAACTGACATAAGAACCAGAATCATTCATACTATGTACAAGACCATCCACTTCACTCCCATTCTGAGACTAACAGTTACATCACTTTCAAGCCTCAGGATGAAATCCCTAAAGCTCTGAAGATTATCCAAAGTTATGAAATAAAATACATTGAGTACAGTACTTGTTTCTTTAGCTACATCAAAGCTAAAGAGAATTAATGGCAGTTGGAACCTCTCCTGTACTGAGGCCACTTGAAAAGAAGAGTGAATAATACAGTGATTATACAACAATACTAGATACAAAATATCCATGATAATAAGATGGATACATAATGCACAAGCATAGTTTGGAAGAGAAAAGAAATACAAATGAAGCTTTGCTGCTCTGTTTACTTTGTACCATTACTTTACTCATGGATATAAAATCAAAGCAAACTTAAAGCTTCACAATTATAAAAAGGATGGGAACTTCTTAAACCCATACTGAGTTCAGTAAAGCTGCTGCATTTAAGCAGAGACATAGCACTGCACTATTCACCATTCCACAGTTTTCCTTTCAACTAAATCTTTAAAACAAAGTAAAGGACAGAGACTGGCATTAATACATGCACGGTCTAATACTGTAAACACACATCAAAATATTGAAAACTGAAAGCATTAAGTGAACTTGTCGCTACATTTCATTAAATTATAAATCTAACTTGCTTTGATTGCACAAAAAACACTAAGGTGTTTCTAACAATTGTAAGGATAAATGGTAAATGACTGCAGAATAACAACAAAGGTTTAACAGATATTTTTGTCAATGATAACTTGATTGATTGTTAAATCTTCCTTAACTCTTAGCACTGTTTGGTAATTAATGAATAACTTTCATCATGAAACAGATATGCTGTAGACCCTGATGAATTATACTGTAAAGACAATTCATTTAAATTTTCTGATATTTCATTGGAACAAATAGTACTTGGCAACACGTTTCTTTGCCTATCTTCTTCAATGTTGCAAAAAAGTCTACCAAGAATTACAAGTAAATTTACTGATACTTTTGCAGTCTACATTCTTATAATTATTTTACTGGATGATACACTAAATATAATTATTTTACTGGATGATACACTAAATCCTAAACATCTTTTCACTTGGTGCTTTTATTAGTTCTAGCAAATATCTGAACAAATTCTTAAAATTTAGTGCATGGTAATGAAGTATAGGGGACTGGTGCTTTTATTAGTTCTAACAAATATCTGAACAAATTCTTAAAATTTATTACATGGTAATGAAGTATAGGGGACTGATTTATCAACTCCATCCAATACAATGGCACAGTCCTGGGAATACTCGGGAGTGCTTACATCTCCCTTCAATCATGTAACATTCGTGACCCCTGGGTCAAATCAGTCTTACCCTGAGTGATGACCTTATAATAATAGCCTGAAATCTTAAGCAGTGCCACAAATTTGGAATCATAGCCATCCAGTCTTGATTTTTTTCTTACTTTTGGGTGCACATAAACCTTGGCATTAGTATTAGTTTTATTTTTATATGTGTTATTTATATCTAATTATCATCTGCTTTTAAAAATTTTATCTGCAACTTACTCCTACCTTCTATTTGCTCATTGTCATTTTTCATGTGGACAGTCCAGTCAGTGATAGTTTGATAGCCAAATAAATTAACTTTTGATGCTTTCTGTACGGAGTACACAAGCATCTGTAAGGAGTACACATTATGAATAATAATGTATCATCTTCCAATTAACATGCAGAATTTGAAAATATAATTTGTATTAATAAGCTTTATATGAATCAAAGCATGGAATAGAGTTACTGAACTTCTCTAAAGGCAGATTTTGTAAAGAAGTGGCAGCATTCACTTGTGAAAATGTTTGTGGGTTTTAGAAAAATTAATTCTACTGTACATTGTTTAGAAGAAAACTATTAACATTTTTATCAAAGCTGGACTGCTATTTGAATTTTGACAATGAATATTATATAAAGTATTGCACTTGATCATGAGACACTTAAAAATTCTTAGAAATTTCATACAATTCAAGAGCTCGCTCACAACGTGAAAGAATCTTTGAGGCAGACATTAATATAAAGTCATAAGAAGATGGTATAATAAAAAAAAGATACTTGCTTGAGGTGATATAAAAACAAATTTAGGATTCAAGCTTGTAACCTAAGGAAATAATATAATTACAAAATTCTAGTTTGAGTCTCAAACAAAATTAAAGTTAAAAGGCAACCTCGTACTGCAAGCACAGACTACATGTGGTAACATCATTATGACAACAAAAGTTCTTCAAGGTGGAAAATGTTAATGTTAAAATACAGTATTTTTAAATTCAAATAAGAATATATGAGAATATGGGCAATATCAACTTCCATTTATTTTGTCCAAGATATGAATGCTTAACGGGTCACATTACTTTATTTAATCCTTTTCCTTCAATGCCATATCCATGAGGCTTCACCTAAGAATGCTAACAGCACAACACTAGTTGTGTGTTACTGACAAGTATCATGCCACACAAGATCTGTAATTACACAAGATCTGTAATTATTATAAAATAAATTCTAGTTCTCTAAGATTCAAACCAACAAAAGCCCTGAGCACCAATACAACAAGTTAATGCAACTGCAGTTCTGTGGCAAGTAAATTTCTTCTTTAGTTGTTTACACTAGCCCAAAGGATCAACAAAGTAAAAATGGAGAGAGCAAGTATCCTGAACTTGTGGTGTAAGAAACTGGAAAAGGTATCAAGAATGAAATTATAAAGTAGTTTGTGCAGTGAAATAAGTCCAATTTAAAGAAATAAATCCACAAGTAAAAAAACAATGTAATCCACAGCTACTAACCCAAGAAAACACTCCCAAATACATCTTAATCATCAATCTTCATTCAGCTTCCAAAAAAATGACATACAAGACATGACTTTAAAAATGCTAATGGCAAAATGTAAATTTGCATTCTCCTCATTTAGTGATAAATATTAAAAGCAACAACAAAGTGCATTTTTATGAGTCTAAAAATTAAATAAAATAACTTGTTTGGAAATCAAGAAGCTTCAATTTTCTTTAAAACAAATCTAGAAGCTTCAATTTTCTTTAAAACGAATAGAGTCCAGTGATTCAATACTTGAGAAAGCAATCTGGTAATTACATGGAAATTCTAATGAAAAAAAAAAAAAAAAAAAAAAAAAAAATTTGAGTAAAAGCTTCTTGTGACTGATTTGTCAACATTGCTTCTAATCCCCTACTATAACAGATGTAATTATGCTTACCTGATAAACAAAAGCACCACCATTCAACTGCCTTGTGATTTCACCACTTAAAACATTACTGCCTTATAATGAAACTGATGCCACATACCTTTTGACATATTTAAGCAAATACATTATACCATATGTAAGAATTATAATTCATTCAAATCATATACACTTAATTAGTATTTTAAGACATATTCCAGCTAGAAATTGATTACAATTAACACAATCATGTTCAACAGATGTCAACCTCCTATTTTCACTGATGCCAGTAGAACTGGGTAAGGGTATGCACATTAAGTGCCAAAGCTTAACTAATACAGTAGCAGCCAGTGATTGTTGCAATGTTTCCCTGCTTTGTGGGAGTCCTGTCTTACTTTGTCAAACAATCTGAATACTTGTATGATCTCTTGACAAGTCAGTCAGAGTAGTAGTAAATATAGTATTAGTAAAACAAGGACTTGGAATATACAGAAATTCAAGCATAAAAATGTGCAAAATGCACCCATAACGGGAAAACACTAACAGGAAATCAGAAATCAATTTGACAAGTCAGGGAAATGTTTATTCTTGGTCTTGAACCATATTTTGAAGACAGACACGAAAAACATTCCACAACAATACTCATAAGTGAATATTAATACTGCTTTCAAGAACTATATGGACAAAACTCAGGAACGTGAAATACAGGTGTAAGAGTAATCATACATTAACACCTTTCCGTAAATAATAATAGAATGAGAGTACTGGCCATGTGAGACAGGGTCCCAATACCAGAGGAAGTTTACCCAATTCTAACCACTGTTTTGCTAGTAAAAATGGGTATTCGGGTTTTTTTGCTATACACCTTTACCAGCTGCATATGCATTAGTAAAACCTAAAGGCTTCTCATTCACATGGATACACTATAATTATGATGAAATCAAGCTATAACAATTACAAATAAGAATGGAAGAAACATATTATCAAGGCAAGCCCAAAGAGCATCACTTTTATGTGATAAACTATTACAGTACCATCAAACTAAGTAATGACAATGTTATCCACACCATACCACTGATATTCTGTATGAAGAGTGTAGAGTTGTAATATCATCATAATTGTAGTAACAAAAAATTAACAATTTACCCTGTTTTCCCTTAAAGATGCTATATAAAGTGTTTTCTTCTGTATGGATACTAAGAATGGCTTACATAAATTCATGAAATAACACTGCAATTGCATTAATCAGTAAAACATACCATTACATATTTGAAAGTATCTACTATACAACTATGACATCTTCAATACACCTGTAATTGCATTTAGTGTGAAATATCTTATCAACTCCTGGCACTCCAGCAACTTCAAAACAAACAAATTGCAGTACTGCAGAATTTAAAAATTATTAAATTAATTACCCCTAGTATAAGCATAACAGAAGCTATTCTTTGTCTCAGACAATACTTGAAGCTCTCCTTCGCTAATCATACATTAAACCTCTATCTAGTGAGAGAAAATGACTTCTTGTGAAAAATAAACAAAATCAACAGAGTTCCCCAATCACACAACAACATCCAGTATCTCTTAGTCTTTGCATATAACAAGGAAAATTACAGTATATAGCTATCTACAACTTCAAATTAAGACAACTGAATGGCATTTAAACAATGATAGATGGTTTAGGACAATTTCTAATACTTGTTAAGAGGTAACAGTAATCTAATAAATGAAATCCCAAAGGCTACAGGGTTCTTCAAGATGCTATAAAATTCTAACTAATATCTAAAGTGCTTGACTAACACCACAACTTTGTAGCTTCTCTCAGCTGAGCATGATATCAAATACTGGATTAGTTGACAGTTAACAATGCATTAATTCTTGGTTTGGAGCACAGCTTTGTAGCTCCCATAACTGAGCATGATATCAAATACTGGATTAGTTGACAGTAAACCATGCACTGCAGCAAAGTTCTACTTAATACATAATGTACATACTGCAAAATAAGTCTTTTCACTGAAGTGAGAAAAAAATCAGTTGCTCCTAAGTGTGAATTTAAAGGTTTCTAAAAATGATTCATATTCCATCTTCAGTTAACTAGTTTCATCATCAACTGTGAATTGTTATGAGATACACTAGTGACCACACACAATAAAGACAAGGTCTTCTTACCAACAAATATCCCTATGGTTTGTGTTGGCTTTCCCTATAAGCCTGAATGATACATTAAAATTAACATCACACAGTCAACTTACTCATTAACTTGGTACACAGAAATTTCCTCAAGAAATTTCTAAGAATAGTTTCCTCCTAACCACAACATTATTTGAGTATAAAACCATAGTCTATTATCACAAACTATGATCTGACTAGACCTATGCTGTGATCAACATGGTTTCATTAACTCAGAAGAGGGCACAGGTTAACAATCCAAAAAAAAAAAAAAAATGTACAAAAGGCAAATAAAATATTGCAAACTTTGAAGTGTTACGGAAAGACACCCCGAGATGCTCTCCTGAAGAAGGCGGCTACACGTGCAATAAAAATGGAAAAGGCGCTTTTATGTGTGGCAGCTAATGGAAGAGGGGTACATCATAATGGCTAAAATGTGATACTTTTCCTTGTATTTCTGTATGAAAATTATCATTACCATAGATAGTTTAAGAAGACTATCCACATAGAGAATACTATCTCAACTGCAAACTTCAATGTAGCCCTAATACTCAAACAATAGTTTTTAATTTACAATACCAGCCTCTGAATGAAATTCTTACAGGTTTAAGAGGTTGATTACATCACAAACATATACCACTATTGGATTTCTAATTAAAATACAATATTTGTAATAATAATGGTACTTTTAACAGAAACAGCAAAACTGCGCCTAAAATACAAACCTTACTGTAAAAGAGGCACACTTGCTATGATTTGAGACTGAAATAATAAGAGCCAATTAGTCGTACATAAAACAAATATGCCATAATACACCAAATACCTGGGCATCACTAGCATCAACATAACTTTACATGTCATTAAAAGAACAACAAATATAATTAAGAAAAAATGTGAAACAAAGCTGACTCACTTTACGTGGTGGTGGGTCTCTGTACTATGTCCTGCTCCAGAGTAAAACTGTAGTAATACTGGAAGAGAAATAGAAATTAATATGAAAAAAGGTTTAATATCCTCAACGAGAACATGCCACTCAATCAGTCAAACAACATCAACAGAGATGTACACATTCCACAACACAAATCATCCAAAGACAGCAAACACTTAGTAAATAATGTACCCTTATCAATCTATTGATTATAAAACAAAAACACATTATAAAAAAAACCCACAAAACTTACAAACCTAGCAAGATACAATATGACAGCTTAAACACAGAAAAACCCTGTAAAAATGCATATACCTGAGTATTTTAATAGTTTTATCACAAAAAGTACATTTATTCATGAAAATTATATGAAAATACAGTAATTAGTGAATATTTCTCAGTGAAAAATACAGCGAATGGGCGAATTTTCCACGAATGATGGCTAGATATGTTCCACAGAGAAGCCCGCGAATCATGAGAACGCGAATATGGGGGGTTTACTGTACACATATGCATTGCTGTAAGGACACTACAAACTGATTGGCCCCTGCCTCTCTTTTGGGTGCATTATTTTTAATGACACTGAAGCACAGTATTGTAATTAAGGCAGTAATATGGTGTTACATACATATACTTTTCAGTAAGTGCATAATTACAGGTATGCATCATGTTGAGATAAAATTTGCACTTATGTTGTGTTCCTATATAGAATAACCCAGAGAGAGACAGAAAGGCAAGCAAGTACCACATTCTTAATGAAAAAGATGTTAGAGAGTGTGAGGGGGAGGGGGGAGACTTAACCCTTCATGGATGGACCCCCTCAAGAGAGGATCTAAAACAGGTTTTGGGTGGTGGAAGGATCCCCTCTGAGGAGTATTAATATTACGTGCCATACGATGTGGCTGTATCAAGCGGGAAAGAGTTTCCATCACTTCATGGCCCATAAATGAGTAATGGCAACTAAAGAATTCAGCTCAGGCATGGGCATCTCAGGCACATTAGTACTGTTCTTGACTTGAAAGGGGAATGTCTTGCTTCTCTCTGTCCCAAGATGTCTTTTTATTTATTTACTCATAAATATACCCAGGGATTGCTGTCGGTGTTAGTTCTTATCTTTTATGATATGATGTCAGTTATAATTGAAATTTTGCAAAGAAATATTAGAAAAAACAAATATATACACAGAATTTGTTACTGATTTTAGTTCTTATCTGTTATGATATTGTGTGGGCTGTAATTATAATTTTACAAAATAAAATAAAATAAAAATTATAAAAAAAAAAATGTATAACTTGGTAAAATTTATGAGTGTTTTTGTAAAAGAGGCCCAACACAGGGTTGTAAATAGTCACTTTCAACTTCCCGTGGAAGGTAAGGAAAATTTTTTAGAATTTTTTTTCTTACACCACGTGCATTTGCATATCTTCCGCTTTCCATCGATGTGTTCTTTTTTCTTAAATTGGCCAACCTTAAAGTTTGCCTGGTCTGGGGGTTGCATGATATATAATTAGCCCATCCCTAACGGTTATGCACTGCTGGCCTCACGGTGCTGCAATAATAATGGAATGGAATGGAATATGAAATTTAGGCCTGAAGCCATTAGTAATGCGACAGTATTATGGAGTTTGGGTAGGCAATAGCCTATTAGATATCTCAACTTCGCACAGAAGACCTCAGAAAAAAAAGGGTTCTTATATGCCATCAAATGCAGAAATAAATACCTGTAATTACTTATGTCCCACTAAAACCCACAATTTTATGTAAATACTTGTTTCACAAATAAAAACTTTTTTGAATGCTGTGATACTTTACTAAAAACTAAGATTCAGTTCAAATTAAAAGCTGTAGGTGCCGCAGGAGTTGAAAATGGGTAAGACATCCCAAAGTAGGAGAATGCCCATTACAAAGACACACTTCTTACATTTTGTGGTCCAGAGCTGTGTTAACCTTAGCACTGTAGTAAGATGGAAAACAATAAGTAAAAGTAATTAGAATTACATAATAAATTTCAAACAAGTTTTTTTTTTTCCCTAAAACAAAAACTCAATTTTCTTAAAGAGACTAGTGCTGGCCAAAAAGAAGTCATCAGCAGAAAAGTGCAACCCGCAATTGCTCTAGTATGAATAACCTTTGCTACAGTTGGGTGCCATTACTCAATCATTTTATTAGCTGAACTGGCAAGGGACGGCATTGGGAAGAGAGAGCATCTACAATAAATTAAGATTTGCAATTCAGGGACATGAAGTATTTACTTAAAATGTATTTTTCCTTATAATGCAATGACCCAACTACATAGGTTTTTGCATTCTACTTTTCATGTTCCCCATGGTCTTCTCCAACCTAGCTTTTCAACTGCTTTTAAGTGACTTGCTCCAGTTTTCACCCATAATTTAAACCCTATAAGAATCTACATATATGACTTAGTGGTCTTGTTAAACTACCTTGTATGAAACTCCAGGGTCTCCAGTACAGGATTTTCTAGATGTATGAAACATTTAATCTGCATTACTTGCATGAGTGTGTGCTATGAATACCTGGTGGGGCTGGATGCACTGTTGTAGCTCTCCAATATTCTTGTATAATTGAGATAATTAAAACTACTTGAAAACCAGTACCTTTACACATTTTCAGGGACTTTATGGGTCTCAGGCAACCTGAATGTTGCTCACAAACTGTTAAACATGATGTTTATGAGACAATGAATCATTATTAATTCGAGGATGAAAGGTTAAAAAATCACAAGATGAGTGAGAGCTGGGAGCAAAAAGTGGCTTGACACAGCTAGTTAGAACAGTCTCTTTGATTTTCTTAACTACTGAACAAGGCTGTAAAATGAAAACTCAAAAATGATAAATGGCAAAACTGACTAGTATTTTTACTTAGCAAAGGGGAAAACTAAGAAATTAGTTGAGAAGATATTTAACCCCACAGACACTTGAAAAATATGTGATCACCTGGTCCCCACCCCTAAACTTTTCAGGACTTTCCTTACACAATACTTGCAGCGCAGGAAGGAAAGAGTATTTTTTTTCCCATGAAAAAGATATGGTTGAAAGCTGAAGGCAAACAAGCAACTCTTGATGTATGTAATCTATTTCCTTCTTCTGAAGATCACCATGGAAAAGAAATGGGATGAGCTCATGAGATGTAATTGTCAATTAGTCTGACTTCCTGGCAATACTTTGCAACAAAAAATATAAGAACTTGTCTATCTGTAGAAAACCTTAGGAATCTAAGGTCTGGATGTTCAGCATCTAAGTACTGTGATATAATCTCATGAATGCACTTATACTAAACAATTGACATTATGGTAGTTCTCTTGGAGGCTTCAGAAAAGAGGCTGGAAACTCGTGTAATAGTTGGTATAATGTATGGATTTCAATGCTTGTACTCTGTGTAGATGATCCTTAAACAAAGATTCATGGATAAGGATGTTGTAATATTCATACACTGTCTGTGTGAATGTATGCACTTTGTAATATTCATACCCTGTCTGCGTGAATGTATGCACTAATGTGTAAGCATGTAGAAGTAACATACACATTTATATGGCCTATTATAGAAACAGCTACGGACAATGCTAATCGACTATTAATATGAATAATGCTGAGGTTCAAAGCACTAAGCTTCATTACTATGCCAACCAATATTGAAACTTCCAGCCAGAAAATTAAGTTAGTTCTCTAAACAGAAAAGACAGTCTGTAGCAACTCAACTCTTCCTATTCTACCTTTGACTACACAAGGATGTTAGTAAAACTAATAAGTTTGTAATTCATATAAAAACAGAAATGTTTGTAGCTGGTCTGTGACATCTAACTAAAATTTTCAAATACACAAATTCAGAGATGTACTGTACAGTTAGTGCTCGAGTAACGATAATTCGTCTTACGATAATTCGAATTTACGATGGGGTTAGCAATTAATACCGATACGACAATATTTAGAAAATATTTTTAAATTTCGCACGGGTGCAGGCAACACCGTACAATCAGGCAGCAAGAGAGACCAACTTACAATAGACCAACTTCTTTTCCTCCATCTCTTTATTCCATCTTCTACTTAAAAAAAGTAAGAGAATGATAAAAGTATTGTTAGTAACCTTATACTCTTGTGAAAATGCGTACAGCCATAAACAACCGAACGAGAAACTTGTTTTGCTAATAACTGAATCGGATAACAACTGTTTTGCTTGTATTTCAACCTTCGTACAGTTAAACAATTACCAAAATTATGTTAAAAATAACATTAAGTACAATAGGACTGATATATTTAATCTTATCTGCTTTGGAGAAAAGATCGGCAAGGAAATACACTGCTACAGTAAATTTAAGCTGCAAGTTGTAGCTGAAGCTGAGAAAACAATGTTCAAGCTGCTAATGACTAAATTATCGTGCATTGGCAACATGGATAAAACTCGACTGTAAATAAAATTGGAGAGAAAGTATTTTAATCAAAAATACTGGGCATGAAAGAACACATATTACTGCTGTTTTCACCCCATAAAATAAATACGTAAAGCTCGTAGCATGATGATGGAATCAAGAGAAAATAGCGAACAGAATCTTGATTTTTTTTACACAAGACAAACATGCCCCCAAACGGCCAGCCGCCAACGTCATCTATTAACGGAAAAAATAGCTAAATTAATTTCACAACAAGACATAGTTAAGTTATATTTCGACTTAAGAACACTTTGTATAATGAAAAATATCCTTGTCCCATATAAATAAAGTATTTACAGATTCATTTATGCTAACTAGAAGCAAGAAAAGCGCTCTGAACTGAGTTAAATGTGGCGAAATAAACACCTTATGATTGATTCCCAAACCAAAACATTTGATCGCTATGGTCGCAATTTATAATGTCATTATTTTGATGTTTGTATAATATGGTGTTAATATGTGAAAATAGAGTACAGTATAATGTAGGCTAGGCTACCGTATATGACATACCAAAGTGTAGGCTAAGCCTTGTTTGTTATTCAATTTCTCTTTATACTGAATTATTATAAGTCAATCTGCATTGAACCAACAGAATTAGCCGACACTAATAATTACTATACCGTATATGTATAGAGTATACTGTGTAGTGTAGGCTAGGCTATCATATATGCATAGATGGTACTGATTACCCTAGTGTAGGCTAGGCCATATTCGAGATACGATTCTTTCAACAAACGATGGGTTTTATGGAACCTAGCCCCATCGTAAGCAGGGCAATACCTGTACTCATAAAAATCTTCAACACTATGTCTGTGACGTCTAATTAAAACTTTCAAATACACAGATTCAGAGATACTCATTAAAATCTTAAAACACTATGCACTAGCACTCAAGTGCAACAGTCACAAGAATGTCTAAGAAAGACCAAGCAAAACTTCCAAATGTTACCACGTATTGAATTGAACTGAATATAGAATTAAAGCCAAGCACTGGGACCTATGAGGTCATTCAGCGCTGAATTGGAAACAGAGTAGAAAGGCTTGAAAGGTGTAACAGGAAGAAAACCTCGCATTTGCACTATGAATCAATTGTTAGTAATATTTGGAAAATAAGATGGAAGAAAGAGAATATGAAAGGTGGTACATTAAAAGGAGTGAAAAGGCTTGCAGCTAGGGGCCAAAGGCACACTGCAAAGAACCTCAAGCAATGCCTACACTATATTTCAAATTTAATGCATACATGCAGCAAAGATTTGGAAGTATTAATAACAATATAAAACAAGTAAAAAGTGTGTTGAAGTTTCTTTGGCACAATCAAGTTTTCTGTACAGCATATAATGCTGTATGAAACTCTCAGCCATGGCCTAGTGGTGGCCTGTGTTGTTGAACAGACGCACGATCATCGCTAACTTTAACCTTAAATAAAATAAATACTGATGCCAGAGGGTTGCAATTTGCTATGTTTGATGACTGGAAGGTAGATGATCAACAATAGCAATTTCTAGCTTCTAGCCACAGTAGTTTTTAAGATCCAAGTGGCAGACAGAAAAAGTGTGGACAGACAGACACATAGCCATCTCAATAGTTTTCTTTTTATCAAAGATACCAATCTTGAATAAATTCATAAAATACAAAAGAAAGGAAAAAAACAGTAAATATTATACCATACCTCATCTTCAATTTGCTGTTTACTTTTCTTGACTACAGCTGGAAGAGTATCAGAGCTCGAGTCGGTCGATTTCACATACTTCTTATTCAAAACAAATGGAACGCCAAACAGTGCTGCAGGGGAAATTATGGTTATTTCTTACAAAGCACACAGATAATGGAAAGATTACACTGATATCTTTGGACAGTAAATGTAAAGATTACATTGATATCTCAGTTATCTACAATGGGTTATCAAAAATCAGATGTACGGAAACAGTACTACTGATGCATACAAAGTTTTTACAGTAAAACTTTTTTATACAATCCCATTAATCACACATTCTTGGTCAGTGTCCCGATACATATTTTCTTATGTCTTGTACACATAGGCTACAAGTGGAACATTGAGGATGAGAGGATGTGAGTTAGGCAATTGGTATATAACTGATGAATTTATATGGAAAAGTTCTATGAGTAAATCTTGATTTGTTTTATCACAACCTGTCCATCATATACGGAGCCTGAATCACATTTTTGGATGGAGGTTGTGAAGTTGAGAGCCCTAGCATCTAAAGATGGTCTGGGCACCAATCCTGCTGGGGGGCCAGAGAGGGCCAATGAGTGTCATCCTGAGGTGACTGAAGGCCCAGAGTCAAACTACAACTTGGCAGATAAAAATGGGTAAAAAAATCTTCTTCAGAGTACCAGAATAGTAGGAGTCCTGGAAGTTGACAAGAGAGACTCCTTGACCTACTGCCCAGGTTCACTGTGGCCAGGGAGATCACTTCTTCAGATGACTGTGAGTGGCTTCTCTGGATGAGAAAATTGTTTCCCTATAGAACCAGAAGAGTAGCAGTAGAAGAGCTACCAAACCAAAGTTTCTGAAAGCAAAGCCCTATACTAAAGCAAGCTACATTATAATGTCTGTGGGGTCAAGACTGAAAGAAGTGGCACAACTGGAACAACAAGGGAAGGCTTAAAAACATCAACTAATCCAGTGAGAGGCATTGGAACACTGAATGGTACACAAAGGCACAGGAATACCAAAGGCACAGCTTGGTAAAGCAACAGCACGCAGCACTGCATGCAATACCACAGACACAATAGAAACTCATGAAAAGCACTGCAGGCACTGTCCTAACAGGGGATACCAAAAAACCTGTACAAGCCAGGACTGGCAGCAAAAGGGCTAAATTGGCTGACACCACATAAACAGATGGCCCAGCAGTAACAGCAGAATCATACAGATTTATTTGTGAAGCAGCAGCAGGATTATCAATAAACAGAGGCATCAACAAAGTAACCAACAATGCCACAGGAAAGGCAGCAGAAGGGACGAAATTACAGGCAAAGTAATACCAGCACAGGAGGTGGGAGGAGGCAACCATCAGACACAATGAGCAAGCCGTCAGTTGCATGAACAATCACTGTTGAGGAAGTAGTTGAGAAACCAGGCATTGAGGAGAAAATGGGCATATAACATGGAGTAAGCTGGGCAGTAGGGTGAGCAGGAAGAGTTTGGTGAACAGACGGGCTAAGCAGCAGACAACAGGACGTTGCTAGAGAACTGGTGTTCCTTAACTTTAGCAAGCAAAACTGATAGTCTAGAAGTCAAACAGGGAAATGAATATTCCAAAGGGAAGAACTGAAAGCTTCAGAGCAGAGCACTTCTTCTATGGCCAGTATGTCCTTATCATAGTAGTAATGTGTCCATTGTTTGGCAAACTGGTCCCAGCAAATGTCACAGGTGAGGCTAGGAGAGCAACACTGGCCTCAACAAGTAACAACATGTAAGGGTCTGTCTCCAGTGCAGCCATAAACACATGGCAGACCATCCCTGGCAAACCCTGACAAATTTCCTTTGGTATTTTTACGATAAGCAGAAAAGTAAAATACTGTATGATATACAATATGCCTCATAATGCTGCAAAAAATAAACCCATCATAGACCAGAACATTAATAAGCAAGAAAAGCATTACATCATAAAATAGTACAGACACTTACACTGATGAAAGACGACTACTACAGGTGCTGTACTAATTACAAGCAGCAGAACAAGATGTAACTAATAGCTGGCAGAACAAAACTAAATCTAGAAAATAAACAGCAAGCCAAACAGAAATCCTAGATCTTAGCACATAATCATGAAGTACTTCTATCTAATACTGACTACCCACAGCTCAAGCGGTAGTTAAATTAATAAGATCATAGCACAAAATAGAACAGAAATAACTGGAATTACTGAAGTAATTCCAAATAAGACAGAGCAGAAAATGAACTGGTAGAAATCACATTTCCAAAATGATGCAGCAAAGCTGCGGACAATCCTGCACAGAAATGCATAGTCCTACGAAACAGTATACAATGGACTGGATAGTTACTATACCAACTTAGGGTTTATAGGTATTTAATGCACATACAGTTGCTCTTGCTATTCTACTTCTTTCTCCTTTTGGATTTCAGAATTTGCATGTCTTGGGATATAGCACCTGTAACTTGGACTTCATAATTAAAGGGTTTGCCAGAAAAAAAAAAAATTAAATTTTGTTCCTTTGAGGATATTGTACTTTTTATACTCATACATACCAGCATTATTTAAAATATGACTTTTAAGACCTACTGCATGATATTTCTTGTACAATAATAATACAGTAATACATTTACAAGAAACATTCTCCCCTTAACTGTGTTTCTCTCCCTCTCAAAGGGACGATGGAATAACACAATTCTACAACAGTGAAGATTTTTGTTTTCTTATACTGTACCCACTTTCTATACCTCATTTATGGCCATAAGCAAAGGCTTTGCAACCATGTCAAACTGATAAACCTGTCCAACCAATTCATCAACACAATCACAACTTAGCTTACCTGAATGCCCAGGGCCATACAAAGTGCTGGTGCTATGACTTGGATGTGTTGGAGAAGCATATGCTGGTGGGTTTCGGGGAGGTAATGGTGGAGCAGGACTTGGACCCATAACACTACCACCAGGTGGAGCAGGTGCTGGTCGAGCAGGCCCTAATCCAGGATACAGACCACCTCCTCCTCCTCCCCCACCTCCTCCTCCTCCTCCTCCGATGCTTCCTCTTCCATTGGGATTTACACTATGTAGAGTAACAAAAGAATCAATTTTGTATTTCCACACAGTCACGAAATATATCTATGCTTTATTCTCTAATCTCATCTACATAAAAATTTACATGTAAAAATCTGATGATAGTCATAAAATGATGCAAAGACTTGACCACAATGCATGGTCATGAAAACTGATTTTATGAAAAGACATTTTCCATACAAACCCATTAGTCATAGGCCTCACTATGCCTATAGAATTGTCCTGGATGTTCCCAGGTTTACCATGCCACTTGTGAATCCTTCAGTAAGTATCTTCTAATAACCTCATTTTTCAAGCAGACAGTAAGTGAGGTAGCAGGATTCGAGGGGGGGGGAGTGGAAGGAGCTCATAATTTGATTGATGGAGTTTCATTTCATACCATTAATCATATGTTTTCTGAACTGCTAATCAGGTGAGTGGATAAAATGCTGAATGACCAAATTTAATTAGACATGCCTGTATGTTCAGTAGAGTATTTGGGAACTGTGGAGTTGAGAGTAGTCTTTGATTGCTTACAGGTTTGTAAATAATACAATCAAAGACTTCAAGTGTGTGTCAAGCAGGGTGCTTGTATCAGAATAAAGGAGGAGGTAAATTTACAATCAACAAGACATGTAGAAACAAATAACCCTGCAAGTCTACATCTCTTCAGTGTCATGAATGAGAGAGAAAGATAAATTATTATGAAGTGCATAATGAAGAGTTCCCAACTTCTCCCCCCCCCATGTAAAACATGGTCTTCTCGACTACACCCAGTGGGTGTAAATCCAACCATTTACAAAGAATGTCATTCACAAAAAGTAGAAAAGTAGACTGTCCCCACCAGGTACTTGTTCATAATATAGTAGGTAATGTAAAAAGTAGCTTGGCATGAGAGGCAATAGTGTAAACCAATGGCATCAGAGCACTCTTTACTTCTGTTTCTTTTATGCATAATTCACATTTATCTAATATTTGTAAACTAGGCCTAAAAACAACAGAAGTACAGTTTGCTCTGATTTCATGGACTTGCACTCTTCCCTGTTCTGCTTCACCATTTGTCCCATTACTGTAGGCTCTATAAGTTCACTGCCTTTGCCAGCAGAGACTGAGTTCTTTGTGGCTTGTTCTTCCTTTAGCCTATGAAGATGAATGGTCTAGAGATGTTGCAACTGAAGTTTCTGGTCCTCTATAGGTACCCCCTGATAGCCCTCACTGAACAAAGAGCAAGAGGTCTTTTTCATTACTGACGAGACAAGGATGGGATGGTGGTGAAGAGTAGTGTAGCATGGTCCTGGCTACTAATCTTTTGGGTCTTTGCAGTGAGTGACTTTCACATGTGTCACTTGAAGATGCAAATGCCAGTAAAATTGCCATCTTCAGTGTGAGGTCCATCAAAGAAGCTTCCTAGCTCATAAAGAGACCTCCCAGGACAGGAGAGATTCTAGTTTGGAGGTGTGAGCAACCCATGTGGAACCACCTCAGCGCTGCTGGATAAGCCTCTCCAACTTCAGTTACAAAATTTAAAACCCTGGGAGAGGCAGAGGCCGTCTTTATAATCCTTGACAGTGGAGATGGATAACACTGTGTTGGCATAAGAAGAGTAAGAATTATTGGCAATAAGGGTATAGTGGTGTAGACAAGTTCAACACTCCTGCTACGCCAACTAAAGAGTTGGCCCCATTTGACCTGGTGGAGGCTGCTGGTTGAAGAAGCCTTGCATAACCTTATGATGGCTGCAGGTGCTTCCTTCAAGAAACCTCTACTTCTGAGGCCTTGCTGCATAACCTTTACACATGATGACAGTGTGTTCTAATGGAATCGGTGACAGTGTGGTTGGTTAGAGAGCTTCTGCCATTGAGAGATTCCTGGGCCTCTGGGGCTGTCCACTACAAAAGACAGCAGATCATAAGCCATCCCTGTTGTGGTTGTTGGAAATTAGCATTAACTTCAGGTTTTACTTACATAAATAGATGGCACTTTACTGCTTATTGCAATTATTTCTTTCCTGTCCCTGTATCCTTCCTTCTAGAATGTAAGGTATATTCTGTTCTACTCTATTTCTACTAGCATTCAATATTTGCCTATTGTGGATATGGAATATCATTTTACTTGCTAGAGCTCATTACAAGTACAGTACCGTCAAAGCTACTTATTTCTCTTTGCAGGAAATATTTCGATTCATTTTGGAGCTATTTATTTTTTCTTTCTTGCCACACATTCCTGTAAGTACATCTTTATAATTTTCAGTGTCTGACTGGAGTGAACTGGTCCCCTATTTAACAGCACAGATCACAATGTCAAGTCTATTTGGGTTATTTGTATAACACATCTAGGTAAAGCAGTTTTGAATCAACCACATGTTCCAGTGAGCGATGCCAGTTGGCAAAATCTATGAACTATTTACTGTGCAGAGTATTGAAAGAACTGCCTTTCTTGAGCATGCTGTTCTCTTCAGCTTTGCTGATTACAAACTATCTTAATAGGTTAGTTAAAGAAAAAGTGACTGAAAAGATCCCACTAAAAGAAGACAGGATATTTAGAAGAATACAAGGAATGTGCAGAACCTGAAACATTGTGATCAAATCTTTAGAAGACGACAATTACTGGACTCTAGCAGTGTTGCAAAGATAAAAGAATACCTATAGGAAATCTTCTAAATGGGTAGCTAAAAAAGAAAGAACATCATTTGCTTCCTTTATCTAAAAGGTTGGTAACCATGTCAGTGATCCACCAGTAACATTCAAGAGACCATCCTCAGATGTGGAAAATTATATTATAAAATGGTCAGAGTATGGGTCAATGCCTAGTATTGGAATAAAGATGGTAAAGGACTGCTAAGAAAAATCTGCTAATACTAAGTACCCACAAACTTTTAAGTGAGTCTCAAGCAACATCACGTAATAACAATGCAGTTATAGTGGATAAGTACCAAGCACAAAAAAGAATGGCAATGAGTTCCATCATTGCCAAAACTGGTACCAAGCATGCATAAAACTAACTCGGTGAACACATAACTGGAACAATACTCGTTATGAGTACTGTAAACACAAAGGTATATTATGTACAGGCATGAAGACTGGCTGTGCCAGAAACTGGCACAGGCTCTGGTCGTATGGGACATGAGCCTCACCTGGCACAGGCAACACCCCAAAAGGATGGCTGCATTTGGTATGGGAAGAGGCAACATCAGGCACTAGCAGTATCAGGCATGGGCTGTACCACACGTGTGGTGTATGGGTGCAAAGGTGTGAGATACTAAATACCTGGCAGGTTCATCAACTTCAACAATGAAATCAGTTCATCCACAAGCACTACAGTAACTAGAGCTGCCACAACAATAATGAAACCAACCAAGCTGATCAGCACTATGCATACAGTTTATTCCAGAGTATCGATTACAATAAACAGTGGCCCACAGATACAGAGAGCAGAGACCAGTGACCAGCCTAAAGAAGCAAAAACTCATAAGAAATCCTAAGAGATAACTCAGAGGAAAAAAGACCCTTCCCATCTTAGAGACCCACAGGCCATGGTAGACAGGTCATGAAGGTAAAACTCTGGGGCAGAAGGAAGAGAGAATGAGGAAAACATGAAGTGCTTCTCCATCCCACCTGCTTTTGTTCAACCTGCTGCTGCAAAACCGAAGAACAGGAGGTCTACAGCAGTTGCAGCAGAAGGGTGCATTGATGAAGAAAGGACCCACAGCCAGAGGCTCTTGACTAAAGCTAAAAGAGCCTTGGAAGATAATTCTCTACTCACCCTAAGGCTGTTGCAATTGTGGATTTATAGCCACGATCATTGTCACGGTTGTATGTAGGAGAGTGCAGAGACCCTCCATTACTCACTAAACACTCATGCACCAACAGGTACAGGGGGAAAGTGGGGAAGAATGAAGTGCTTGGAAAAGGATCTCAGGAAAATACACTAACAGGAAGACTCGTAGCTAAACAGACAGCTTCTTCCAGTGTTACAGAAGAAATGTTCAAGTATAGAAAGGCACAGAAATCAAAAGTGCCAGTAGGGCAGATATCTTGTGTGCTCCTGCAGAGTTTACACTTGCACTTGACCCGTCATGAAAAATTGGAATGCATGAAAACTCCCATAATTACGGATACATTTCCATAACATAAAGACCTGGAGTCTTACTGTAAAGACAAACATTTGGTTCTTGTATAAACCACTATAAAACAAAGTATAAAAGAAAACTGCAAACCTGAAAATCTTAAAAGTATAAAAGAAAATTGCAATCCTGAAAATCTTAAATAAGCAAACTCATTAAAAGAAACTGTCAACAACTTATGTTACAATCTTTTTGTTCTAGTATCCTTTAGTGTCTCAGAACTGAAAGCCCCTAAGAAATTAACAAAATTTACAATAAAAAAAAGCTTCAAAACACCAGTCCCATTCTGTGACCATAGCAGCAACAGAGATGTCTTGACTCACATATGGTCACAGGGAAAAGTGTGGGTTAACTGTGGGTGTGCTAACTCATAACCTCAGTTACTGTCACTAGTTAACTACTGTACCTTGTTACAACCTTCAATAACCAAGCCAGTTAATGCCAATAGGTACATTCATATAAAGATAACCGGAAATACTACAGTTATGAAGAACAAGAATTAACTTCCTAAATAAATTACTATATTTATTTTATAGTTTATTGCTTTGAATTCACACACTAAATGAATACAAACAGTCTAGTATCCACATTAAGATATATAAACACAATTACCGACATTAAAACGCGTAAAAGGTGAAGACAAACAAAAACAAGGAAGAAAAACTGTAGTAAATAAGTGCTGTGCTGAAATTAACTTAAAGAATTGAACAAAGCTTTTATAAAATTGTATAAGTATTTTATGTGGAACCACATATTCCCTCTAGCAGGTTATAAACAGAAATTCATACTGTATAAACTCTAGGAGGTTATAAACAGAAATTCATACTGCATAAACTATTTCCTAAATAAAATTGTATTACATGCAACCCATGAAGTTTTTATAACTTTTTTTTACTCTCTCTGCATAACCAATAATGTCTAAAGTCACATAAAACCAACTCAATGCACTAATCAAACTTACCCGTACGGCAATGAAGATGATGTTTGACCTGGCTTATTGTATTGCGGTGTAGGAGCAGGACCAGGTTTGATACAAATACACAGGCCATTCATTTCACCTACTAAAGAGAACCCTTCAGGTGCTACTTTCGATCGACTTAGTATAATTATATCCGTAATTGTCTGAGTTGCCATATTTCGAGGAACTTGCTTATAACAAAGCTGCTTTTTCTTGAATGCCTTTTGACCTACAAATAAAAATACCATGCCTTAACAGAAACATCTACAAAGAACCACCCAATGCACCCCATATACAAAATGGATATAATTAAAAAGAGACAATCTAGAATCAATCAGTCCCTAGTACACCACAAAGAGGACAGTCAAAAGACAATAGTAAATCTGCATACGTTTTCTTCAGGTATAAGGAAAATAAAGAAGGGTAGTCATCATCATATAAAAACCTGTATATGAATTCTAAACACTGTATTTGATGATAATTCTAAAACTGTAGATGTACAAAGTTCAAATGTAAAAATTTTGAAAGCATATAATATATAAAAGTGAATAGCCATGACCTTCGTATAAAACAGTTAAGGGGAGAAAAGGTGGAATAATGACTACTCTTCAACCAAATAATAAATGAAAAAATAAAAATCAACATAAGGAATACTACGTATATGACATTTTTAAGAAAAGACAAATATGAAGTGTATATAATGATGATAATGGTAGTTATGGCTTTTATCATCGTATATCCCCTAATACATTATTATCCCCATGCTTCTATCTGAACTCGGCTTAGTTTATGATTCTTTAAACTTGAATTCATTTCTTCTACAAACAGTTTCCTCTATACAATAATTTAATGTTAATTATAATACTGTAAATTCCATTTCTTTTTATGACTGAAATTTTATTTCAACTGGCCACTGTTAATTATTATTTACACAAAGAAAAACTTCCAAAGAAAGTTCCTTAAAGTATCTCTTCAATTGAATACCACTGATGATGGAAAATGTCTACAATCCTCTCAAAATTGCTCATGCATCCATGGCTGAAAAATAAAATACTACACCTTCTGGCAAACTTCTTTTTGCTTAAATTTAAGTTGAAAACAGTTAGTATTGTATTAATTTTATTGGTTCAATTTACCCATGAAAAATCTGCATCACATTTTTGATACTAACAAAGGAAACAAATACCATACTGCATAACAAAACATTTAATTAAGTAAAGCACACGGTACGAGTATTAGAAAATAAACTACCGTACATAATCATGTTGGAATTGAAAAATCTTTGCATTAATATTTTTTTAATGACTGTCAGTGAAATATTAACAAGTAAAAATACTGCAAGAATACCCTGCTAACAAACCTACAGTGAAAACAATATACTGTACTGTTTTGTAAAATGGTTAATATTGCAAATTATGCTACTATACAATATTAAAGCTGAAACAAAGTTCTTCATTCCCAGCTCTGGGAGTTTTCAAAATTCATGGACAGAATTTGGGAAAACTGGGGAGCTTAAAGAAATATCTTTCATATTTTAGAAATTCACATCCCAAATACTGTACTTTTATAAAATGCCCACTGAAACCACGGCTGCTCAACCATTGGCTGCCAAAACAAACAGGCACTGTGAGATTTCAGAGTGAATATACCAGTGGTAATCTTTAGTATTACAACAAAGTCTTGTGGCACAGTTTGTATGAAGCTGCTTAATCATTCTCTTTTAAGCAAATATTGTAGTTTTAACAAACCTGATACTTACTTGTATCAATTGTTTGCTCGACAATTGTGTAACCAGCTGGCCTTGAGTCTCTATCATTAACGATGACAACGTGTTCGACAACATAACCCATGTAGCCTTCCGTTTTGCTGTGGCAGAGATACCGAGTGACTCTCCTAAAGAAACCATCTTTGTAAAGATCTGCATCTATGTCTTGATCATGGGTCTTCGATACCTGAAGACAATGTATATATGAGTCACAGAGTTGGAAATTTTCTGAAAATGGAATTAAATTACAAGAAAAACAAAAGCAGTGTAGTGTTTAACATTATGATACCAAGACTAAAAGCAACAATAAAGTACCAAAAGAACATTTAAAATATAATATTCACACAAATGTTTCACCTAGCATCAATCTGCATGAAGAGCCACCTTGCATGAATTTGCATGAAACATGTTGCTTGATGTTTTGATAAGAATTTTACCCATGGCCAGTTCTAACACTTTAAATTACAAAAGAAAAGAAAACATGCTTCTGATTATTACACAACTGAAATGATAACATCAAGCTCAGCATTTTTTGTTTTCCACTTTTATGCAAGGATACTATTTACTCTATTACTGTAACCATTATCATAATCAGCTCAGTGGTCTGGTAAAACTAAGGTATACTTACTTTTTTATCATCATAATTAGGTACAGTAGTTTTGTTATAGCTCTTAATATCTTATTGACACTAATACATATGATTTGCTAAGGATTATTTATTTCAAAACTACTTCCACAACGGTATACTGTATGTAGTTTGGTTTTCTGTAAATTTGAAACTCCAGGCTTTTGGCATTCATCAATTTTATAATTACTGTAGCCTATAACAAATTCAAACCCAATTTTCACAAGATTACTTTTTTACGTTTGCTCAAACAGACCACAGTGACCACAGTAATTATGAAAAACTTAATTTTGTATATAGTTTTCCATTTAAAAAGAATCTGGGTTTTAATATTCAAGGAGGAAATCCTGTCTAGATATAATTCAAGAAAGTATTTTTTCAGTAGGAAAACTGATACAGGTTTTAGAAACTGTCAAATTCTCTGTAGATAAGAAACAAAATATATGAAGCAATACTAACTGCAGCAAATTAAGAAGTAATTACAACTCCAAAACTTAAACAATTTCAATTGGAGGAAACCTAACATATCTGACAAAGTGTTACTGGAAACGAGATCAAACAGCTTACTCTGCAAGTCTAAACTTTGAATGCATCAATAAATATCCTTAATTGAAAATGATTACTTGCATAGCTAGTGAAGTATATATGATGTTAAAAGGCTTTGACAAATGGGTTTTAAGAGTTACTGTACTTCAGTCTGAATCAACCAAATATAGAAAACACATACTGCAGTATAATTTGGAGGACAGCCAGAGAGTTCCTCTACTACACATACGGCTGTAATTGGGCGATCATCAGGGAGTGGCAAGGCATTGTATAAATCACGCATCATTCAACCTCACACTGAAAAGGAAATGATACTGTTAGTGCATAAGTATACTGTACAAAGTAAATGAATTATCAATGAAAAAAATTAACAAACTGATGCCCATTAAGTACAGCAAAAAATATAATTTCCTGCATCCTTTGTAGTAAACATTCATAATTATCCCAATTTTCCCCTTTTCCTCATATTATAATTTCCTGTATCCTTTATAGTAAACGTTCATAATTATCCCCATTTTCCCCTTTCCCTCTTATTATTCCCCTTTCTCCTTCCTCCTTTCACGTCATTTCTCTACACTGTTGTTTAGTAGAGGGTTTTTAGTAGAGGGTTTTCAGAGTCCAACTATATTCACAGGTGCGCTCCTTACTCTTTGGGTCCAGTAATTGTAAATGAATTATTTTTAGCCACAAGTTCCACTAGTTTGTCCACAGGACTAGTTCTATGGCAACAGCTGAAACAGATCACTAGGGAGATAGGAAGCCATCTGCTTAATGACCAGGATGGTCCCCTGATGTCACTCTAGATTAAGGCCTCATTTGGAATGCAACTAATTTTTCTATAGACAGATCCAAGACCAGTACTCTCCTATGCCCCCTAAAGCCTAAATGATGATAACCATGCTATGCTTTAACCATTGGCTGATAGGGGAAAATGTTATCACTAGCCAGCCACTCCTTCAGCCTTACACTATCAAATAAATCTGGAAGGTATTCTGCATACACGAATGTTAGCTGGTTGCATAATGCTATGAACTTATGTACTTCAATTCAAGCTGACAATTAACCAGATATCCTTTGCCCACCTCCACGGTTGTCATAAAGACACCCACACTCTGTTGGAAACTGTCTTTGGTTACATTCATTCTTTATTAAGTATTATATGATAGATAAGTTTCGCTCAGTTATTATGTCTGTTCTAAAATTTTGTTTCTTGCAGGGGATGCGAGTCCAATGATCTGATACAGTTTGAAGTCCCTCATGAACACCTCTAACAAAATTGTGGACATGTTAATGCAGCAAAAATTTCTGAAGATGTAATGAGCCCGGTAAGTCTACCTGACAAAGTGTAGATTGCCCCAGGTAGGTCTCCCTGACAGAATGTAGATAACTATGCTACAGGATAATAACGTAGCTATACTAAACTCTTCATAACAATTAAAAGACAACTCCTTATAGCCTAAATGTACATTTAAGTATAAGTTGGTAAACTGGTACCAGGTTGCCTGTAGAGTGTACAGTACTTCAATTTTATTCATACCTCAAAAGAATGGCAAGAGTACCAATTTAACATGACAAAGAGTAAAATACAGTAAACAACATATGAGCTCATGACAGAAAGACAGTTCCACTTCCTTAACTAAAAAATTCAGATCAGTCCTAAGAAAGATTGTTCTAATTATCTCTAGTTCAGTAACACGAGCTATAGCCTAATTACTAGGTAGATGGGAGCTAGCCTACATTTCCCCACACTGTACAGACTTGGTACTTGGAGAGTTCTCAACTCATACAATTCAGTATTCTAACGTTTCATCCGTGTAAAAAAAATTTTTTTTAAACCTGTTTTGCTCACTATTTGGACAACCAAGGATGACCAGCTAGAACATGTATAGCATTAGGGGCTTCACAAGTGGGCAGTTTACTTGTAGCTCTCAGTCAGTGCAGAATCCTGTTAAATTTTTTTTTATGTTTTTGACACATCTAACTTTCGAGAAACAATTAATGAAAATTTAAGCAAATTCCACACAAAAGTTAGTATTGTTCGTAAGGCCTCATATATTTATAACAGTGATAAAGTCAATGCAACCTGTTTTAGGTCATTTGTACTTTCTTTACTGGAATACTGTTCTCCTGTGTGGATGTCTGCTTCTGCCAGAGATTTATCTCTTTTAAATAGAGTGGTTCGTGATGTAGGTTTCTGTTTCCTAATAGCAGCAGTTATGGCTTGGACCATTGATGGATGGTCTCTTGTTTGTCACCTTTTCATAAGTTGTATTTCAACAGAGATCTTTCACATTCACAATTCATCCTTGAACCCCTTTATCTGCCGAGAACAACCATATTTGCTGAACCGCAGCACCAATATGAAGTAAGTGTGCCCTACTGTCGAACTTCTCAGTTCCAGAGGTCCTGTATTTCTCCCACCATTGGACTGTGGAACAGCCTTCTAGAGGATGTTGTGCAGTTGGAACTTCAGAAGTTCAAGTGAAACTGCAATGCATTACTACCCTAACACTATTCTTTTTGCATTTTAATATATTTTTATCTATTTATCTATTTACTTTTTCTCTTTTAATGTGGGATCTCTTCTTTCTGTATTTCCCTTTACTTCCTCTTACTTCTTCCTAATGAACACCATATTCTTTGGAAGCTTCAATTTCAAGTCAGTGGCCCCCGTGGGCTTGTTCCTCATGAACAGGTTTCATCTACTTAATAATAACACAAACACACACACACGTGTATATAGGCTATATACATATATATATATACACTGTATATACACAATTGTTGTGATTATTTTTTTCTCAAAATCTTATTATTTCTATAATAGATTTTTTATTTTTTCCCATTTTTATATTTCTCATTTATGTTATTATCTAAATCTTCAGTATTATTCATTTGGCATTATTTTCCATGGGGGCACGTGCCCAGGTGCCCCCCCTTCCGCTAATGAGATAAACTGAAAATAAAAGTAGATAGAAAAATGATAGTGTCGTTCCTACTTCATAAATAAAAGAAACATTTTAAAATCCAAGCAAAACACACATACTGTAATTGGATAGGTATTTTGTGAGACAGAAACAGACTGTCTCAAGAAGAAAGCAGTTCAGAGGCACAGTTGACTGCCATTTTATGGAAGGGAACTCCCCTTCCAGAGGATAACACCTCTTCACCTTCCTAATAACTTTCCACACAGTACTCCATCAACTCTCCTAATTACTAGTAAAGTGAGAATTTACATTCTTCCTTATTGGATAAATTTGTCGGTACTTGGACACATCAGCATTTGGATAGCCTTCTGGAATTGATTAAGTCCTAGTACCATGGTACCATTGTACATCTGGATGCAATTACACCTATGTACTTAGAGACCAAACAAAGTGTTATTTACCATAATTAGCCTAACAAAAAACAACCAAACACCAATCAACTAAAATAAAGTAAAGTTACAAGTATACTGTCAGACTCTTCAAACTGCTGACAGAACAACAACTCCACTTGGCTCAGCACTAGTTACTATTCTGTTTTGAACTACTAATTACTGTTCTAAGGATGCCATAGGCTATCGTAGACATGCTTTAACACAAGCATACCCTATCATACATTTGGCATGTCATTTGATCAACTGTTAAAATCACCTTATACCCTGTTCAAAATTAGCACACTATATAGTTTATGAATGAGGTAGGTGAGGTCAGGTGGTAAGTGTAGCTAACACAGATAAAACATGCACAAGTAAATATGCCTAATGTTTTATTTTTGAAGGCCTATAGGCTATACAAATCTGATAAGATGTAGTTCCTGATAGCCCATATACCTAAGCTACCTAAAATACAAGAATAACCTAGCCCTGTTGTTTTTTGGTGGAAACAAAAAATGGTTTAACCTACAGTGACCTACCTTTGGTCAAGCAAGGAAACTCTGAAACCTTACATTATTTGTTTTGAGGTCCTCTCATCAAGTACAGAGATACACCAAGACAGCCTAACCTATGCTATGTAGGAACTCCACATCAATGGCAGGAATACATATGACCCTGACCTTAACTGGGTACTGTACTGCTTATCCTACAACTGGTAAAATGCAAAATGGAGTATATGAATGAAGAAGTCATTGTAAACAACAAAGTCATAATTATTTAAATACTGCATGGTAAAAACTCTAAAATTACATTATAGAATGAAAAATTCAGCCCTTCCCAGTTTACACTATATATACTTCAATACTGTACAGAAAAACACGAGTAAAATACGAGTTAAGGTAGAGGGTATATGCAACTTTCATAGCAATAATCAGATACAGTGGATATATGATGTTTATCAAATAGAAGGTATTTTAATCATTAACCAACCATTTTTTTCTAAACCAACAATGCTGCAAGTGTATACTGTAGTTGTTAAACGAGATACTGGTTATATGATGATACTGGACTGACTCCTCAGCTGTCTGACAGGTTGTATACACAACGATAGACTACTTGGAATTAATAGTTTAGGCTACACTAGACAGGTTAGCATGCCATGTAAGTATGCTAACTTACCTAACCTAGCCTTAAGTTAGGTTAAGTAGTTGTCAAACCAAGTCTCCTGAAACATGTCTATCTAGGCTAGCCTATCTACCTCGGCTGAGCCTAGTTTTAGTTCGATTGACTTGACCTTATGCAACCTTTGTGTCGAGGCCAAGGAACCTTTAATACATCAAAGGTAATTAACCCTGAGTTAGAACTACAGTATCTTACTGCCTTCAGCTGACCAAAACTTGAAATGAATGACACTTAGGCTACGGAAAACGGAACCTATCGATGTAGCCTAACCATTTAGTCCATGAATGTAATCTGCGCCCTCAGGACAACCTGAGGCGGGTCACTGCAAGTTTAGGGCCACCTACCTTGTATAGGGTAGCCTATCGTACCACCAAGTTAGCCCAGATCCAACCCCGAGATGTTTTCACCAGTGGCTAGATTACCTCGCCTTGATTTAATGGAAATGACACGTAAATCAACGAGCGCACTCTTACGTAAAACGGGCAAAAGCTGCGAAGTATCTGTCAAACAGAACCACAGAGGCTAACACGGAAATACTTTTTTGAAAAAAACCCTTTGGTCAATCATTCACCAGTTTCTAAGAACGTCGCTGGATGACTCACTCTACTGCAGTCTCTGAAACACAAAAATATGACAAAACACTTTCAAAATGGCTTCAGTGGTGCTTATTTGTTACTAACGGTCAATAACAATCGCTATCAAAGCAGATACGATGGTGCAACCTGACCTTGTTACAAATTTACACCTGAGTGTCTACTAACTTAAAGCTTTAAGGCTAGGCTGCCAAGATGAAGAGCAAAACAACTAGGTTTATGACACTTAAGGGAACAGGTATATTATTGCCATTAATTGCCATCATATTTTATTTAAGGACCTTTTATACGGCTAAACATGGTTATGATTTAATTTAGATATAACTCTCCGTTTGGTTCTTACAATTGTAAGCCATTTAGTACAAAACTTTCGATAACTCGTTGCTTTCATACGTCTGGACCAGTATCTCCAAACAAAGCGTAATTCATTGGCAATAACAAGGGTCGGTTTTGTATCGACCAAGAGTGAATAATAAATGTGTTTATATCTCTTTAAATTTCGTGACAAGAATTTTGAAAAATTGTAGAGTGTCGTGATGCCCATGATTGTGAAGATACCTTAACGCACCTACACAATGACTACACAACCGCCCGATTCATAAATGTACCATTTCTAAACGTAAATATTGTGTTGATACACACGCAAACACACACACATATATATACACATACATACACACACATATATATACATATGTGTGTATGCATACATATATAATTATATATAACTATATATTATATATTATATATATATATATATATATATATATATATATATATATATATATATATATATATATATGTGTGTGTGTGTGTGTGTGTGTGTGTGTGTGTGTGTGTGTGTGTGTGTGTATAAATATTGTATTCACCTTTTTAATGGGATGACTGTAGAAGGTGTCAATTGCGATGAGGTGGCTAGTTACAGATTCTTCAGAATAATCAAGTATTGATATGCAACAGACCTAAAATGCCATTACCTTGCAACGCAAGCTTCCACAGATTAGAATCCCACATATTAAAATAAAGGTAAAAATGACAATTAAACAAAGATGTGGCAACGAGCAAATCAGCATTAATACAGTAGCATCCAGCAACCTGTCTTAATATGACTACAACATCGACACCAGTAGTACTGCCAAGAACGCCATTACACAGTTTTCTGGTAAGTTGATAAAAGACGAATTCTGGTACTATAAGTGACACCTCAACAAGAGTGTAAATACTGGTGATGATTGGCAAAATAAGTAACCAAATATTTGTCAGAGCGCAAGCTTATGGAAGATGGATATCATCAAGTGACGGTCACTATATCTACCTCTAAGAATACTAATACATTGTGATAGAAATTTACATTGTATTTCCTTTGAAGTAAATATATCAGGTTTATATATTCTTATTAGCTAATGTGGTTATTCTTTCCGTAGGTGCCAACGCTTTGAAGCTAATTCAGGGAGTTTGCGCATGATTTAGCCCTGTGGAGGGAACATCGAAGAACCTTGCAGGGAGAAGGAACCGGAGGTAGGTGTGACTGGTTTATCTTTTAACGCTCAGATCACACCAGTCAAGTGGAATTTCTATTACGAAAGCATGACATAATGAAAGATGTTTCAGCCTTCGCTCTTGATAAGGAATAAAGTTGTGTGTGTGTTTAAATCGAAGGCCAACGTTGTTTTCTCAAACAACTGCAGAGTTTACTTCAAATCTTGATCTGTTTGCATGATTCATTGTAACATGCCTTCATTAGTATTGCAGAGCAAGGTCGAGCAGTTTCCGGTATTCTTTCTTTGCAACAGACACCCTCAGCGCACATGGTATTTTGTAGACGCTGAAATGATTCTGTACATCTTTTAAACTACCAACAACTGCTAAGATAAAGGTCAGAGGATAAGAGACATACAAAATCTTTATGCCAGCAGTGATTTCAAAGTGCCTCTTATGAGAACAGGTGACGAAATATTAAAAAATCAAGATCAAACGCAATCAATACGAAAGCGGTAATTAATAGTCTACTCACAGACTAAATTTATGGTATTAGCCAAGGCAGATATATGTTACTGGCTCCGATAAGTGAAGGAAAATACTAATTGGCAGTTTCATTTATGCGTCGTTAATCTTTATGTCCAGTAATTAGTAAATTTAAGTAATTCACCGTGATTTATCATCTTATCTTTTTTTACATTTCAGAAATAGGATTATTAGTGCTGAATATGTCATAATAATTCTGAAAAGTGACAAACGGCACATATAACCCTGTTAATTACAAACACTTTAAGGTTTATCATTAGTTCAAAAAACCTTCAATAAATTTCTTTTGTAATGCTATAAGGATTTTTTCTTGTAATTTATTTTAAAGTATCGAGAGTTTTCTAACTGATTTTTCTATGGTGATCACGATGTCTTTGTCCCTTGAAGAAAGTGCGGCATTTTGAAGGGACGATTTTCTTCAAAGGTAAAACTACACAGACGGCCTACTCTCACGAGGAAGAGACGTGCTTACACAAGGTCAGCTTCGTCTAACAAGAGAAACCAACAGCTGTCAAAGAGGTGGGTGTTATTACTTCTTTGACTAGAGATGCAGCAAGAGAGGATGTAAATGTTTCTAGATAAACAGGACATTCAAGTACTCTTATAAATGCCAAAGTATTACAGAGAAGTCGTGAATTAGTGATATGTGGCTGTCATTTCTTAGTTCTTTAAAATTAGCTCTGCCTCGCTCTTTCTACCTTCTCCCGTATTCCACTTTTAAATCAAATTATATCTCCTTCAGTCCTCTCCCGTCAATCCCACGTCCTGTTCCAGCCTAGCTAGTACTCTTTTGATGCAGTAAATTTGGGCTGTTGGCTCATAGACCTGAATAACTTCTTGTGGAATGCTGGAAAAGGCGTGAATGGTTTCAGTCATTCTTTTATGAAACAGGTATCTGAACTGAGAAGTGTCTGTTTACAAAATGTTGCCAATTAACGAACTGCTATGATGTCGATTGCTATGACTGCTAAGATGATGATGTGAAGGAATTAATCTCATTTGTTTGTAAAGGACTTCATACATGTGTTTATCAAAAGCACACGGCGGTTCATCCGTTAATGAAGACCAACAGTTATTGTAAAAAAAGTATTGAGTCGTTTAGGAAAACAATTTGGTTACTGCCCAGAATTCCGACATTTATTAGCTCTTTTAAATCGCTTATTGATTTGCATATGAAGTGGTTAAAATTTGTTAGCTGTCACGGACCTTCTCTAGAAATTCTAAAGAAATCACTCACTTTCATGCAAAATGCTTTCTTGATTATAAATGACATCCAGACAAGAGCGATATTCAGTCGGCTGTTGTGGATCGCAGCTGGAGATAAGAAAGGATGGAACAAAGAACATACAGTTGGACAACCAGATAATCGAAAGGGTGACACCTTGTGGATGCAAATACTGTATACTGTTGAGAAAATAATAGTGGATACATAACAATACTCTGAGTAGTTGATGAATATCGATAGTTGAAGATGGCATATGACATATGTATTGTATGAGAGTAGCTGCTTTATCCAGAGAGCAAACCCGTCCACTTGCCCGGGGATCATTCCCTGATGTGGTCCCATTCTTCACACAAAACATTATAATTTTTTAGAGGTGGAATTTTAAGAAATATTACATTGTGGAGAACAGCAAATCCTTAAATGATACTGAAATATTAAAATACAGGTGACTAATGTGAATTTCTTGTTCGGGTGACTTTTTTAGTGCAAAATAGGACTCAAGAAGATGGCAATAAAAAAGCTGTACAGATGCTCAGTGCTGATTTAGTACTTCCTGGAAAACACCTATATATTTGCAAGGTACCAAAAGAAATAGTCACTTCAAAATGGCACTATTCTCAAATGTCTTGTGCCACTGCTCATGGCATCGGAGATCATATTTTCATTCAAGTCGATTACAAACGGGGCTGAGCTTTGCGATTTTTTTCCTAAAAAGCTTTAAAGGGTTGCTCATATAATTTCGATCATTATCGTGGGGTTCTAGACATGCAGCCATGTGTAAATGCTCGTAATCTTCCCAGCCTATTAGTCCGAGATGCGAAGCAAGTTTCCTGTGCGATGTCTTAGTAATGTTCAGTCTGAGACTCGGTAGAATTCTACTTTAAATTCAAAGTTTCTCTCGCCTGTTTTGCTCGGTGAATTATATATTTCACAATCTTTACTTGAATATGTGTAATCAAACACCATGCTTCATATTTGTTGTTCTTTAAAACGTCTCTCTTATGCGCGTCACTTTGCTTTGTTTTTTCCAACTTACGGGGATTTTCTTCAGCGAATGTCCGCGAGGCAAGTCAAAGACCTTTCCTGTTTTGTTCCGTAAGGACGAAGCCGCGCTATGAATGATAATAATTGTGGGGGATGACTCATTTATACTCTACACGTCCGCACAGTTGTATCACGTTTACCTTTACAATGTATGCGTACGCATATGGGTGCGTGTAATGTCTATAGTAAATCTCACATATAGAGATATATACAGTTCACACACGTACGTACGCAAATGCAATCACGCATACACACACAGATACCCACACTGCGTCTGGGTTTATTAGTGTTGTGAGGCTAATTAGCCATATACAGTAGATGAATCACACACACACACACACACACACACACGGACATGTGCTCAAACCATATCCGGCATATATGCGCATGCTGTTAGGATAGATGGAATTATCTTTAGGCGAAGATCCCAAGATTTGAAGGTCATTTCGTTGTAGAAGGTAAATGATCTCAGTATGAAAGTGGCGTGTATGTATATATATATATATATATATATATATATATATATATATATATATATATATATATATAGTATATATATATATATATATAGGTTTGATTATTTAATGAGAATACAATATAAAGTTTAATCATAAAGGTTTGATTATTTAATGAGGAGACAAGTCGTTTAATCATCATTGATCCATTTATATATATATATATATATATATATATATATATATATATATATATATATGGTCATGATTATATACACATACATACATATATATATATATATATATATATATATATATATATATATATATATACTGTATATATGGTCATGATTATATACACATACATACATACGTATCTATATATATGTGTGTGTGTATATATATAATCATAACCACTAGGAAAATGAAAGACTGGGTTGTAAATCCTGACCGTTTTGGCTTTACTTCTAAGGCATTATCGAAGGAATGATACATAATGGTGAATTTCTACCACTATGTATCAGCCCTCCGTTAATAGCTTAGAAATAAGCCGAAACTGGTGAGGATTCACACCCAGTCTTCCATTTTCTAGTGGCATATATATATATATATATATATATATATATATATATATATATATATATATATATATATATATATATATATATACACACACACACACACACACCCTTGGTAATAATCTGTGCTACATGGACAATGCTGCTTTAGGAAGTGTCAATAGCCTTGGATACTAATGAAACCGTGTCTCTTAAGGCCAACGGCAGTCACAGATGTCTGGTCATTCTATATACTGCAGGCTTCTGCCTTGGTGGCAGTAAGTGGAGCAAGAATTGTGGACATTGGTGTTGGGAAATACACCCTAAATGGCAAATAAGCCTCTTTCCGTGAGGCCATTGGCAACTATGGCTCTTGTGGGAATGAAAGAAAGATAACAGCATTCTCACAGCTCTGCTTGTGAAAGTCACTGAATGCCAAGGGTCATGGGCTTAACAGCTTCATACCATGCGTTGATATTACAAAGAAAAGAGAAAAAATAAAATGTCAGTGACGACAGAAATGATCACAGAAAGCGGACTTTTTGGCACTAGTGAGATTAAGGGGTACCTCTTGTAGTGTCAGGAAGGCTCCGTGGAGAGGTAAAAGTGTACAAACTTGTTTAATCAAGGACCTTACGAGCATATTGACAGGAGGAAAAACTGTAATCGTGAGTGTATATGATTCTGGAATGCAAAAGAATGGGGGTGAAAGAGAATGTTTTTGGACAAGTCTGAATCACTTCCTGGGTTAATTTGGGGAATAGTAAAGGATGGTTGCACCAGGTGGTTTGAATGCACAGGGAGGTAACAGAGAAAGAAAACTTGTGGTCAGGTATGAAATTCCAATGAGAATAGAGAGAGTTTTGCGGAAATATATTTGGCGATCATAAGGGTAAATAAAGGCTGCATGAGGGCATACAACAGGAATACAGGGATACAGGATAAAGCAAGGAGCGTGCGGGTTTCATGTCTTTATTATGAGCAAAATGAAAATGTTACGAAGACGTCCGAGTGACGCACTAAACATCAGCGAGACTCGTTAATTACTGGAGAATAGTTAGTTCCTCCTGTTCTAAAAGTTGTTTCCAGACAGCAATGAATCACTCATTAACGTTGAACACGGCACTTCAGATAATGGCGCAATAATTTCAAACTGACTCTGTATATTCATTAAGACTCCAAATCCAATCAGAAGAAATATCTGAGAATCTAATCCCACCCTGAACATAAATACTACGTAAACATCCAAAATGCGAGGGGGCGCCTGCTAATTATTTATTCGCATGAAATAACATAGCAGAAGATGAAGGTTTCCCAATCAAATACTTCATCAGCGTTCTGAGGTTCTAAAAATCCTCTATTAGTATTTATCGATGTAATCTCATCTTATCAGTTCTCTTAGTTATCTAGCGACCTTCTGTCGCAATCGAAAGGCGCAAGGGACAGGTAATTTTCCTGACACTTGCACTTATTCATGTATGTTAGCTATTTATATCCTTTACCAAGAAAACAAAGTGACATACACGACCATTGCCATAGTCAGTAACCTGTGGTCTGGTGATCTAAAGACGACGATTTACACAACGCCTTGTTTTGCAGCTTACAAATAATAAAAGGTTGAAAATTTTGCAGTAATTCAACGTAAGCCTTTAATATCAATTTTGCAACTTAACTTGACATTGCGACTGGTAATAGAACGCTATTGTGCACCAGTGATTAACGCCAAAAAGTTTACATTAAATGTCACCGAGGTAGGGACTTGCTGGCGTACGTATCTCTCACTGTACACCTAGTTCAAAGCTTGCCCCATGAAGGCAGGCACTGGAAAGCCGGATACTTATTGGCAATAAATAACCAAGCGGGAGCCCGAGTTTACAGCGGGACCCCAGCCCGAGTTTACACGACTATTCCTTCTCTGCATCTCACTGACCGTAGCCGATTTTTCCCGGAGTTTGGATGGTCTCGCCAGACCTTGGAGCCTTACCAGGGAGTGGCGAAGAAGATACTCCATGTCAACAAATATTCTGAGACTCAGAAACCTAGTAGAAATTAGGGTGATAGTTATTTTGTGATGCGTATAATAATGATTAAGTGTGCGGAATGGTATTACGGATTAATAAGTGTAAGTATCTGGATCAGAAACTCGAAACAAACGCACAACAGCATCAATGACCCACAAGCATTCATGTTTTCAAATAGCATTCCGTTTTATTCTATCCATGCTAACGTCAGCCATCGTTTCAAGGTATACCCTACACCCAGGACCCACTGGGTCCTAGGTACACCTTGATCACAGGATACCACAAGGGTCCAGTTACCAGACGAAACAGAGGTCGGCTGCCGAGAGGGTACAGCTGGCACCGTTAGTCACCATACTTTTTTTTTATTATTATACAGACTGGGCCACAACCGTGTGAATTGTGACCTGTTTCTTCCCTTTGTTCCGGACAAGTTCCGTGTACCTTGGATCTTCGAAAACCTACGACCAGTGTTACTCTGTAACAGATCTAAAGTTCGTCCTCACAGCGAATAAATAATCTTTTTTATTCTTGCAAAGTGCATGGAGCATCTTTTACATTTTTCATAATAATATGCTAATTATGAAAGTCTCTTCACAGTGACTGACATTAAAGACAATATGAATCGGTTCTTTTATTCGTGAATTTATGTATCACTGTATAGCAATAGTGCTGTGGGCCTTGAACACCTAAAGCACACACACACACACACACATGCACATACACAATTAATGTCCGTGGCTCGAATCTTGTCCCGGTCTGCTGCTCACCAGTCGACCCAGGCGTGAGTGGCTCTGATCCTTATAGACTTCTGGAACCCCTTTTATAAGAAATAAAAAACACGCTTGGTGAATATAAATATATATATATATATATATATATATATATATATATATATATATATATATATATATATAGAGAGAGAGAGAGAGAGAGAGAGAGAGAGAGAGAGAGAGAGAGAGAGAGTGGTAAGGCTGAGTACTTTTATTTTTGGCTAACTAAATTTTCATATTTATGTTCTCTTTTTAGTGGAAAAGGATTCTGAAAAGAAAATGAACATATTGATCATATTTCAGAATTTTTTTTTACACATTTAACTTCTTTGATTGTGTTAAATTTTTGTTTGATAGTGTTGACGGAGTTTAGAATTATTATTATTATTATTATTATTATTATTATTGTAAATCAACATGAAGTGCTCTTTATATCATACAAGCTTCTAAGGACATTAATTGACAATGCAAGCTCTCACGGAATACAGTGTTATAAAGAGGAGAAAGGATAGAGAAAAAACAGCAAAATTAGTAACAAATGAAGATAAATTAGATGAATGCATTCACAAGAAACAACAATATGATTCAGTAAAACTAAGTGCGTGGTGCGTGAAGGCTTTGCGAATGTGATGCAAGCTGCTAGCATTAGTTCTTGGGATGCAGGCACTAAAGGCGCTGGCTGAAGTTCCTTGCTGAAATAGGACTCACAGGAGAGGCCCCAAAAGCGAATCATATTCCGACAGTGGTCTTTATCATAAAAAATCCGTAGGGGGTTAGTGCAGTCAGTGCGCCTCATGCGATGCACGGTAGGTATTGCTTAAGGTTCTTTGCAGCGTTCGTTCGGCCCCTAGCTGTAACCCCTTTGATTCCTTTTATTGTACCCCCGTTCATAATCTCTTCCATCTTACTTTGCACCCTCTCCTAACAATTGTTTCACAGTGCAATTGCAAGGTTTTCCTCCTGTTAAACCTTTCAAACCTTTATACTGTCAATTTCCGTTTCAGCGCTGAATGACCTTATAGGTCCCAATGCTTGGCCTTTGGCCCAAGTTCTATATTCTGTCCTATTTATCATAAGAGCGATATTTTGGGAAATTGGAAACCAACGTAGATTGTGTAGCATCTCAGATTAACCTTACTAACCACAATAAGTTTGTGTTGGTAATTCTAAGCAGGCATTTCTTTAAAAATGAATACATATACCAACATTGCATAACAGCAGTGCCACTAGTTTATTATGGCTATCTCAAATGGCTATTGACGATATTTCCCATTGAGCATGAACTTGTAGTTAACATATTTATTGATACGATTATTTTCTCTGGCTCGGCGGGATAGAGTGTTTTTATATATTAAATGAGTAAGGAAAACAAAGATGGACTTTTGTAACACGAGAACACAAAAACACAATCAGATATTTGAATAAGTAATCTTGTATCATTCTTACTCAAGGTCTACTTTTTATATATAACTTTGCTATGCGTTCTTATTATGGGGATCAAATTTTGGTGAACCATTCAGATTGCTTGCACGGATCACGGAAGGCCCCACTGAGCTAATAAAAGGTCGCATGTGGTTCATTAGTCTAGCTCGTACGCGTGTGACAGCGAGGCGGATAATACAGATAAGTTATCAGCGATTCTTTCTTTCCTTCCTTTGATATTTTCCTTCGTCCTCTGTTGAGGGATTCGTTAGATTTGTTGTTAGTTTAAAATCAGATTTCTGGGCTTACGTCAGTGGAGTCAGTTTTATCTTTGATCTTTTGAAATCATCTTGAATAAAAAATGGTAGTTCTTATTGAGGCCTTTTCAGATGATTGTCTGCTCGGTTATCTTCCACCAGCTTTATTACAAGTATATATGACTTCTTCCATCATCATGAGTGTTAGCTGTTCCTCTAGAGTTAGTGCACGCTACTCGTTTCACAGAGCATCTGAATCTGTATCCTGCTGGGATGCTAATGAACAGAGTAGTCTTCCTGACGGTGGTTGCTCCTGTATTGTAAAGAGACTCTACTTCTAAGACTTATCTTTTCTTGATTATGCATGTGTTTAATTTTTCTTTTTTTCTCTCATTTCCTTGAGCTGTTATTTTCCTTTGCTGTTTTTCCCTTTTTTCACTCGCAGGAATACTCTTCTGCTGATACTTGTCCAGCAAGATGTTGTCATTTCGTTTCAGTCAAATTTTAGGTCTATAGATGCATAAATGCTACTACTACTACTACTACTACTACTACTACTACTACTACTACTAGTAACAATAAACTGGTGGAGTACAGCTCATATTCATTTTCGCGAATGCTTTTAGCCTAAGGTGTAAGCTATGAAAACTACCGGAAGGTTGTGTGACGCTACTGTAGGAAGAACAGTGACAGTCTGAAATTTAGTGACGTCATGCAGTCCTGATCAATAATGCTATATATCGATTTCCTTGTTCCGCGGAGAGCAGGTAAATTTGTGTGCTGTTACCAAGATTCAACTGTCATTGCTGAGAGAAACCGAGTTACTTTGCAATTTTACCCGATGGTATGCTTTGTACACAGTTATGTCATGGGGACAATCGTGAGCTGTTTGAAAAATTAACATTAAAATTTTCATCGATTGCAGCAGTTACCTAGATATATGAAGCAATATATTGACGTCGTTCATTTCATTCAGGTTCGTTTCAGCATTGTCAAGTAAAGTCATACGATAAAATTCCTGAATCAATTGATAAACCGCGTGTTTGTCAAGGTTCTGTGTGGCTGAAAGTGTCAGGGATAAAGAGATTTATTTGCCGTCAGTGACACTGAAATTTTGACTGATCGGTTAAAAAAAAGTGGTACGGTATCAGTAAATCGAAACTGCTTGGTATTGAAGACATTGACTGATAAATGAACATAGGTTGTCCCCAATTAGCGTTTGCTAATCTTCTCTCTTTAACAGATGCCCAGAATACTAAGCGAGCGAGATCTCGTTTTGTCTTGCCGTTAATTTTCTGAAGCGATGAGATGACTATTAAGGTCTGCACTCAAGTTCATTTTTAGTTTTCTGTAAAAGAAAACCGTTGTGCCGGCTTTGTCCGTCAGTCCGCACTTTTTCTGTCCCCCCTCACACCCTCAGATCTTAAAAACTACTGAGGCTAGAGGGCTGCAAATTGGTATTTTGATCATCCACCCTCCAATCTTCAAACATACCAAATTGCAGCCCTCTAGCTTTAGTAGTTTTTATTTTATTTAAGGTTAAAGTTGACCAAAATCGTGCTTATGGCAACGATATAGGATATGTCACTGCCGGGCAGTGGTTAAAGTTTCATGGGCCACGGCTCGTACAGCCTTAACCGAGATCACCGAAAGATAGGTCTATTTTCGGTGACCTTGATTGTACGCTGTAGTGGCTGTACAGAAAACATGATTGCGCCGAAGAAACTTCGCCGCTTATTTTACTTGTTATTCATCGAAAGCGATAAGGAACCGACTTTATGATTTCCCTTCTGTTACGTGAGGTTTTGAGTCTTCTTAACTTGAAAGTATTGCGTGATGTTGTGCATACGAAATAAAAAAAAAACTAATTGAACATAATAACAATATACAGCAAAAGAGAAAAAAACACTAAAAATCATTATTGACAAAACTTTTGGACAGATTCATACTGAGGACGATCTACAGAGATTTTGATAAGACAGAACTGTCTTCGTAGACGGCTTAGGGTAGAGCAAAATGGCAAGCTGTGACTTTGGCGCGCCTGTTTCCACAGGAAGAATCATTACACGACAGCTTATTATTATTACTATTATATTATTTGCACTAGTAGTAGCAGAAATGGTAGTACTATTAGTAGTAAGCATTTAGTTATTCATTTAGGTGAATTTGTTTCTGATACGTCGGTACTTGTAGCTCAGTACATCACGCATTTCACTCGAGCACACATTCCTAGAGTTGGTAGAGGGTGGGTGTCGCCATTTAGCTCGTTTATCCGTAATTATGGGTTCCTGTCGACGCTTCGGTGGCTCCGTTTCCCGCTCCGGAAATGTCAGACATAATGCGAGACAATGTTGGTTCATTTACATGCCACATGTCTGAAATGTGACGTGTATGATTTATATATATATATATATATATATATATATATATATATATATATATATATATATATATATATATATATATATATATATATTTATATTTATATTTATATATACATAAATATATATGTGTGTGTTTGTGTGTGCTCATGTGTGTGTATGCACGCATGTGACGGAGAGCGAAGTTCTTTATTGGAAGAAAAAGAGAAATGATTACCTGGTTGAACTGCACATGACAACAATGCATACAGAACTCTGAATTTACATTAAAAACGCTTGAAGTTGACCGATAAAGAGATAAGAGATACTAGAGTAAAGCCTTTGCGATAACGTTAAGTATATTAATTTTGTTTGCAATTTTCGCTTGCTCTGAAAATATCGGGTCAATCATCGACTGATAATTTTTTCGGCTAACATTCAGTTTCGTATGTAATATCGATATGCGCATCCATATCGTGCTTTGATCAGTTTTGGGTTGCTAAATCGTGCTTCCTGTATCTGCGGCATGTAACCCTGCCACATGCGTCCATGTGGACAATGGAACGAGGGTGATAAATTAAAATCGTACATTCTTAATACTCCCGTATATTGAAGACAAACAGACAATAGCGTGAAAGCAGAGAGAAGTCTCACGCCCGTGGAAAGAACATTAGTAATGTTGCCACGATGCATAATCAGGCTAGTGGTCTTACAATAAGTATGCAGTAATGGTTATGAGGGATAAATGATAATGTAAACATAATTTTCCTGTGAGACAATAATAAAGTAAATGTACATTCAATAGTTATGATATTTGATATCTATACACTTCCTTACAATCAAACACGTAAAAGAAATGTTATTTGTTGTAAACAGGAAGGAAAGGAGCAAAGTTGCAGAGGGGTGAGAAGTCGTTTGACAGGCATTCCATACGCAGGTGTACAAATAGGGTTGTAAAACGCGGAGGGGTACAGACTAGTTTAATTAAATGATAAGGACTGCCTCCCTCAGCCCCCTCTAAACACTAGAAGATCCCATATCAAATTGGTCATAACGAGTGGACTGATGGTCCCGTGGAGATGAGTCCTTCAATCCCGCTGTTGACATAAGCTGACCTGCTTTCTCTGCACCTTCGCCTACGCTTCTTCTATCATGCAGATACGGATGAACAGTCTAATATAATTTTTCATTACATGCCACGAAACGTCTGTTGTTATCAGTATTTATTAGGTAGATAAAGAGAAATGTGATAATGAACTCAGTTCTGTCATTGTAGGGAACCGCACGAGTCCTCTAAACAATCTCTTACCAATCTTTAGGTCAGTGCCTATGTATTGCCAGAACGCCACCTTAATCTGAACCAACTAATCAACCCATGATTGCTTCCATAAACCTGTTGGACAGATGGAAACGTGCTGCCCTAAGTGTGGTAAAAATCAACGCATGGTTTTCAGAAATCAAGCAATCCATCAATTGTTTTCTGCGAAACGGGAGAACATGTATCTTTTATTCTCTCCTTTTTTTCTGGGGTGGAGATGGAGGCAAGAGCCCTATTGAGACAGATGGCGTTTTGGAAATTTTTTTTCTTTCATCTTGATCCTATTGTGTCGCCCAGTTCTAAAGCTCTTTTTTCAAAAGTTTCCAAATTGTTCCAAGTCAGAATTCTGAGGGGAATGAGAATAACTATTCAAAAGGAACAATCTAGTCTTATAAAACATGAATAAGAACAAGAAAAAAAGTATTAGCATGTGAATTGCAAAGGCAATAGTGACAAAGTTCCTCTCTGAATGTAAAGCTATAACAATGATGTAAGATTGTCTATTCTAAGAGAGGGCGAATTCAGAAATGACTGAGATAGTTTTCTGAGTCCCGTTCATCCTTTACCCGCTGAATCAATGTATGTATGTATGTATATATATATATATATATATATATATATATATATATATATATATATATATATATATATATATATATATATATATATATATATATATATATATATATATATATATATATATATACACACACACACACACACACACTATAGAGAGGCGTGTGCTATGCTGCGCGGGGCAAGAAAGCAGTTGAAGGACTCCCGGTTTAAACATGGCTGCCAGTCGTAAATGCGTCCTCCGTCTTAAGGACTTCTCTTCGGGTGTTACATTGACCTCATACAAATCAGCGTTGCAATACCTATGGTAATCATTGCCATTAATAAATAATGTGGCCTTAAGGGAATAAAAGAAATTTCCAAGAAATTGATAAAATGGTAAGAATAAATTGACGATACGTTATAAATTTTCAGGAAAACTAGCTTCCTTCATAAACTTCAAAATATCCTCTCCGAGATCCCAGGAAATACGATAATTACCCACTTCATTAATGAACTCTGAGAAGAAACGATTTCTCAAGTTCCCAAGGTTTGGGAACTAAACCAGCGCAGAGTGCTACACAGAGACTGATGACAATAATACGAAATACAATTTCCCCTGAAGGAATTCTTGGCACGGGAGAGTTTTTGATACAAACCAAGTGATGCAGAGTACGATCAAAAGTAAAAAAAAAGCTTTGTGGGCTTTTGGGCCTCATCCTTGAAGTTCTTGGGCCCTCTCCAGGCCCGCTTCCCCAGCCTGGCAGGATACCTGCCTTCCTCCGAGGAAGCAGCCTCTGGGTCGGACCCTTCCCTTCAAGGCTACCCTCAAGAGACTGGCGAGCCTTGTGGGCTTTTGGGCCTCTTCCTTGAAGTTCTTGGGCCCTCTCCAGGCCCGCTTCCCCAGCCTGGCAGGATACCTGCCTTCCTCCAAGGAAGCAGCCTCTGGGTCGGACCCTTCCCTTCAAGGCTGCCCTCAAGAGACCGGCGTGCATTGGTTGCTTTTGGCCTCTTCCTTGAAGTTCTTGGGCCCTCTCCAGGCCTGCTTCCCCAGCCTGGCAGGATGCCTGCCTTCCTCCGAGGAAGCAGCCTCTAGATTGGACCCTTCCCTTCAAGGCTGCCCTCAAGACACTGGCGAGCCTTGTGGGCTTTTGGGCCTCTTCCTTGAAGGTCTTAGGCCCTCTCCAGGCCCGCCCCCACCAGCCTGGCAGGATACCTGCCTTCCTCCAAGGAAGCAGCCTCTGGTTAGGACACTTCCCTTCAAGGCTGCCCTCAAGAGACTGGCGAGCCTTGTGGGCTTTTGGGCCTCTTCCTTGAAGTTCTTAGGCCCTCTCCAGGCCCGCCTCCCCAGCCTGGCAGGATACCTGCATTCCTCCAAGGAAGCAGCCTCTGGTTCGGACCCTTCCCTTCAAGGCTGCCCTCAAGAGACCGGCGTGCATTGGTTGCTTTTGGCCTCTTCCTTGAAGTTCTTGGGCCCTCTCCAGGCCTGCTTCCCCAGCCTGGCAGGATGCCTGCCTTCCTCCGAGGAAGCAGCCTCTAGATCGGACCCTTCCCTTCAAGGCTGCCCTCAAGACACTGGCGAGCCTTGTGGGCTTTTGGGCCTCTTCCTTGAAGTTCTTAGGCCCTCTCCAGGCCCACCCCCACCAGCCTGGCAGGATACCTGCCTTCCTCCAAGGAAGCAGCCTCTGGTTAGGACACTTCCCTTCAAGGCTGCCCTCAAGAGACTGGCGAGCCTTGTGGCTTTTGGGCCTCTTCCTTGAAGTTCTTAGGCCCTCTCCAGGCCCGCCTCCCCAGCCTGGCAGGATACCTGCCTTCCTCCAAGGAAGCAGCCTCTGGTTCGGACCCTTCCCTTCAAGGCTGCCCTCAAGAGACCGGCGTGCATTGGTTGCTTTTGGCCTCTTCCTTGAAGTTCTTGGGCCCCTCCAGGCCTGCTTCCCCAGCCTGGCAGGATGCCTGCCTTCCTCCGAGGAAGCAGCCTCTAGATCGGACCCTTCCCTTCAAGGCTGCCCTCAAGACACTGGCGAGCCTTGTGGGCTTTTGGGCCTCTTCCTTGAAGTTCTTAGGCCCTCTCCAGGCCCGCCCCCACCAGCCTGGCAGGATACCTGCCTTCCTCCAAGGAAGCAGCCTCTGGTTAGGACACTTCCCTTCAAGGCTGCCCTCAAGACACTGGCGAGCCTTGTGGGCTTCTGGGCCTCTTCCTTGAAGTTCTTAGGCCCTCTCCAGGCCCGCCTCCCCAGCCTGGCAGGATACATGCCTTCCTCCGAGGAAGCAGCCTCTGGGTCGGACCCTTCCCTTCAAGGCTGCCCTCAAGACACTGGTGAGCCTTGTGGGTTTTTGGGCCTCTTCCTTGAAGTTCTTAGGTCCTCTCCAGGCCTGCCTCCACAGCCTGGCAGGATACCTGTTCCTACGAGGAAGCAGCCTCTGGTTCGGATCCTTCCCTTCAAGGTTGCCCTCAAGAGACCGGCGAGCCTTGTGGGCTTTTGGGCCTCTTCTTTGAAGTTCTTAGGCTCTCTCCAGGCCTGCCTCCCCAGCCTGGCAGGATACTTGCCTTCCTCCAAGGAAGCAGCCTCTGGGTCAGACCCTTCCCTTCAAGGCTGCCCTCAAGAGACTGGCAAGCCTTGTGGGCTTTTGGGCCCCTTCCTTGAAGTTCTTAGGCCCTCTCCAGGCCCGCCTCCCCAGCCTGGCAGGATACCCTTCTTCCTCCAAGGAAGCAGCCTCTAGATAGGACCCTTCCCTTCAAGGCTGCCCTCAAGAGACTGGCGAGCCTTGTGAGCTTTTGGGCCTCTTCCTTGAAGTTCTTAGGCCCTCTCCAAGCTTGCCTCCCCAGCCTGGCAAGATACCTGCCTTCCTCCGAGGAAGCAGCCTCTGGTTCGGACCCTTCCCTTCAAGGCTGCCCTCAAGAGACTGGCGAGCCTTGTGGGCTTTTGGGCATCCTTGAAGTTTTTTTCCAGGCCCTTCCTCAGGATACCTGCCTTCCTCCAGGAAGCAGCCTCTGGGTCGGACCCTTCCCTTCAAGGCTGCCCTTTTAGCGTTGGGGTTTTGGCGGTTTTGGCCCTCTCAGGTCCGCTTCCCCAGCCTGGCAGGATACCTTCCTTCCTCCTAGGAAGCAGCCTCTGGGTCGGACCCTTCCCTTCAAGGCTGCCTTCAAGAGACTGGCGAGCCTTGGAGACTTTTGGGCCTCTTCCTTGAAGTTCTTAGGCCCTCTCCAGGTCCGCTTCCCCAGCCTGGCAGGATACCTGCCTTCCTCCAAGGAAGCAGCCTCTGGTTCGGACCCTTCCCTTCAAGGATGCCCTCAAGAGACTGGCGAGCCTTGTGGGCTTTTGGGCCTCATCCTTGATGTTTCTGGGCCCTCTCCAGGCCTTCTTCCCCTGCCTGGCAGGATATCTGCCTTCCTCCGAGGAGGCAGCCACAACTCCATACTGCTGCGCGAAGTAGTCCATATTTTCATCAGTAAATAATTGTAGACTGAAGTTATCTGCCATTCTCATGATGTACTTTTCCCTCTGAAAAATCTTCGTCATCCAGTCCATTTTAACCATACTTTTCTCATTCTTTGCTCACATGCTGTCTCTGAAGGCTTCAAGACGACTTGGAGGATCCCGGAGATGGCCACTGGAGGCCATGGAGTCAGTGCACCTATTAAGTTATGGTGCTATACGCATGCGTGATTGGCATTTCTCTCGTCCTTTTAGGAGCTGGAAACAGAAAGATTCTAAAACGTCTTCATGGAAAACACAAAGATATTACGGTACCAGGCGACAATGATTCTTTCTCGCAGCAAAGGATGTGAACTTTTCTTGAATGCTTTATTGCCACGAAAAATCAATATTTAAAAAAAAGAAATATAGATTTAGCAAAAAATCATCATTATCATATCCTTTTCTCCTGTTCCAGCCTTAAGAATAGGTGGTCCTAAAGTCCTTTTTTCCTTTCTACCTGTCTCTCTTGGCGAATGTTTTTAACAGATCGTAGACGCCTGAGGGAACGAATGCATCCCTGTCTGACCTAGGCCGGTCAGAGAACAGACGAGAGAGAACCAAGCTATAGTGGAGACAAGACGTATTCGGGCTGTCTTTCCATCCTTTGTCTATTGTCTTTATTAGTGAATGGTGAAGTACGAAGTAATACCCGGGACTTCCGATCGTCCGTTGTATGCGCAGCAACGCTTTGTCCTAAGGTAAAGTCTGTGTTTTGTTCAAAACTTCGTCCATTCTTCTATCCTCTTTTCTGTATTTCCAAATCTTTCTTTGTTTCATTCTCCAACCACCATTGAAGGTAATCGCTTGTACGAAGTCTAAGATAAGCCAAATAATTATATTGTTAGCTTCATCCATTTTATTCCAGTAAAAATAACTAGGACTTAGGTTAAGCCAGTCATTTTTACGACTGGTATTCGTTGTGCCTCTCGTTCATTGTTTGGAAGAACTGTTGCGTTGTATTTAATACCATCTTAACGAGTAGAGATTTTTTTGTCTGCGTCCGCATTTGGTGACGTTTATCATAAAGTCTTTATTCCTTGAATATTCTTTGTTAAGGTTAATTACCCTTAACTGGCGACCTTTGGTTAATTAATGTCTGTCTTTGAGGTTAATTTGTGGCTTCAAGTGACAGGTTACGTGTATTCTTGGCTTGCAGGGCCGTGAAAAATTACGTAAATTAGACAATAACTGATCAGCCAAGATGCGCACGTAACAATATATATATATATATATATATATATATATATATATATATATATATATATATATATATATATATATATATATATATATATATATATATATATATATATATATATATATATATATATATATATATATAATATATATAAAATAATAATTTCAAGATTTCCAAGTGAATCTTGTGTGTGTGTGTATGCAGTTTTTTTGTAGTTACAACCGAGCGTCGTCGTAGGAAAATCCCAATGTGATTTTTTAAAAATTTTTAATGTCCATTCTTTTTTTTTTTGCAGGGAAAGTAACTTACATCTTGATCCGTGTCTATTAGAGGCCCATTTGCATAACCATTAAAAGAAATTGAAATATTCGTATTTTATCCCTTTATTTCCTTTGCTCGAATGTTGTGTAGAAAGACACTGATTAAATATTTCCTTAAAATGGAGATCGCAACAGCAAGGATTATCTTCAAAAAGTGATATAGTATTCTTTCGCCTGGTATTAACTCTAGAGCCCTTCTTGTTCCAACGTCCTCTTCTACCTTTCTTTACGTTTATAATCCCTTCCGGAACCTTTGTCCTAAAAGATAGTGTGGAAGCCACTTTCTCTCCTTTTCATAAGAGTACAGTATATGGAAAGGTTGGGGCGTTTTTGCAAGCAACTCTCTCTAACATGTAGAAGATTAGAGGAAAAAAGTAAGTATAGCTTAGTTTTACCAGACCACTGAGCTGATTAACAGCTCTCCTAGGGCTGGCCCGATGGATTAGACTTATTTTACGTGGCTAAGAACCAATTGATTACTTAGCAACGGGACCTACAGCTTATTGTGGAATCCGAACCACATTATAGCGAGAAATGAATTTCTATCACCAGAAATAAATTCCTCTAACTCTTCATCAGCCAGAAGATTAGAGGAACCACAAGCAAAGTAATAAAGGACATCCCTGCTAAAGAGAGCCATCGCGATGAGAATTGTAGTAGTTACTCTTGCTTTTTGTTAATAGAAAACGAAAGAATACGCCTTAAAAGAAAATGGATTTCGAGGACGCATTTACACCAGAAACTATTGTATATTTTCCCCTCGTAATTTCTCTCTCTCTCTCTCTCTCTCTCTCTCTCTCTCTCTCTCTCTCTCTCTCTCTCTCTCTCTCTCTCTCTCTCTCTCTCTCTCTCGTTGTATTTAATTATGCGATCAATTCCTTTATTTCAACAGATTTTTAATAGCCTAATGCAGATTCATGTTATTCTCAGATATGAGTTGGAAACATGATAAAATATGATGAATTTTGCCATATATTTAAGAATTCTTAAACTAAAAAAGTGTATAGCATAAGGTTTAAATTCGTATGCCATTCCTTGATCGGGTATTTTACCGATAAAAAGTCTGTTGGATTACCAAGAGAATGCAGGAACTGTAGTAGCCTACTGTTGTTGAAATGTCAGGTCGCTTTCCTTCTTATGATAGCAATTGAATATAACAATAATAATAATTTGGAAGTGAGAGAAAGAGAGAGATCACGCATTTGTTCCTTGTGCCATAGCTATTTCCTATTTTGCTCGTTGTGTGTATATCTACGGTATTTTCATGTCATATTGAGTACATAGTGACCTTTTTGCACCTCACAGATTCCTTAAGTTTTCCTTTATCTCTTTTCAGTGTTGCTACAAAAGAAGAAAAGAAAACACCACTCTCTCTCTCTCTGTGTAAGAATGAAAAATACTTTTGAAAACCATAAAACAAATATGAAGATGTATAGTGTATTAGATAGTACAATAATTATGATGTAAGTCACTGCAAAGGTTGGTGAGCTGAATACAAAGAAAAGGCATTTGGTCTTGTTCTTATTATCACCTGCCTTCAAGCTGGATTTTACTTTCCAGCTCATTCAGCTACCTTACGACAATCCTGTACTCTCCCCCCCTCTCTCTCTCTCTCTCTCTCTCTCTCTCTCTCTCTCTCTCTCTCTCTCTCTCTCTCTCTCTCTCTCTCTCTCTCTCTCTCAGCCATCCGTTCTATACCTGCTCCTCTATATGTTAGCGTTTGGGCTAAGTACTTGAAATTTTGTAGTGACATCTTGGCTCTGTACAATCAGCATCTCAGCTGAAAAATGTTTCAACCAATAATGGTGCAACTTTTCGATCAATACAAACCGACTGAGGAAATCAGCTGTGGATGGGATATTGACACAACCAGAAACAAATTAGTAATAAAGAATGAAATATAATTAAAGGAACAACCAACTTTGGAAAATGAGGGAACAGGGTTGAAAAGGGGAAAACAAACAATTAGGAACAGCAGATTTGGAGATATAAGATTATAAATGTTGAATTAACAAAGGCACGGAAGTATTATGAGTATGCTATGAAATGTAAGTGTTAAGAGCTTTCGATGAGGTAAGAATATTTTGATAATTTGATACGATATGAAAATTACAAACATTCGATAATTCTGGAAAAATTGACTAGTTAGTAGTAGGAAGACAAACATGGAAAAAAAAAAAAAATTGTTTAATAATGGCACCGGGGAACAATAACTATAAGAAAATTAACAATAGCAAGCAGGGATTAAGGAAGAAATAAATTAATTGACCTAATAAAACGTAAACAAAGAAATGTCAAGACCGTAAGAAGTGCGAAGCGTCATGCCGAGTCGCCGACGTACAATAATGTCTAAAGCCGTAACGGATGGGGATGGATGGGTGACATGACTGAATAATTCTCCTTTCCCGTTATAGTTACCCCAATGACATAATAATGAGAGTTAAGATAACCCTTTAGGGCTAAATGGAATTAAGATACACGAAGACTCCTAAACATTGATAAAATCAGTTTCCATCAGGATACACACGCATATATAGATACTGTATATATACATATAAATGTATTTATTTATTAATTACAATAGGGCTGTATTAAGTGGGTCAGCGAGCATTTTATGAAAATGTATATATATACAATATATATATAATATATACATATGTATATATACAGTATATATAAATATATATATATATATATATATATATATATATATATATATATATATATATATATATATAAAAGGGGTAACGAGTAATTTACGAGCTATCATTTCCAAGGCCCAAACTTTGGAAGTCTAGTTAGAATTGAGCTCATGTTAAGCCATTTGCTTTTTGAAAAGCCTGTGGAAAACCGACGACATATCTCGTAATCTGTTACCAAGTCCTTATACGAAATCTGTCCAGAAATTGAACACTTACAACTCTAGAAGAGAATTTGGCAATGCTTTTGTAAATTCGTGATAATTTTCCAGGGTAGTTAACTTTAACTTTTACCTATCCATAAGGTTTCTCTGATTACAGGTGGAGCCTATTTTAATTCGAGTAAGAAGTGCTGTACCAGTTACTTGAAATTCACAGGGGACTTTCATACGATCATTTTCCTTGCTTCTTCCAACAACTTTCGGCATTCTTTCATTCGGCTATAAAATGTATCAAGTGCCGTATCGGACTTTTCAAATAAGCTCGAATATCGCAACAAAATTTTAAATAATGTACAGGTATGTGTGTGTGTGTGTGTGTGTGTGTGTGTGAGAGAGAGAGAGAGAGAGAGAGAGAGAGAGAGAGAGAGAGAGAGAGAGAGAGAGAGAGATAATTGTCGTGGTGGGGAATTCCTCACCTTAAAACATCATTATGGTATTAAATCTTTCAAAGGAGGGCTCTTTTATATGAAAGAAACTCAATTCAAATAATGTACCTTAATGATCTAACTACTTCCTTTACCTTATACGTAATCATAGGGGATCAGAACGCTTTTGTGCCTAATCATAAAAGACTTTTTTCGGAGTAAAATTTACAGTATATGAAAATAATTTTGTCTATCACCCCCACTCCCCAATAATAATAATAATAATAATAATAATAATAATAATAATAATAATAGGTTCTTTAGTCTTCAATAATAATAATAATAATAGGTTCTTTAGTCTTCGTGATCACTAAAATACACGAGCTGCCTCTCAAACCGTAGAGCATTGCTTGTAATTACAGTCAATACTGCAAGTAAGGTCCTTCAAGCAGTTATCCAAGGAACAGTCTAGTTACCTAGGCTGTATTGTTTACTGTATACGGTTCCTTCGGAGGGACTCTTCAAATGTTCATCTCCCATTATTTTCTTAATATACTTAGTAATGAATTTTTTAGGCATTTTTTCTCTATATTTGCTTTTGATATTGAAAGTGATAATGATCCCTTGAAACAATCTTTTGAAAATCTGTTCTTGTTCCACCAACTAATGGGGAAACTGCTTTCAAAGTCATCCACCCACTGGCCAAAACGCAAAGCTTCAACCAATAAGAGAAGGCGATACAAAATTTTCCGTAGTTGAGAATGATGAAGATCTCTGATTGGTCAAGAGAAAATCTAGGTTGGAATTTGGCATTATTTAGGGTACTGGATTAGTTGAGACGAATATGCGGTTGATGTGGTGGTGTCTGCTGCAGGGACCAATCAAATTTCGTAATTTGGGTTATAATTTGCAATGTTTCGTAAGTAATTGTTGTTTTCGTGATACCAGTTTGAGCATATATCATTAATAGCCGATGGCTAAAGAGTAATTAAAATAGTTCAGGCCTTTATATTTGATAGGCAAGGTTCCCAGTTGCTCCTGTTGACCGGTGACCGCAATTGTCGGTCGTCGGTGATTTTTGGTTGAGTCGGCTACCTGATGAGGTTTGAAACTTGTTTAGCCGACACATTTTAAGTATTTCTCAAGAATTGTAAGACAAAAACCCTATCATTGCCACAAATTTTCATGTCAGGCTAAGAATAGCGAAATATACAAGTTAAAGCCAAAGACATTTCTTGTGTTATATGATCCCTTGAAAGTCTTAGTCATTGAACAGATGCAATGGCAAGGCTAGAGGCTACGGAAGCCGTAACCTTCGACAAAATTTTGCAAGTAGATTTTATGGCCAATAAGCCAGCCAGCCAATTTTGCACGAAAAACCATTTTGAGTTTTTCATGCAAAAATGACTAGGAAATATAGGGTACTAAAAAGAACCTTAAAATACCCATATAACTTCACCTACGGGTGTTGACTGGTTACAATTTTGCCGTATTGTATTCTTACCTTGTAAGTCGTAAATTTTCTAATTTTTTGTTTCACATAGTGTTTATGTTCAAAATATTTTGTAGTTTACAGTTTCATAGTGTGTATTGGCAACTTATAAAACAATACCTAGATTTTACTAGTCTATTGTGTTCAAAATACAGTTTGTTTATTAACACGCTTTGACGTTCATGCGGTAATTTTTTCCCGAAGTGCATTCCATAAAATGTTCATGTGCCATTTAGAACGTGTTTGACAGGAATCTGCAGCCACTCCCACCAATTAAGCACTGTACGAGTTAGGTTGGCTATATGAGGAAAACCATGAATGACTTTAGCCTAATTTCTTGTAAGTTGTATAGTGCTTAATTACATGAATAATTCGCCCATGTCTTGACAAAGTGTCGAATATGCAATTTTTTGAGTTATGAGTCTGCAGTGATTTTGTCCTTGACTTTTGTTTCATCAGATTATAAAGTCTTGTCACACCATCCAGGATGTATGGTGAGACACTACTAGAAACATAGCTGAAAAAGGGCAATGACAATATCATTGTCGATGGAGATACTGTAACTCAAAAAAAGGGGAAAAAAATGAAAATTCAACTCTGCCAAAAAAGTGACTGATTCCTCTCCCAATCTCTGACAGTTGAAGCTTTGTGTTCCTACAATAATGGTGGACCTAAGTGGAGGTTGGGTAAACGCTAGTGAAATACAGGAATATATTTAACCTAACCTAAACTGGCTGCCCACAGACTCATTCCTCAGCTTACTTTACCTAGGTTATTTTTAGTTAAATTGTACTTGAAACAATTATTGTAGTTTTGAATTGAAAATATGATTTTCATATATTTTAAAATGTACTTTGTTTCTGACATTTCTTTTTTTATCAAATAATTAACCATGGAGATAGTAGACCCCACCCTTTAATCCTTCAGTTAGGGGGAACTACAGTGGGAAAGCAGTGTTTTGGGTGGGAGAAAACAGAGTAAAATAAAGGGGTTGATTTAGCCTAGCCTAACTTAATTCAGGAGGCTGTGCCCTTTACTTGTCTGGGGAGCAAACCCCCCTACCTAACCTAATGTAGGATACTGAGTCCTTACTTTGACCCCTTCCCTAACAAAACCTAACCTAGGGAGGCCATGGCCTTGCCTAACCAGGAGGCTTTGCCATGCTTGGACCCCACCAAACTTAACCTGGATGCTGGGGTTTTACCTAGGCCTAGACACCCAACCTAACCTAACCTAGGGGGCCTTGTTCTTAACTAACCTAACTTAGGGCACTGCAAATTAAATTACTTAACTAAGGTTAACTAACCAACAACACCTAACCTAAGCTAACCTAGGTAGCCAGGTCCTTGCCCTAGTGCATATTAGTTTGAAAACATTACATAAACTTACCCTATTCTGAATCATAACTGTCAGTATGGTTGATGTCTTTGGACTGGTCAGGATCTTCCCTAAATGCTGAAGGCCACTGGGTGTCAGACTGTGGAGGGTTAACCATGTGGTTCACAAACAAAATTAACTTCCATGGTGGAAGGTGGTGGTGTTCCTGAAAATTTATGGAAGATTTACACTTGACACTACAAAGAATCCAGTACCACACATTCCCAAAGGAAAACAAGCATGTGTGTGTGGACAAAGAAATTCATGACTGCAAACTTGACATGTTTTTCAATGGATTCCCGGTTTCCAAAATCTTACATAATTTCTTAACTTATAACAAAACAACCAATCATGTTTCAGCATTTTATCATAGATGTACATTCCAAGAGAATAAATTCTGATATGTAATCCTTATTAGAACCATCAATGCACTAGACAACCAAAAAATATTAGAGCTCCACTCACTTGATAGTGTTAACTCTCATGAAGTCACCTTAGTGCAAGGTGTCACTTTGAAAACATTCAGTAAACCCTACATTTATCAGAATCAGAACTTGCAGAAATATGATATGGATGTTAGAATACATCCTTGAGTTCCACTTGTATTTTCCTTGACCAAACTTATACAATATTGTATTATCCATAATTGTAGGATGTAAGTGGTCCAATATATTTAAAAAACTACAAGTTTGGTACCAAAATGTTAAAATATTCGATAATTTTAGGATGTAAGTGGTCCAGTATATTTAAAACTACAAGTTTCCTACCAAAATGTTACAATATTCAATAATTGTAGGATGTTACTGGGTCCAGTAAATTTAAAACACAAGTTTGATTACCAAAATGAATGTCACACTTTCAAAACACACTCGAGGCACTTTGCAGTAGAGCCAGAAAACCAACAGAACTAGAGTTGCACATCTGCAGTACAATGAGTCCTTATAAACTGAAGCTAGAGTTTTGAGGCAGGTAAGTTTCAAAATTTCATGTAATCAGTGAAATTTAGAACAAAAGAAATAATCAGGTTTCAGCATTGTCCACATTTTCATCTAAAAAAAGGCGAAATTATGATAGCCATCTTTACTACAGTGTAATGGGAAAAAAATGATTGCATGAATGTCAAAACACAGAATTTAGAAAGTTGCTAAAAGTGTATTTCTGCTTTCAGTTTTGGTGATAGTGTAAAGACGTCAGACGTCTCTTCATTTAGCATCAATTACGTTTTTAAAATAATTAACATGTCAAGAATCTCATGTTAATATTCATATGTAGAATTTCCTGGCCTTTCCGCCAATATATATTTTATCATTGTATGTATGTTATTTCTTAAAACGTCATTTGTTTGACTGTCAACAAACTCCTGCAAGAGTCTCCTCCACCCATATCAGATGCTTCAGGTGTCCGACAAATGTAAAGTAATTTTTAAGTTATTTATTTTAAAATCACCAAGAGCTGATTAATAGCTTTCCTAGGGCTGAAAAGCACTCTGGAACGTTGTAGGCTATACCTGAGCCCAATGAATAAATCAGTTATAAAACAGTTGAGTTTTTGTCCTCACATGTAAGTGAGATTTTGTATCCCCAAATAAAGGAGACCTGGGAACAAAGCAGGAAACTTGAGAACAAAGCGTTGAAACGTGATTACTGTATGGACAGTTAGTATATAAAAAGTAACATTTAAGAAAAAAAAAATATTGGATGAACAGTTAGCTCCCCTGTAACCTTTTTAAGCAAAACTTTTAAGCAAAAAAAAAGCAAAAAAAAAAAATAGTACTTTGTAATGGAAACACTGTCCATTTATTTATATTGTTTACTGCTTCTTTTTCGTGTTCCAAATGACATATAGGTTTTAAATACAACAATAAAGCCTAATGAAACCATTTTATTTTTATTTGGACCAAGAGGGCAAATTCTGTACGGGTCCCCTTACTGAGCTATTCGACAAATTGGTTTTTTAGGTACAGGAAAGATTTTTTCGGTGACCACTTTGGCTACAGTTCCAAGGAAATAAAAAGACGAAACTTACAGACTAGAAGCAAACAAAATATTAACTTTAAATAGTAATTGTTCAGCAACCCTCTTTTCAGTTTTTGGAGAAAAAAAATGTCAATGTCCAGAACAACACCATGGACAGGTGCATAGATCTACCAAAATTAAAAGTAAAATGTAATATTTTTCATAATTTAGAACGTTTTAACCTACTTCTTATGATGAGGTAGCCAGGTCCTTACAATTTTGCCATATTAGCTTTGGAGGGGGTTGGGGACATAAATTGTCTAACCTTATTCAAAAGTCAAAATCATTCAGATGGCTGAATGTTTTTCTTGAGAAACATTAGGATCTTCCCTGAGAAAATACAGTAAAAAGGCCATTTTCGAACTGTCAGTAAGTGTGGAGGGTTAAATGTGGTTCGGTCAAATTAATTTCCGATATGGAAGGTACATTTTTCCCTAAAAGTGTTTTCATGGAATATTTACCTTTACACTACAAAAATGATTAGATTTAGAGACACATTCCTAAAGGAAAACAAGCATCTGTTTGGGGACAAAGAAATTCATGACTGCAAATTTTAAATGATTTTTTGGATTCTCGATTTCTGGCAAAATCTTACATCATTTCCTAAGGGTTTAACAAAACAACCAATCATGTTTCAGCATTTATCATAGACGTGAAATTCAAGAGAATAAAAACTGATATGTAATCCATGCTAACCACAATTCACTAGGACAAATAGATTAGTATTAAGCTCCACGAAGAATGATATTGGCAACCTGTGGAGTTCCATTTAATGTCCATGGAAACGACCAATATCAAAGTAAGACAGGTGAACACCCAGTTAATACCCAGTTCGAATTTTGTCCTCACTGAATAGTAATATTGTGATAGATTTTATTAAAATCATGTTAATTGGAGACTTGAGAACAAAGCAATCAGGAAACTTTAATACTGTACTTATAATTAGTAAAAAAGTAACAAAGACGAAAAAATTTTTACTGTACAGTACATTGACAAAAACAAAACCTTTTCAGCAGAAAACTTTTAACACGCAAAAAAAAAATAGTACTGTACGGGAAACAAAATGGGGTTTGATTTATATTGTTGCATCTGTAATTCTTTTTCGGAAGATATAGTATTTTTATTGAATTACTGAAAAAATAATGATAGCAATTAAAAAATATTTGGACCAATTAGGGCAAATACTGTAAAAGTAAGGTTATTGAACAAATTGGTTTCAAACAAACGACCAGAAAACATCGAGGATGACCACTTTGATAATTTCATGGAAATAAAAAATGGTGAAACTTCAAAAAGACTAGAAGACAAAGTTTTAATTTTATAAAGTAAAATTAAACTGTAATCATTTTCTTATATCTTTCATTTTGGATTGAAAAATATCTATAAGGGAACCCTATACTGGCAGTTTGGTAGAACTTTGATACCTTGTATAGGAATTCCAAACATTGTCTAGGTCAATCCTGCAAAGTTTTGCCTTCATGTATGAATAGGCCTATGCTTTAAGATTTTATTCAGACTAAATCCACATATCTAAAGTCGGTGTTTGTTTCAAGCCATGGCTATTTTGCCTCATTTCATGATGATAACTGACCAGTAAAAGCAGGGAAGTGGAAAATAGGATTAATCTCTGTTTGGACCTCTGAACTGAAACTACCCAGCCAATTTACCCTAGCTCTCATTGGCCAAATACTGAATTAACATAGACATTTGTAGTTATTTTGGATAGTATGCTATTTTGCTCCATCCACTATAACAATTTCAATCTTAAGTACAGCCATGCTCAAATGTGAATGCAACATGACTCTTTGTATTGTCCAAAACCTCAGATGCAACATAAGGTGTTGTGCGGTTGCCAAGTAGTGTTAAACTTTTATTTTTATTCCAATGTCATATACTAAATTGTTGATAATTATGTGAATTCACAGCTAACATTATTTTCCTTTGGATTAATAAATGTTATATCCCTGGTATCATTCACAGTTTACATGAAATTAATTTATATACATATTTTTTTTTTTTGCATTGCTTAGCTCAAAGCATGGTGTAACAAGTTTGGCAGTGCTGGCTTTGCCAAAGCCAATTTGCACAACTTGCTACAAGAAGTGGTCATCGTAACTACCTCTAGCATAGACCTAATAGGCTCAACAGTCATAAATTTTTTGAAACCGAAATATGAATTACAAATAACTTTCTTTGAAATTTGGAATCTTAGGCTATGCTCTAACTGCCAGTATGTTGCACTAATAATTTATAGGCTCAACAAAAAATCTCAGGCCTCTGAGATGCAATCGAGTTTACTAAAGGATTTATTATTAGAGACTACCTGTTCTTTGAATAATTAAAGATGACGATCCTTTAAATTATATCCAAAAAGATAATTATTGATGTAAAGGTAATAGTATTAACGTCAAGGCTTGTGCAACAATTTTTTTTTAAATTAACGAAGAATATTTTCTTATGTCCTGCTACTTGATTTTGATATGTAATTGATGCATAAGGAAACCTGAAGTACAAGAATATGTAGATAACTTCATTTGCTTTCCCACCTCAAATTGTTAGTATGGTAAAGAGTAATGCATTTTTAGGAACAAAGACTTAGCCTTAACAAAAGTGTGACTGCAAAGGTGAACATTTGCTAGTGAATCAATATTTTTGAAGTAGTTAAGAAATATAACACAATTTTATCCTTTATGAAAATTAAAAAAATTCCTATAAATATGAATTAATAGTTTCAAGATCACTTCATTGTCTTTACACACTGTAGACCTATGTACCAACTGGTCATGTTGCCATCACCCCAATGGTCACGTCACACAGGCTACTCCCACCTGCTTATATCTGTGGATGCATTTGAGCTAGAGTAATAATTTTGTATTTCTCTTTTTTTCAGCATTGAGGACTGTTAAAAATTTTATGGTTGCAGTTAAAGTCCGTATCAGTGTTATGAAAACTTGTTTCTTATCATTTTAACATTTGAACCTAGGCGTGATAGATTTTTTTGTTGAATGCATCGGCGCTGAGTGAGTCGAAGCTTTGGAAATGTTCTGTCACTTTATCTGAAATTTGGCAAAACAATATTTTCTTACATTTTTGATATATGACAGATTTTACTCTTGTGAAACATGTTATGGTGTTTTGTAAAATAATCATGTTTTCACATTGAAATTAAAGATAAATATTCATGTTAGATTGCCAGTTAGTGAACTTTTGAACGAAATCTTTTGCAGTCATGTAGCTTCACTTATGAGCATGGCTGTACAAAGAACAGCATATTAAAATAAATGTCTCAAGAGAGGTTGTCATTTACAAAGATGGTGTTCAGTCAAGATCACAGTTAGAACACACAATACCAGTCTACAAGAGTGCGAGAGAGATCAGAGGCATAGTAGGTATATCTCGCTTGTAAAGATTCCCCCATGAAATTGGGGATGTCACAGATTTTCCTCTGCTACTACAGTACTGCTGTGTCTGCTGATCTTGAATGCCACCTATACATTGGTATGACCCTCATTGGTGTCCTCATTGTAGAAGGTATTTCCCCTCCCCCTTTTTTTTTTTGGGGACTGTAGCATTGATTTTCATGTGTTTTCTGTGGATGGATTAAGAGTGAATCTATTGATAGCAACTAAAAAAAAAAAAAACAAACCATGTCCCTGCACCATTTGGGCCATTTAACCAATGAGAATGTGGTTAAACTTGGGCAGTCAGTGGTGTAAGATGTCATTGTTAAGGTTTGGCCAAATGCCTGTCCAAACTGAACACTATTTGCATATGCCAAGTGTTTGGCATTTGTTTGTTTAAACTTATTTACCATAAAAATATTTCATCATATAGTTTCAAGTACAGTGCATATCTTAATTTCATGACCATTTTCCATTCCAATTTGTAGTCAATAGTCATTTAATAAGAAGTATACTTAAATTTGTTGTATATTTAAATACAAGAAGACATAAAAATTGATTTAACCAACTCAGATGTAAATTTACTTCATTGCATTGCTCAAACAAACATATGCATAGGCTTCAGCCAAAACGAATAGATTCCAACTACCAACTGCTCCACATTTTACAAATGGCCTGGAAAGCCAAATCTTGTCTAGCCAACCATAACTTTGTTCCATTAGTGTACAGTATTTAGTTGTGAATCCCAGATATTTCAGGTAAGAAGAGAGCATCAGCATTGTCATTTTGTATTTGTTTTAATATCAGTTCTTGATATTGGAGTTTTATTGCCTTGTTCCTAAGTTGACTTATTATGCCTAATAGGATAAACATACTAAGATCATGAAATTTACTGTTACTGAGAGTTATAATCATGTTTGTGGGGCTGGTATTTTGGTAAAAATTAACTCCAGGAAGTATTGGATATGGGGAAACGTATGCCTCTCCTAATTTGCAGTTAGAGGAATGTTGGAGAAAATAATTTGCTATTGGCCTTTAGCTATGATTGGAACCTTCCCCTCTTTTCTGAAATCTTCGAGTTTTCAAACTTTCAATTCAGTTCTGCACCAGGTCATGCATTGCATAGCTTCCACTTTGATAATCAAAGGAAGTGAGCTTGCGTGGTCAAGGTACTTTGTGTTCTGAGTTGTGGTCTTGTTTTAAATTTTAAGGCCATGTGCATGTGAAGTCAAGTTAGGTTATGTCTTGAGTAACTGGCTGTTTAATTACTGTAGGTGTCCAGATTGTTTTTAAATAGCAACCAATAGTACCTTTTTTTTGTATTTCAGATCACTGAACACCAACGCTGTCCATTAGCCATGTCCAGCTTACAGTAGCAACATGTAGCACCTGCTGACAACTGCTTGATATATCTTCAGAAAGTGACACTCTTGTTAAATACATGAAAAATAAACTGATGTCAAATGATTATAATGGAATGTCCATATTTGCAAAATTGGAAAAGTGTATTACACAAGAGAAGGTAAGGCAGACTTGGATTATTGTGAGGGCTCCTGTTTCTTAAATTGGACAATTATTTTTATTGCTGGGCATGATGGTACACCATAAACTAGTTATAATTGGACTAAAATTCAGATCTAATCGCACAACTGTTTATTGGAGGAATTTCTGCTGAGATTTATGCATAGACAGTTAAAGGTAACGAAAAGATTGCCTCAATTCCTGTCTTGTTATCATAAGAAAAGGAATAAATTGTAGGTATATACAGTAGGTAGAGTTGAAGTGAATTTAACAAAATAGATGAGGTTGAGTTCCCAGTCCATAATGATTCCTTTGAAAGTTGGCTATCAAGTTTGAAACTTAAAATACTGCATTTATTGATTTAATATAGTAAAATATTCAAGGCTGAGAATGATCTTTTATTTTAATCTAGGAAAGTGTAGATATGCTGAGAACCTTTTGAGAAGGAGACTGGTGACTACATTTTATAATTATGTAAATTTATGTATCCCCTCTTTTTTGTGGATGGTAGGAATTCGATGACATTGAATAATTTGCAGTTGTTGTAGGGTTTCAGTTACTGTTTGTAAATCCATGTACAATATTTATTTACTGCTGTATAAGGGAACATTTGGTTTTGTGACAAATTTGGAAAGGGCTTTTGACATAGATGCAACAGTAAAACTTTATTTTACAAATAGAGGAGTCTTTGAAATGAAATTAATGGCTGTATTTTGTATACAATGCAGGAAGGTAGGAAGTAACCTCAAAACTGTGTTGAAATAGGTTTTCTGATCGAGATTACATGTGGAAGCGTGAAGATGTTTTCTTTAGAAAATGGATATGTTGAATAAAATAACACATACATTCCTCCATTAGTCAGGTGACTATAATGCATAATGAGCCTCATCTTCCCACATTTACCCTTGACCTCTTGACTTTTAGAGCTAAACATGGAAATTGTATCTTGTGTCTATATTTCCTGACTCATATCCAACAATGGGCAGTTGAACTTTTTGTGCACGGTTAAGTCATGTATGTTTTCCATTCCTGTTTTCTTTAGGCCTGGGCCAGAAGAATGGGTAAGATTTGCCATGTTCATTGGGCTCACTGCTTATAGAAATTGAAAGTTCAAATAGTTGTAATTCAGCCATTAGTTGATGCATATTGTAATTACTGTCATTCCAGTGTGTACAGTACATAGGTGGGTAGATGTCTTGAAGGCAAAATGGTAGTCTCCCAAGCAGTAGCCTGGGTATAACATGACATAATTTTGTGATCCAAGTAAATTTAATAGGTGTTATAAAAATGTGCAAAGCTGAGGTAAAGTCAACAATTGCTTTGGGTTTTAATTATTTTATAAAAGGCTGTATGAATGAGTTATAATATTTGATAAGGAGATGAAAGTTCAGATTTTACTATTCAAATTTATTTTTTTTTGTTGTACCCTGACAACTGATACAGTATGTACTTTGAACAGTTGCATGTGTAGGATAGTTCATCTTCTATCTGGGGAAAAGTTAGTACCAAGTGTATTCCAAGCCACTTTTTTATGAAGCAAGTGCTTTTCATGAAAATCAATGTTAATTTTATTTATATATATATTTTTTTAAATTGGATTATGCAACCCTGTTCTTGGTGATCCAAGTGAATCATGTCTCTTGTTTGCAAACCAAGAAACCCTCAGAAAATTAGTTTACCAATTGATTAAGGATGATGCTTCCTCCAGTATCTGATACAGCCTTCATTGGGTTCACTGAAGATTTTTGTATAAGAAGTAATGACATTGGGAGCCCCTAAGTTAACTCTGTAATATGAAGTCTAGTGTTGTATACTTCTCAGTATCTCGTGAAAAATAGTTAGGTAGGCCAGCTGTTGTGCACTAAGTTTCCTTTTCAGAGGATGAATTGAGGGACCTCACTGAGTATCCTTCTAGAGGCTGGATTTGGTGACAAACGTTTTATTCAGTGTGAAATAGTTTGAGATAGTTTTTAGAGATGAGAAGGGCGAGGAACAGTTAGTTTGATAGTTTTTAAAGTAAGATGAGAAGGGTGAAGAACAGTTAGTTATTGATAGTTTTTAAAGTAAGACGAGAAGGGTAAGGAACGGTTAGTTAGAAAGTTAGAACAATGGTAGATGTAAAAGTAATACAACAAAGACTAGTTGGCTGGCCCAAGATGTGCACAAAAAGAACATCGAAGAAAAGGGCAGACTGAAACTCTAGCAGAAAGTGCACAAGACAGAAGGCAGTGTAAAAAATGTTCATGAAAGAGTTTTAGTAAGAAATGGTTAGAACTATGAGGCCGTTAGAGAATTGTTTTAGAATTAGGGGGAAATTGTGATTTAAGATCTGTGATTTGCTATTCAGGAAATCTGTCAGTTTAGGAATTTATCAGAAAATGGGTGTTGCCAATAAGTCATGATTTCACGTGTTGCAGGAAAATGAAGCTGTTACGAACTATGATTCAAAGTATGGAGTGAAGGAGAATAAGACAGAAACTGATGTTCCTATTGGGTTCTCTGCGCTCGCTTTTAATTGGATCCTGAAGGTATGTGAATAGTATTGGCTTATTCATTTTATGAACTTGAGTATTTTTATGATCACGCAGTACCTTGTCTTTGTGAATATTGCCTCACAAAATTTGTTTGATAAAAGAGCAGCTGGTTTAATGGTTAAATAGAAGCCTTAAGTTTTCAGTTGATACCAGTGAGTTAGACAATAGTGGAAGCAGAATTTTACGATGAGACACTAAATACAAGCAACAGAGCATAAATTCACATGCTTTGTATATGTATGTAATAAATGCAGCAAACAATATAGAATATTTTGCGTCCATAAGTGGTGGACCTCTTTGGGTGTGAACAGCTGAGTTATTCTCTTATTAAAATAAGAGATGTGATATTTGTCACAAATTGTCACATGATTTTGACTACATCTGTTTTCTATGTTCTGAGTTGCCCAGGTCTGGCATGTACGAATAGGCATGTGTGTATCATATACAGTATATTGAATTTTTTCATTTGCTAATTGGTAATTTGTTTGATTTTTTTGCACCAGGGCACCTCAGTGGAATCAGAGTTTGAAGTATATTAATTGCTTTTGGATTTATTTCAACTGCCTTTGCCAAATCCTTGTGGTAAGCTTGTTTCCTTGAACTATGCTGGGAAAAATCTGTAAAGGAAAATTTGAGGACTTAGGACATAGAGTAGGGATGACTACAGAATGACACACAGCTAAGTAGGACTGGCACAATTTTAATTTGGCTTTCATGTGGTAGCAAAACTATTCCACAGTGAACACTTCTCAAAGAAGAACTGTGGATGTACAGTAGTATGGTATCACATTCTTTTGCAAGTGATGTGAGTGATGAAAATCTTGATTTAAAAGCATAAAAGGCATGAGTAATGTTTCTGTCCAAATAAAACCAAGATGAAACATAAAAAAACCTTATAAAATAAACTCATTGGTAATCCCTAACTTGTGTGTTGACTTTGATTATTCTGAAAGGAAATGCTGAGAAAGATAAGGAATTATTTTTGGGACATAAGCCAGAATAGGAGATCGGCTGATAATTTGACTAAATCCATATTAGACAAAGGTTGATTGGCAGGTTAAGTCCTGCATATTGCTAAGGGTGTTTAATAAGTTGCTGTTTTTTCTAGTAGTATTCAAATTAAGGAATTAAGTTTAGTAGTATTCAAATTAAGGAATTAAGTTTAGGTTCTTAGGTGGTCTGGGTAATATTAAGTTAGGCTAAGTTAGTATAGGTTGAGTTGGGTAGAGTTAAGGTTGTAGTATTCAAATTAAGGAATTAAGTTCAGGTTCTTCTTGGGTGGTCTGGGTAATACAAATTAAGGTTAGGCTGAAAATGGTAGTAATGTTAGTATAGGTTGAGTTGGGTAGAGTTATGGTTGAAGTTCATAGACCACTGTGATATTAAGACTGTAAACTAGGGGAGTAAGATCTTCACACCATTTTAGTAAATACTTGTAGCTCAGACAACCTGAGCTTGACTTCTACGCTGAACTAAAATTATGCCACAAAAAGTGATTGGTTGTTCTATAAATGATGAGCTGCTTGTTTTTCATGGTAGTAAGCTTATAAGCAGCATTACAACATGGCTTATCTTTAAAGCAAAAATAAAGGTTTGTAGAAGGAATTTTCCTCTCAATAATAGTCTTAAGGTGATCATTTAAACACTTGATAATATTAAGACTTCTGTAAATATTGCTCCACTGAGCTCAAATAAGTTCTAGGTAAATACTATTCCAATTGGCATGGGATTTCAAGTATACCTTTCTTGAAAAGTTAACTATAGGAACAACCTGATCCAAACCACATTAACCTTAAGACAATGGTCAGATGATTCTCTGGGTTACTATTAATTTCTATATGTTAAGGCATATGAAAATGTATGAATTTTTACTTCACAATGTACTGTACTTCAGTGTAGGCATTCATATATCAGTGGTTGAAACCTAGGATGAACAGGCAAATGCGATATATTTACTGGTAAACAATTGGATATAAATTTGATCTTAAGGAATATTTATAATAAGAAAAATGCACAGCAGAGAGAGAGAGAGAGAGAGAGAGAGAGAGAGAGAGAGAGAGAGAGAGAGAGAGAGAGAGAGAGAGAGAGAGAGAGAGAGAGAGAGAGAGAGAGTCAAAATTAATATGATTGCTTACAGAATACATTTTACAGGTAACTGACAGATCAATTGAAATTTTAGTTTAAATTTAATTACATAGTACATAATAGTTAATATTTTTGTTAGAATTAAATAGTGTAGTTAATATATTACTTTGCATATATCCCAGAGGTGTCAACCAATGATATACGACAGCCTAAGCTCTAGTAGCTTACATGCTCCAGGAGTAGTAAAGATTCCATGGATTTTTGTATACCATACAAAATAACAGCACTGTATTGCTATGGTGCATTTTTGATAGGCATGTGCACACAAGAGACTTGAATGAAATATTTATAAGACTTGTGGGAGGTAGTACAAAATGGTAGCTAGTAGTTCAGTATAAAATTAACACGTGTATGCATATGTATGTGTGGGTGTGTACACATGCATCATGTTGTTGTGTTTTTGCTTGCTTTTCTGTTTTTCTCACTGGGTTATTCTCCAAGTCTGGCCCACGTAAGCACTTGGGCATTACTTTATATGAGTGTACAAAGTATATTGCACAATTTGATTTTTTTTGTTTACAGTACTTTACAGTTTATACTGTTGTTTATAAGCATATACAGTGTAGTACTATGTAGTAACTAAATATGAAGAAAGGTTACTAAGATGCCATTTTAACCTGTAACTGGGTTTTTTGCCATATTTGCAAATTTCAAATATCTGCAATGGCCTTGGATGTGCAGTACTGTATTATTGAGTATAATTGAAGGAATACTTTGTATTTTTTTTATATGGTGAAAAATGCTTTTTGAAGCACTCAGCAGCTTGATGATGATTGGTTGAATATATACTATGTCTTGATTTGCATTATACGTAATTTTATTACTTGATCTAAATGAAAAATTTTTTATATACAAGTTTTTCTCAAATACATGCCGAGTCTGTTGATAATGTTGCAGTGAGCCTAAATAAATATGGTGGTAGTGCTAAAGTGGTTTAGGATACAAACTATTTCTCGCAGAATGGGTATTGCTCTATTTTTTAATTCAGATTGTCACAAATCTTACCTGATATTAGAAGAAACATTTAACACTGTAACTAGAGTACTTAGAGCTTGAAACTGATGAAAATCCTTCATGAGGAAACTCTTAAAATTTAAACCCGTAGCTGTCCAACTTGAACACTGCTTTGATCCTTCAGGTGCTCTCTGTGGGAGGTTGAACTAATTATATATTTTATAATCTAGATAATTGTCATCATTTTGTTTACATAACAAAAGTCTAGTACAGTACTTGTATAACCTTGAAGAAAATTGTCAGCATTGCACTTGGGGATTCATATCCTGTGGCATTAATGTAAACTGTGTATTTGGGGCTTTTACAAAATGATGTAGTGTGAAAATTACAATGTTGTATCTGATACTAAATTATGACTCTATTTCAGGTTCCTGGGTTCACTGTGATGGTTTCTGAAGAACTTACATCTGCAATGTGAAGTCTCCTGAATTTTTCCACTGTCATATGAGTTACCGAATGATAACGTTGCTGTGAGTGCTACCATAATTCGATGTTTACATTTTGTCAGCTGGCTGGCCTGGCATAGATAAAAGTTGATTTCACTGACATGGAATTATTCCTCAAATGCTATTTACTATGAAGACATGCCAATAATATATAAGGTAAAAATGGTTTTATTACGTTTACACTTCATGGCCAATCACAAAATAATTATCATTTGTATGACTCCATTGTTCATAAGTTATTTACCACCAAAATAATGAATTTTTAATTAAAAATAATTATCCTAAAATTTCTGAAAGGTTACTGTGAACACAACCGTATAACTCAATGTTTACGTTTTGTTCACTGGCCACTCAGTTAAAAGTTGATTTTGTTGATATGGAGTTATTCCCTGAATAGGCTACTTACTATGAAGATATGCCAGTAATATATATAGGAAAATGGTTTTCTTACCTTTATCTTCAGTTTATTTTATAATGTGAATCTATTCATATATGTCGGTGGTTATCACAACTAAGGATGAGGCTAGCCTACCAATAAACATCACTTGGGGAACACTGCCCCCAAAATGCTTCACTTCAACAGACAATCGGCTTTTAACGGATGACCTCCCCCACCTATTAGTACGTTAAAGCAAGGTTTCACACTATTTTGATGTTATTTCCATGACTATATGATAAAACCATTTACTAACTTAAGAGATATTAAAGTAAACAGCATATCACAAAATGTTTTTTATTTTACGTATTTAAGTACATACTTTACTGTACTGAAGTTGTGAATTCTGTTTCCCCTGTTCTGTAAAAAGAAAATGGGACAGCATTAATACTTTTGAGAAAATGGCTGATTGAATGTAGTGCATTTTTGATGTAAATGACTAAATGCATTTTTTTTATATATAAAAACAGATATAAAGTAAACAACATATCATGAAAATTTTTATCATGAAAATTTTTAAAATGTATTTTTAAGTACATACTGAACTTGTGAATTCCTTGTTTCCCCTGTTCTGTAAAAAGAAAATGGGACAGCCTCAAAACTTTGAAAAAAATGGCTCATTGAATTTGAGGGGGGGAATTTTAGTTTAGCTTTCACACTTAGCTGTAAGCCATATATTTTTAAGGGTAATGTTGTAAGATGACTTTAAAATAATATTTGTGTTTAAGGATGATAAAAGTTTAAGAAATATTTGGTGTAAGATGATGGTTTAAGGTACACACTTGGTGTTTGAATCATTAAACAGGCAGTTGTAAATGTTTTTACAGGTAACTTTTGGTGTCTGACCTGTTTAAATATGCAGTTATAAGCATTAAGGGGAGTTGTCAAGTATTAGCAGATTTTAGCTATTTGTGGGGGGTTGTGGTACCTATCCCGACAATACCGGGGGTTTACTGTAATGTAATTTTGTGTTGCATGTGAATTCCTACTGGTATTTGTTGATATTCAATCTAAATCAGGGATGTAAAGTTTCTTATAAATTGAATTATGACTTTATGTAGTATGGACTTTGCACATGAAATAAGTTGTCATACCTTGCACAGTACATAATCAAACCATAATGAAGGTCTCTGCCATCGATCTACGAACATTGCAGAGGAAGTAGATATCTGTTCTGGTAGAAATTCAGTTTGTGAGTAAACCCAGATGATGATCATCCCCATGGGAGTCAGGGATGAACTCACTGACAACCTCATACCCCTTGACACCAGTAGCTCTCTACAGGATATTATCAACACGTGTTGCAGCTATGAGGGCGCCAGGAAGGCCAATTCTGCAATTTGTGCTTTGCCATCTCAAACTACAGGAAACAAAAGAAACATAAAAAGGGTGCCAGCTCTACTACACCATCACATAATGTTTCATGCCATTCATGCAACTGCATGCATGGATCCACAGAGAAGTGTCCAGCAGCAGACAGCAACTGTGCCTGCAAGGGACATTAGGCCAATGTATAGAGATGCTCCGCCAGACAGGTCCAGTGCCGCCACTGCAACCGACAGGAGCATTACGACAAGTGCTGCTAGAAGATGAGGGAAGTCAAACAGGGTGCCATTTTTAGTGCTAAGCCTACACCACCCTCTCCAGGCAAGAACCCCAGCTGTTGTCGAATGGGATGACCCTCTTATCAAGACACCATATTCAGGATTCAGATGTTGCCTGACACAGGTGCTGACATCTGTTATGGGCCCTCAGCATCTTTACCTTCTTGCACATTCCTAGGAGCACAATACAACCCCCACCAGTTACCCCATTGTTTGCCACAGATGGCTCATAATGCCACTTGTTTCGATTCTTCACAACCAGAGATCATGTTCAGCAAGGATACAAGTCCACAAAGGTGTCTGAATGCCACTGCTGTCATATAGCCACTGCAAAGAGTAGGCCAATATTTTGCAAGAGTTTCTCAGACCTATTCTAGACGTTATCCAAGTCATTAGGTTCAGAGGTGCCTCTTTGTGCCACCATGTTGCCTAACCGCCAGAGACGAGAGTTCAAGGACATACTGATTTCCAAGGAAGAACTGAAGAAAGCCCACTCAAGCTGATGGAAGGACCTACATTGCAAATCCATTGAAAGGAAGATGCTGTACCTTTTGCCATCAACAAACCTTGCCAGGTACCATGATGCCTTCCAGGAACAAGTCACGGGAGAGCTCGAATTCATGGTAGATCAGGATATCATTAAGCCCACTGGTGATGAACCTCAGACAGGTGTCACCAACTGGTCAGAGTACCTCAGGACAAAGGCATTCAAATCACTGTTGACCTTAAGAACCTTAACAGCCAAGTAAGGGTGCCCAGCCCACCTGTCACACTCACTATTGTCTAGCGTCTGCAGCGTTGATCCGAAGGCCAAGCTCTTCACCACTGCAGATACCCTGCATGGGTACTTGCAAAAGCAATTTGCAGAGGAGGATCAAAAGTTACCACATTCATCACACCCTATGGCCAATTTCAGCATTGCAGAAGTCCAATGGCATTTGCAGCCATAGAAGACTCCTACTGCTTTTCAGGAGACAAGGCTCTGCAAGGTGTTGAGAATTATGTCAAGGTAGTCGATGACATCCTGCTGTTCGACAAGGATTTCCCCAGCCAATTTACACCAAATCCATGAAATATACTGATAAGGTGTCACATGTTTGGCATAACACTTGAAGTTTGTGGTTACTGCCTACACCCTGTAGTGTGCCCCCATCGGCCAGCTCACACCACAGGATGAAACAGTCGGTGGTGAGGTTGGGCCATACATCGGGACCATTGCCCCCAGGTCATGCAGCAGGCCAAGAGGACAACACCTCGCCCAAGGATGCTGACAGGATCCGTCGTACATCTGTCTTCAAGACTGCATGCTCTCAGGATTTCCTGCCAATCATTACAACTTATACAATTCGTTACTTCCTTTCTGGAAACTGCAGGACAGCCTCTCAGTTGACGGTGAACTCACACTTTGTGGACCAAGGATTGTATTGCCTGCTGCCCTTTGCTGCTGCACTCGATCATGACTCCATGACAGAGAGTCACAGAGGAATAAAAGTCACAAAGCAACGGGCACGACAGACTGTGTACTGGCCAAGAATCGACTCTAACATCACAAGTACTGTCCACTGACATCACAAGTACTGTCCAAGCTTGCAAATCTTGCCAGGTTTAACAACCCAGCCTCTAGTACGAACTTCTTCAAAATGTCGACCACACTACTAAGCTCTTCAAGTCTGCTAGTGGACGTCTTCAATGTCACAGCGTTGTCTGTCGTGACAGCTGTCGTCTTCAGTGTTGCAGCCTCGTTGTGACCGACACTCTTTCTGGCTGGCCTGTGGTTGCCCCATGCTACAGTGACACAACTGCCTCTGCAACAATAAGGATCTTCTGCAGATATATCAGGGAGGTCAGTGTCCCATTTCACCTCATGACCAATGGCGTACCTCAGATGCTGAAGACAGTGCCCTCCAGTAACATTGATTGTGGCCTTTTGGAGTTACGGAACACGCCAAACTTTACGGGCCACTCTCCTGCACAAATCCTGTATGGCCACCCACTTTGCTCCTGTGTGCCTGCTCCTGCTCATCCTCAGTCATTCTTGCAAGAATGGCTTGAAAAAGCTGAGGACTGCAATCGCCATACTGCTGCCAGAGCCGAACTTGTCCAGAGGTCGTACAATCAACAAGCACGTCCCTTACTCAGACTAGAAATTGTACAGTCAATCGGGATCCAGGATCTGACTTCTCACCATTACTAATGGACAAGGTCGGGATTGCCTTGAGCCATGGCAAGTTAAGGGACCACAAAGTACATCTTCCAGCAGACAAGTATTTAGGAGGAACTGGCGCTACCTGTACCCCTGGCGCTGACCCTCTACTTCACACACCTCCGTGGATCTTCACATGGACATAACCTCTACCTCTTCTCCCAGGTTTTCCAGATGTAGAATCTGCTCGAGATGGGACTACGAGTGTAAAGGGGGGAGGGAAGTGTAGATACTGTAATCATATGTAACATGTATTGGTCATTGTATAAACCTCCCATGTATATATACAAGTGACAACTGAACACATTCAAACCCAATGCCTAGCAGTATGCCACTTTCCTTCTCTAAATTCGCTTGCTCATACACATTGTCCTTGTTGAACTGCAACCTTACCTAATAAAGAACCTAAATTTTAGGTGAGCTTGTTTCATGTCTCATCCTAACCAACAGAAAGTAAACCTGTAAATACTTAGGCTGTGATATCCCTCTTGTATCAAACAAAGAGTGCATAATCATGTCTTAAATTTGCAGTATCCATGCTTACATAATATTACAAAGATGGTAGATATCAAAGCTGTTAAGAACTTGTTTGTTTAACGGATTGAGACTGCAAGAATCTAGTTTTCATTAAAGTGGTTTCACCAGACCATCAAGCTGATTTATTTAGCTCTAACAGGGCTGGGCAGAAATATTTTTATCTTTACTGATTTTTATAGACGAACTACCAGTTTCTGAAATCTTAATAAAACTAAGTAGGTTTAATATTCAGTAAAAGGATATACTAACATGTAATTGCCCTATTTTTTTCTAACAATGAAGTACTAACATGTAATTGCCCTATTTTTTTGTAACTAAATGAAGTATTTACGCAATGTAAAAAGCATGCATTTAACAATGAACTACTGGTTCATTCAAGTTTTAGGCGAGTATTCTAAAACATTCAATTACCTGATAAGTGATAAGTTGACTGAAGTTTATCCCTCAAAAATAGTCAATATCCATCCATGACTAAATAGCTGATATTAAACAGATACAAATTACTTTAAAAATGACTTATTTCCTTAACATACAAACCTCAAGTCTTTACATACTGGATTAACTGGAGCCAGCCATTCAACTAAAAACAAGGTGGTTATTGATAGTTGGCTACCAACTGTAGTGAGAGGAAGCCCCACCTTATAGTTGGTATGCATTTGCTTGACATATTGGCCCAGGTAGCAGAATGAGGGGTGGCTAGAGGTGGGCCATTTATGTAAAGACCTCAGGTTTGTATGTTAGGAAAAATACAAATTCCTTTAAATCTGTCATCTGTTCCTAAACGTATACAAACCTTTGGTCTTTACATATGGGAGACTTACGTCTTGGTGGGAGGATTCTCAGCAAATCTCTCTGAACTGACTGGTAGTTTGCCTCACCTGAGGCGCCTCTTCCTGGTCATGTAAGAACAATGGAAGGAGACCCATGCCTCGTGATCTGTTGAACACGTGTGATGTTCAACTCCCAGACTTCTGGGCCTTTCGAATAAATGGGATGTAGCATCACTAATTTGAAGAAAGGCTTGGATGAACCCATATTGTCAGGGACAACAAAGCAGAAGATAACCAGTGGGTTTGTTCATTGTCAGTCCCTCTCCCCCTTGCCAGAGAGAGGATAGGACTTGCATCTATTAATCCAAATTGAGGCTAGATTACAGACAGGATACTCAGTCACCTAGAACACCGCATGCATGCCGTCCAGCACGTGACGACTTGCTAACCGTCCCTCTGCCCACTGGGAGAGGAAAGGTATAAAAGAGAAAGGCAGGAGGCCATACACCCTAGGTAAGATGCCACCTGTCCCTCAAGGAGAGCTGCTGTCAGAAAATCAGTTAATGTCCAAGAAGTGAAGGCTTGTTTTCTTAATTGTAACCAGATGCATTTGGGTTCTGTTAAGCTATTCACTGATGGATCAGACATCAAGTGGCGTTGGCTGTCAAGTTGTTCATGGTAATAGCTCATATGCAGGCAGACTATCTAATAATGCCTCTATTTTTACAGCTGAATTAACTGCATTAGCCAAATCTCTTGAGATTGTTTCTACTCTACAGGGTAATACTTTCACCATATACTCAAACTTATCTAAACTATCGGGAGGGTAGCGCAGTAAATAAAACACAAATTTTAAAAATTACTCCATCCTATCAAATCTAATGCCCTGAATCGATGGGAAGCTCATTTGGAGTAACAGATTGAAGAGAAGCTGAAGAGGACCTAACCAGTTACTAAATGGGAAAGCAGGCAAGACAAGCATCCCTTTTAACTCAAGTCTTACTAGTATTTTCCTCTATAGTTGTTTCTACAACCAACAAGCTCTGTTCACAGTCAATTACCACATTTCGTCAATTACAATTCATATGGTTATCTAATCATAACCTTTTCCTCTGCAAAACATATCATGAGGGTCAATAAAACTGTTGAACTACGGCTAGCATGGAAGTAAAAGCTATATAATGGGAAGGTAAGGTTCATTTTAAAAAATTGGTCAAAATGTAAATAATTTCCATCACAGTGATAACAACCTTGCCTCTTCAACTACAGAAAACGAGTTTGTTCCCATAAGGGAGAATGTCACTGGCTCAGTTTCTTGAATGATACATATCAAATAAATAAAAATCCTTAGAATATCAAAGTGGACAGTGTCTCCATTATAAGATTATTACTAGGATACAAAAGATTACCTGAGCCAGCTTATGCGAGCAGATATGAGCCTCTCCTTGAAATAAAAAACTGTAATGTAGGATTATTGGATAATTCAGACATTTACAAAACCCTAGAAACAAAGAGCGTACTGTCAACCCATAACATACTTCATTGCTAATTATTTTATGCTTAGCTTGGAGTTACATTGTTTTTACTAAAAGAATTCAAGCCCTCAGTAGTTCCTGTCAGGATATTATTCAACTTCTACAAAGTCCTCACAATCAAAAGAGATGAGACTCGGGGTAGGCTATCTTACCTGGTAGCAGGGGTTGAAATATGGAAATGGAAGAGGAAGCTGCAATCCCTTTAACAATAAATAAGTTGCTTTACATTTCAGTGTAGCAATGACTATTGCCTGGCAACTTTGTTTTTAAAAATGTATTTTGCTATAGCTGTTGTTGATTGCAGTGTATTCAGAGGTTAATATCAACACATCTGTAAACAAAATTCAATGGTTAATTAGGCTACCTCAAGAAACTCAGTCTAAAATGTAAATAAATTATTACCATTCCTGTACAGTATTTATATCACAGTGATAACAACCTTGCCTCTCCAACTACAGAAAACGAGTTTGATCCCACAACGGAGAATGTCACTGGCTCAGTTTCTTGAATGATACATATCACATAAATAAAAGACCTTAGCATATCAAAGTGGACAGTGTCTCCATTATCAGATTATTACTAGGATACAAAAGATTACCTGAGCCACCTTATGCGAGCAGATATGAGCCTCTCCTTGAAATAAAAAACAGTAATGTAGGATTATTGGATAATTCAGACATTTGCAAAACTCTAGAAACAAAGAGTGTACTGTCCACTCATAATATACTTCATTGCTAATTATTTTATGCTTAGCTTGGAGTTACATTGTTTTTACTAAGAGCATTCAAGCCCTCAGTAGTTCCTGTCAGGATATTATTCAGCTTCTACAAAGTCCTCACAATCAAGAGAGATAAGACTTGGGGTAGGCTCTTACCTGGTAGCAAGGGGGTTGAAATTTGGAAATGGAAGAGGAAGCTCCAACCCCTTTAACAATAAGTTGCTTTACATTTCAGTGTAGCAATGACCGTTGCCTGGCAGCTTTGTTTTTAAAAATATATTTTGCTATAGCTGTTGTTGTTGATTCACAGGTTAATATCAACATATCTGTAAACAAAATTAAATGGTTAATTACCTTGAGAAACCCAATGAGTCTTTATTTTAGGCATATTACATACAAACCGTACTTCATTTTAATAGAGAGCTTTTGCTAGATAATCACTCAAGATGAACATTTATATGAATTGGCAATTTTTAAGTAAAAAAATTACTCATGATGGACATTTATATAAAATGGTGATTTTGAAGTACCCTGACTTTTTTGTATGTGTGTATGTAAACCTAGTTTTTTTGTGTAAGTAAACCCGAGTTTTTTTTTTTTTTTTTAACATTGGAGCAGTCATTCCTTGAGCGTAAATTATATTTCATAAGTACAGTACAAATATATTACTTGGCATGACAGACTGAATCAAACTAGAATCAGATCATTCAGTGTTCTTTGTAAATAATCTAGCATTTTTTTTATCACCATCATTGCTTCTGCTGCTCTGGAAAGCAAAGGACTCTGAAATTTGACCCCTTGTGTCTTTCCAGTACTTTGTCTTGCAAAAATCTCTAGCTTCCCTTCTCATAGTCCTCATCAAAGTAGGTTTGGGTTTTCCAACTCCTCTGGTGCTTACAGTAACCCTGCTGACTCAACCAGGTATTATCCTCCCAGGGGATGTGCAAGGATCAACTCACCCCCATCCCCTTCCCCCCCCTTTTTTTTTATTGATACAGAGAAAACCCCCTTCAATTCAGCCAGAATGAAATGGAAGCAGCATGAGGGAACCACTGTGCCTAGGTCCAAAAGCCCTATAAAATAAGTCACTAAAAATAAATATCTTTATGATATAAAGGTATGCTCCTATACAATATACGTACCTTCATGTTCCCCAAAATATTAAAACCTGGGATTTAAAACAGAGCCTAAAAGATTGCTCTTTCTTCAGTTCAGGAAAAGACTACTCACTACTAGTAGCAGACTAAAAACTTTACTTTTTCAAACATGATTCTGCACACTTAATGAAGTAAGCTGGCAAAACCAAATTGCACTTCTACTTCGCCACATTAATCCCATCCTCAAGCGACAGATTGTTATAACACTAAATGAAGTTGTAACAGCTCTAACAATATGAATGTTTAACCTTCAATAAAGGTAAAAGGTATTGACTTAGTTCTCATGCACTAGCTTAATCAAAAACATCATAGAGAACCTCGTGTCCTTTCACAAAGATGTTCTAGATTTCTAAAACAACAAAACAAGCGGGTTAACTTTGCCTCTTCCAGGTTTAACCTTTGACAAAGAATTTCTAGGTTTTCTAAAACCACAAAACAAAAAGTTAATTTTGCCTCCTCCAGGCTTAACCATTGATAAAGACAGCTAGGCTTTCTAATCCACAAGACAAAAGTTAACTTTGCCTCATCCAGGATTAACCTTTGACAAGGACATCTAGGTTTTCTAAAACCACAAAACAAAAGGTTAACTTTGCCTTCTCCAAGTTTAACCTTTCACAAAGATGTTCTAGGTTTCTAAAATCACAAAAGGATAACTGCCTCTGCCAAGCTTAACTTATCTAAGTAAGTTTTAATTGCCCCAACAGGACAGAGAAGTGTTTCCTCCTCTTCCCAACCAAAGAGGTTAACTGGATTTCTTACAGTTCTCTGAAAAACTTAGCCTTCACATCATTCTCAGCTCTAAGTCAACATGATAAAATGGCATTCCCTTGACAACAGCCTTAAGGAGAGTGCTTGCAATAAATTTGCTCTTTTAACTGCCGATAGTGCTAAATAAAAGAAGGTTCATAGTAAATAATTCAATGGAACTCATTCCAAAGGCCCAAAAGAATCTGCAAATAAAATTTAGACCTGTGTCTAAATGCCAGAGACTGACTGATACTGAGTTGAAGGGGAATCAGTCTCAACTTATCTCAACATTAAGGTGCTAATCATCAACCAGATCTAACGATAACCTTGAAAGTAGACAGCAAAAAAGTCTTACTATATCTAAGAAAGCAGAGAGACTTTGATGTCTACAAGGTTTCAGGTGCTGAAAATTCCTCTAGAACAGCACCCTGAGCAATACACAAACCACTGCTTCTGACACAAGTCCACGGTTGTTTTCCCACTTAAGGATAGAACCCATGATACCTTTAAAAATCCCCTTATTGGGAAGAGATGGTTGAGCATCACTAAGTAGTTACATGTGAGATGCAGAAGTTAGTACAAGTGCATGGAATTCTGTAGTTTGAGTTGATTTCCCCTTAACGGAAGAATAAAAGAGACATCCACCGAGAGAGCTAGAGAGTTTGAAAATCTTGCTCTGAGGCTACTCGGGCTCTACAGGAGTCATGCACAATTCTTAAACTTGAAATCTGCTCAATACTTCCTTGGAATAGATAGAAGGGGAAGGTCTATGAGTCTGAATCAGGCAAAACTAAAAGAACACATCCACTTCTCAAGCCTGAGGGCCCTCAAAGGAGTAGTAATCGACTGGTTGTTCCTGTTCACCTGCATGCTAATAAGTCTACATTTGAGTGCTCCTCTAATCCTGCAGCAACTGTTGACCTTGCAAATGTAATGGTCACTCTGTATGTAGTTTGTTCTTTCTGAATCCCCAATCGCTAAAAACACTGTCCTTCTGCAGAATGAATTATCAAACCAATATCGTGTTGTTCATTTCACTCAAAGAAGCAAACTTCCCAATATGACTTTTTTTCTGACCAGGGATAAGCCTGCTATGCATCTTTGATGGTCTTTCCACTGCCCTAACATCTAGTAAGTTTTACCAGTGTAGTGTTGACCATTCTGTTGTATGTAACTGTAACGACACTTGACAAAATTCTTTTGTTTCGTGTTATACAGCAGAGGGAAAATCAAAACCTGGACATAGGTTTAAGAATAAAATGGTCAACTCTTGGTTACTGAGTTCCTCTACAGAACCTGGCATCAATGACAGTCCTGGATTACTTACAAATTTAATGAACATTAGCTGTAAGTTGTAATCTCTTATGCTGAGACTGTACTGTAATTTAGCCTGATTATTCTGACAAAATCCCCAGTGAGGCCATGTTTCCTAACAAAGAAAGCCCTTCCCACCTACGAAGCTTCCTTCAGGGCTAAAATTCTTCAAGAAGCAAGTGTCTATTTGTCTTCTGACAGACAAGCCTACAAATTTCAAGTATCATCCCCACATCACTAGATAAGAACGAGGAGGGGTTAGGGAAGTCAACTGAAAATCATAATGCCAAGAGACTGAGCCACATGAAGCAACAGATCCATGGCCTTTGGAATACTGTCGACAGAGTTGGCCAACTTGAACCAGTGACTTGGTAGAAAACATTTCTTGCTCCTAAAAATCGACACCATCCACACATGGGCAACAAAATCCCTGTGAATACTTATAGAGGCGCTGTACACAAGCCCAAACAAAGTGCCTTGAACAGCAATACCTCCTCTGTAAATACACCTCAAAGGAACTTGTGTGACTGAGGATGTAATGGTATGAGAAAAAAGTCTCCTGCATGCCCATCAAAACATCTGATCGTTCTTTCTTTTTTAAAGTCACTTAAACCATGCTGGAAAAACCAAACAGCAGGGGGACAGACAAGTAAAGTTATTCAGTCTCAATGTGTCCGACAATGGCCGCCAATCTCCAGTTGCTTGAGGAGCTAGGAAAAATCCCATTGAATTACCACCGGGCCAATTTCTTTCTCTCTAATTTACAACCTCCTACTAAAGAATGAGTGACTTCTGCTGAAAAGACAAAACGAACAGCTAAAGGAAACTAAACCAGTGGAGGATAGCCTAAAAGGAATCATAACTATATTTCAGTGCCTCCACCACGTCAGGTTCTGCTCCTAAGTCTTTCCAGGGATGTCAGGATGCTGGCTACTGGCCATGTACCAAAACCTGAGGGCTGAACTTATACCCGAAAGGTATAAAACAAGACTTGTACCAATATATCCTCCCTTATCATCTTAACTCGTGCAGCATAAGCCTTTACTACAGATAGCAACAGAATGAGTTAAAATTAACACTCTTCCTTACTGAACTCCTGCTGGCGCCAAAAACCCTAAAAGCTGGCTTGACATTTTCCCTAAGCTGGCACCAATACACACTAAGCTGGTGCCAAATACACACTAAGCTGGTGCCAAAAACACACTAAGCTGGTGCCTCAAGCTTTCTAAGCTGATGCAGAGAAGAGCAAAAGTTCAATAAAAGATAAAACTTCAACAACCAAAACTGAGACTGTTTCAGCATGTCCAAAGCATTTGTCAATCTTGAGTTCGTCTCTTCACAGGAAAGAGGAAAGCAATCGAACCTTCTACTGAAGATGGTTTACGTGCCGATTAAGTGCCTGTGTTGCAAGAGACGGCGCTCAGGGACTTCATGAAAAATCAGAAGACAAACCCTGGCAGACATAAAAGGAGCTTTGTGCGCCCAAGCATGAGAAAACTTACGAAATGCACTCTAATTGAAGGACACAGCTTGGGTTCTCTTCTCCAAATACGTAACAGATGCCGAAATACTTGAAGGCAACCGAGACCTATTCTCTATGTGGCCTCTTTCCTCAACTAAATGAGGATACAGTTAAGTGCAATGCTCCAGCAAAAGCCGATCAAACTGAAGGAGATCGTTCGATTCAAACTCTTCTTCCACCAGAGGGCGACAGGAGGCAACAGGAAATAACACCTGGCAACATGAGGCGACAGCAGCTGAGTACCTGTATCGCATCCATGACTTGAAAGACAGTCTGAAGCGACTCAGCCAAGTCAGCTGAGTGATAGAAAACGAGGTGCTAAAAGAAAATGGGAAATGTTGGGAGGAGGGAGGAAGGAGTTACGACGACTCTCTGGCCTCATCCGAAAGCGAGTCAACATACTTGAGAGCATTCCCATACAACACGTCCTTAGAAAGCTATGTAACTTGAATAATATCTAGCGTGGAAACAACAGAAGATACTGTAACCATGTAATTGAGGCAGAAGTAAGAGATTTGCCAATAGCCAAAGAAAAAGCATGTAAAGAATGAACAAGTGCTTTTCGACAGAGAAAGAGGAATAGGCTAGCAGACAAGGATTTAGAATGAGCAAAAGATGAAGAGATTGTTTAAACTATCAATGAGTTGACGTAACATCAGAATAAGTAAAATTCGTTTTTAATAAAACAGTCTATACATATATAATTGGCCATATTGGTGTTAAAAACCTAATACTGTACTAGGTGCTGATAATGGCAGAAGTCCCATATGTGGCAAAGATTAATGTTTACCAAAACAGTCTTTCGGAGAGGTGGGACAGAGGGCACAGAGCCACATTGCCCTGAGAACCAACTCGGTTCCCCGGCAGCGGACTCTTCCAACTGTCGCAGGGCAGTCCTAGGCTCAGGTTACAGATGGGCGAGGGCACTGACACCTTACCTCTTATACGGGAACGTGAAAATGATCACACGCTGTGGGGGGACCCGGACCAGTTCCCTAACCAATTCCGACAAACTTTGTACTGGCCAAAATAAGGTTAAGTCCTGTTCTAAATCTAATTCTAAAAAATCAACATCCTACAGAACCTGACATTCTTAGCCTTTATTCCAGTGGAGGTATCCTAGGAAAAATAAATGTACAGTACTGCAATAGCAGCAAACAGCCATGAAATACCAACAAGCCCCTATATACAATGGCGGCAAGGATAATTCTGACGAGATAAAACATTTGAAATACACCTGGTTGAGAACAAGTGTACTGGACAGTCATCCGGGCAGCCATTTGATCTTTTGTTTGAATGCCAATCTGCCTATCGCTGCAGAGATATAAGCTAACTTTAACAGGTGGTAAGATTTTTTCCAAATAATACTAATTTGCCACCTGAATGAATGTCATTAACACTCAAAGCACTCGGTAAAGAATGGGAAAATCCTATTATCAACGCAAAAATTTAACTATGTTTTAAAATAAAAAATCACTAATGTGGCGTTGTAAGATCAACCTAAGCCTACTTTATTGCTTGAATCCTCAATTTTACGGTTTTTGTTATTTTACGTAGACTCACATTTGTCTTTCAAAATATTAATGTTAGGTAGACTTACCTTCATGTCTCATTCAAAATAATATGCTATTCCTTCTAGCCTAAGCTCAAATACAATACTGTATGTTTAAAAGCAAAGCCTCAGGGTCAGGAATCTAAATTCACACAACATCATTGCTGCAATCAGCATCCTTGACCATGGTCTGTGCAAAACGTATGGCATTCAAGTTAATACACCAACAACATAGTCAATGCTTTCTGCCACTAGGCTACCGCAGGTTTTTTGTTGTACTAAACCCATAACAATGATAATAATTCAGAGTTTTATACCTAAACCTTAACCACCCTTACTTTTGTTGCTACAACTTTCCAACCTTCCTTTGTGGCCAAGACTTCCGGTCCCCCTTACTGTCTGCTTCCCTTCAACTCTGGGCACTTGATTACTAGTCCCATTTGACAATGCATTCCTATTTTCCAACGGACTCAACTGCAACTAACGCAAGAACTACCGGCATGGGTCTACGTACCTATATCTAAAGCAGACTGAGAAACTCTCGAGTTGACAGTGTACAAAACATCTTGAATGAATCCATGGCTGCAGACAACAGGTTATGGGCAGATAGATATTAATGAAAATTGGCACGTTTTCAGGTTTAATGGGTTCGCCTAATAACTTGAGCTACCCTACAAGTGGGCCTATAGGCTGGGCTACCAGCAAATAAATAATTAGCCTATACAGCAATTTCCATGGGCAAACAAACATGCATTTCCCCAACATAAAAGACTCCCACTATCCTGAGGTTTCCCGGTGTCTTTATTCTCACTGAAATTAACGGTGGCCTTGCGTCACGATTCCTGTGCCGTACTAAGGCGTAACCTAACCTAAGACTGGAATAAATTTAGATCATCGCCTCTCGCTAGATACAGGCCAGAATCTAAGCTACCACTGGCTTAGGCCTATCTAGGCTAGTGGAATTTCTATGGGTATTCACGTCAACAAATAACGGATAAGCACAACTACTTGTGAAATAGACACTGCGGGGCCACGTTTACTGTACAAGTAAATAAATTTATTTACATCACAGGGCTTAGTATGGGAGAAGCATAATCATGCATGCAGACCGAAATCATTAAGCCAGACGAGAATTATATACAAAACTACCCATTTTAGTCATATTGAAATGAAAATTCATCCTTACACCGTGAATATTTTAGTTACCTGAAGGATTTCACGGCTACACAAAGTTTAATGAACTTGAGTGGAACTTCTATCACCATGTTAGTAGGAACATCTACTGACACTTCAAGCAACTATAAAAGAAAAATTACTAGAAGTAACTGACAACTTCATTTGTTTACACCACAGATATAACCTTCCCGTTTACGCAGGAAATAATTAAAGAGATACATTCCAATATAAATATGTTTTTGTTTTCGTCGATTCTAAAGGTTATTTATTATGACAAAAACTGCTAAAATAAATAAAATTAAAAATATAATACGGCAACTGTTCCACCTTTATTTCAATACAAAACTATTGTCAAAACTTTCGAATTTTGAATAAAGAAATATTTATGTTGTCAATCTAAATTCATAATACAATATGTATAATATTTATTACCATTTACCAATAAAAAGAGCTAATAACAGTGTGTTTTACCTAAAAAAAAAGACATTTTAAAGGTTTTCTAGTAAGAAAGTTTGGTACATCAAGCTGGCGGACGAACTTGAAAAGTTGACAGACGATAAATGTAAAACACGACTAACTTTAAAAATAATTGTTGTACAGATAATAAGAAACATTACATCACATTAATTTAAGTATTCACGAATATTAAATAATATTAAATGAAAACAATTAGGATTTTACCGAAAATTAATTATTAAAATGGGAGATTTTGTCAAGTTGTCTTGTAAAACAACGTGCCTACATCATATTTAAAATGGGAAACAACTAAACTAAAATACAATAATATTAAAATCGTCTTAAGTAAATGAAATCAATTTGGAATGAATAAAAATATCAGCTACCTAAATTATATATCGGTTTCAAAACGTCTTATTTAAGTCTTGCAAATGCGTAAGAGAGATTCTGGGATTTTAAGCATAAATATAATGATTACCCAAAATACTTAACAGTTTCATAACGCCTTGGTTATCTTATGGCCGTTATACCCACAGCAAATCTAGACACCTATTGACGGCTAAAAGAACTATAAAATCAGAACCAAATAATAATAAGTGGAAACTTTTTTTGTTTTGTTGGCACTGGATATTTAACCTTTGGTTTCTAATTAGACAAAAGGAAATTTATCAAAGTGATATAAGACATAAATTAGAAATACATTTTTATTTCCGCTGATTCTAAATATTACTTACTGTTAACATATAAAATGCTAAAATAAACAAAAATTAAATCATTACATAGCAACTATTGTACTGCTGGGGTTTTGGAATAACTATTGTCTAACCTATACAATGCTCAAACATAAAATATTTTTGTCAATAAGGTAAGAAAATTACCATAAAAATATTTTAAAAAATATTACATATTAACAATGACAAGACCTGGTAAGACTAAATTTACTTGAAAATGATAAATCTTGCAGGTTCTCTGCTGTGGGTGTTTGGTACAAGAGAGTCGGACGAACTTTTAAAAGTTGACGGCGAGCTAAAAGTAAAACACGGCGAATCATTCAAAAATCTTTAAGCGTAATACAGAGACATGAAATGAAATGAAGTACTCATAAATAATAAACGGTAAAAGTTACATATTACCGAAAAATATGCAACCACCATTCACAATGGAAAAAACTAAAAACTAAATTCAGTAACACTGACATCTTCACAAAGGAATGAAGTCACTATGGATCAATGAATATTAAATAGGTATTGCGTTATACTTATAAGCACATACATAAGTCAGCACTAGATCATTTGAAAGCTTAATCTTGCAAATACTAAGATATAATTTACGATTATTGGAGTGCTATATGAAATTCTCTGTTCAATATAAATGTGAACCATTTGCTATTAAAGCTAATTAGTGAAATTTACGGAGATTAGTCACACAATTATATATATAGAATAATGACTGGAAACCTTTGTGAAAAACATAAGGTGTATGTTTTTTTATACAAGATAATTTGCAGTTATATAATTCAGTTTTAGATATAATAACCTGGAATATAACAAACTTGCGTTATTACACTAAAAAATTGTGTAATTGTCTTTTAAATGTTTCATCTCATTGTCGTATCTTTATTTTAGTCCCGTTTCCCGGCAAGAAATTCGTCTACTCTGTCTTCCCTACTGGTCATTTGGAAGAAAAGGACTATTGTATTTTCTTTTTTATTAAAACACCATATCAGAAATCTTTATAGTTGTATTTTATGAATAAACATGTAAAGTATTCTTTGTTATGCTAATATTTTTGCCTGTAACATTGCATTTTATTGTCAGATAAATAATAGTTGAGGATTTCTGATAAAGAGCGTTTTATTATTCTCATTTGTCATGGAATAGAATATTGGGTACAACCAGCATATGACAACACGACTTTAATCGTAGCAATGATATATTGATGAGAAATACGAACCAAAATTTCATAAAACTATCACAACAAAAGATGACTTCTAAGTGAATTCAAAATTCAGTCACTTTTTCATTTCTGCTCAAAACAACGTATGTTCCTATAAAGATTCATTGATGCAAAGTTCTTATTTGTAAAACTATTATCATTAATACCATTTTTATCAATTTCAGTAGTAGTGGTATTGATATTAATAGCAGAAGATATATTCCTTTCTTATATATTACTAAATCTTGATGAGCAGACAAGTGGTCACAATGATGTGACTATTTTAAAATTTTGCCATATGGAATGAGTGAAATTCAATTCGTTTGCATTTTCTCTTTTTATGCGCAGCAGACAAACAAAATCACATAAATCCAGTGGAAGTTCCGCCACGGAAGGGATTAGTCCGGTGATTTTATAATTCTGAATAAAATCTGGATGCAAATTACACTGCCTTACCTAAATCAAAATAATAGGATTTATATAATGCCTCATTATAACGTTTAATGAACAGCTTTAATTACACTTCATTGTACGGACTGCATATTTTTTCCAACCCAGGGGGATGTTGGTCATTCATACTTTTAGTAAAAAACAGAACCAAAGTATAATGAGATGATTTAATATTCTGGTGACTATAATATTCTTGCCTGGTCAATTATTTTTTGTTTTGTTTTTGCGTCTATGCGTGAAAGATAAAACAAAATATAGTTATATTTTACACTACGATAGTACAGATCTAAATAATGGAAGGAACATAGAAGGATTCATTTAACTGAATGAACGATGAGGTGCAGTTGTAAAGGGGTTACAATAATATATAGCTGGCTCTATTAAAATTATTATCCCTCATTTTATCTGTGTTATTTGTAGTTAAAACTACTTCTTGCATGTACCAAATATAACAGGCACTGTTCAGGATGAATGCGGTGCTCAGATGATTGTAAGATCTAAATGGCTCTGAAAAAATGTACATGGTGGTTGTGCAGATGAAGCTGAATTGTGATCAAGGCTCAGACTGACATTACTCTTACCTTAATTCCTCCATAATCGAATGCAAAACGTGACTAGTAATTTACCCAGGGCAGAAAAAGATATAGATCTGCCTCTTCGTGTAAGGAGCTTTCAGTGTAAAGTTTTATACAAGGAAACAGTATTACAGAAAACAACTGTGTCCTTGTGAAGCCCCTGTAAAAGTACCTGATTATACCAAAGATACCTTTAAAAATGGCTATGAATTCATACTAGTTCAAACTGATGTTGGCAACAACAGTGAATTCATACTTGTTCAAACTGATGTAAGTTACAAATTTTGAGTGTACAAAAAATTATAGTTAACACTATCAAAGGGAGTACTGAAAGAAACTGGATTAAGTCTGGATTCATCGTCATAGCCTAGGTTGCTTAGGAATAACTAGTTACCACTAAGCATTATGTAACGTTTAATGTTCAGTTTCGATTTGACTGGATAAGAATTTAATGATAAATTTTTCAGTAGCCTTGGAAAGCACTAAGAAGATAGGCACTGCAACTGGCACTCACATTACCCTTTGGAATTGATGCTGTACAGTATTGGAGCTGTTGCCTGTTTGCCTCATTGTAACTTCTAGTAATAATGCTAATATGCATGTGTGTGTATATATATATATATATAATATATATATATATATATATATATATATATATATATATATATATATATATATATATATATATACAATATATACACATATGTATATAATGTATGTATATATATATATATATATATATATATATATATATATATATATATATATATATATATATATATATATATATATATACATATATCAGAAGAAGGGGTAGGCGACGACCAGCAAGACACATCAGTGTGAGGGTGTGGTCCAGGGAAACCAATCAAGTCCAACATATATCTTTATTTCCAAGGTTTCGTAATAATTTCTTTATATATCATCAGGAAAATAAAGAAATATGTTGGAGTTAATTGGTTTCCCTGGTCCACTCTCACACTGATATATACATACATACATATATTATATATATATATTATATATAAATATATATATGTGTGTGTGTGTGTAATTTATATATATGAGAACATTTTGTGTTCTCTAGACTACAGACTCGGAAGAAAGTGGAAAGTTTCAGCGCAAAAGCCTGAGGCATTTATTTTTTTTTTTTACCGACTTCTTAATGAAATCGAGAACAAAATGCCGTGGGATATATATTTTGCCCTCAATTTATCACAACTTCTAATCAACGAGAAAATAAATAAAATATGAAGGGTAGAGTTACTCCTGGGAAACGAAATAATAATTTGGCCCAAATTGACTTTTGGCGACAAATCTATCTAAGTACATGATAAAATGTATCCTTAATGCTTTCATGTTTACTGTCACTACGAGACACTTCTAAACAGGCCAATAACCGTCAATAAATAATATCATATACCTGGAACTGTATTCATGTCGCTCGATATGGACATGAAGATGAAAAACAGCAAATCAGAATATTTGTATTGCGACGTCTTGATTTAACAAATGTATATCTTGTATATTTCTTGTACACTAGCGGATCCAGGGGCGGGGGCGCACCTGGGCACGTGCCCCTCCCATGAAAAATAATGACAAAATAATAATGTTGAGGATTTATATAATAATAACATAAGTGAAAAAAATATAAAGATGGGAAAATTATAAATTAATTATAGAAATAAATGTTGAAAAAATAATAACAATAATCTTAGTGATAATAGTACTATATATATATATATATATATATATATATATATATATATATATAGTATATATATATATATATATATATATATATATATATATATATATATATATATATATATATATATATATATATATACAGTTTATATGTATGTATATATATACGGCATAAGTAACGCCCTTTGTTTAAGTGGAACAAAATTAAAGCCTTTTTGATTATCCTTTATTTTTTCGAACATGAATGTATTGCCACAGGTTAATAGATTAATATAATATATTAACAAAATTAATAAAATGCTTATTCGGTTTAATAATGTTCAATACAATACTAATTGCTAACTCTGCAGAAAGACGCCTACTGGATTTTTGAGGAGAAGGTCCCGCTGCTAGGTAACCAATTGGTTCTTAGCCACGTAAAATAAGTCTAATCCTTCGGCCCAGCCCTAGGAGAGCTGTTAATCAGCTCAGTGGTCTGGTTAAACTAAGGTATACTTAACTTTTCTAAGATTCTGAGTAATGCAGACCCTGAAATGTTCAACCTTCGATAACTGAGCCAGAAAATGGGCATCTTTGTATTTTAAGACGGCTGTTATAAGTTTTGACCAAATTGTAGCAATGATCATTTACTCGTAAACGAAGTAGGGCAGAATAAAATTTGGAAAAGCCGTGGCAAGGTTTTTCTTTGGTAAACCTGCGTGAAGGAATACCCTGTTAAAGGCAGAATTAAGAAATAAGAAAACTAATGATGATAAACACAGGAACATAAAATCAACTATTAGCACCTCCTCACATTGATGAGAACTGAGTAAACTTTTTTTTTTTTTTTTTAAGCTAATGGAAAATTACTGAACCGTCTCCCCGGTATTTTTCGATTGCCTTCTGCTAAGTGATAAACAATTTGTTGCATCGCCTATTTTACAAAGCTGAAATTATCGCTGATATGCTTAAAGCAGCCATCTGCCGATCATATTCATACAGCACATAATTACTGGAGTTGAATTAAAAAATGTTCACGTCGCATTTACTTACAATTGATATCTAAAATACTGTAGTCCTCTTTATCAAATCCTGAAGTTTTCCACGCAATTCAAACAAAAGGCCAATAAAAATGACAAGGTCATTGAAAGAATACAGGTTACAAAGTAACAGTTAGGGACCAGATATCACGACTGTATGTGCCTTCCTTCCTTACGGTGATAAGTTATCACCTAACACTAGGATGTTGTTCCTGCCCAATAACGGCACTGATAGCTCTATTCTATAATAACGCCAGAGGTAACAACGCCCCATCACGAAGACAATATTGAATTCGTTTCCTCAATGCAGTTTTCGGTGTCCGCAGATCAAAAAGGAATTTCTGAGGAATTTCTAGAAACTGCAGCTGGTGGAGGAATTTAATGGAATTTCTAGAGTTCCATTATTCTCCCAAAAAGAATAATGGATAGAGGGGAAGGGAGGGTGGGGTGGGGGTGGGGGGGTTATTGAGAAGAGCACTCGGTTCCTCACTGCGTTCTGTGCTGTTCGGAACCAGAATTCTAGAATACTCCAGCAGCTGAAAGTGACATGCAAGTATTTTCTTGGCATTTAAATTATTCTAACTCGATAACTACTGCATATAAAAATCCTATTATAATTATTTGGATCCTTACCTCCGAGGTTTGAGGTGAAAAGTTATTTACGCTGCAACCCATCACAAAATAAATAGACATTAGCCAATTAAATTGGAAAAAAATTAGTGTAATTTTCGATATATGTATACATATATCTTGACTATACGCAGGATTATCTTGGCAAAAACGGAATACTTTAAACAAAATCAAACGTTTGATTGATAGCCTAATTGAATATTATATTGCACAAAAGTTTTGTAACGTTAACCGAAAAGGTCATAACTCAAGTGGATCAGAATAATACGTGTCAGTCTCATTATTAAGGTGACTTTGTAGTTTTCTGAAAGGACAAAATTAAAGAGATTTTCAGTCGTAAAAAAAAACAAGGAAAAGAAAAACTAAGTGAAAAAATACTCCGAAGTTTCTTCGGCGCAATCGAGTTTTCTGTACTGCCGCAACAGCATACAACTAAGGACACCGAAAATTGATCTATCTTTAGGTGGTCTCGGTATAATGCTGTATGAGCCGCAGTTCATGAAACTTTAATCACGGCCCGGTGGTGGCCTGTCCTATACCGTTGCCAGAAGCACGATTATGGCAAACTTTAACCTTAAATAAAATAAAACTACTGAGGCTAGAGGGCTGTAATTTGGTATGTTTCATGATTGGTGGGTGGTTGATCAACATACCAATTTGCAGCCCTCTAGCTTCAGTAGTTTTTAAGATCTGAGGACGGACAGAAAAGCGCAGACGGAGAGCCAAAACCGGCACAATAGTTTTCTTTCACAGAAAACTAAAAACTCAGAAAGAGCACCTTTCACCAGTCTTTTTTTGCAGAGGCAATGACCCAAATTTGGTTACCAAATTCTTCATCAGCCTGGGACACCTGCAGCAAGACAGTAATCCAAACCCCGAAAAGGTGATTTCTCAAAAATGACATTCCTACCTCTCCCAAAATCTCACCATATATTAATAGTCATGATGCCCACATTTTCGTAAATCTGGGTGAAATTTCACCCAAAATTTTCTGCCCGGAGACAGACCAACCGTCAAACAAACAAACTAACCGCCTCAAAAACCTTATCTCTTTGGAGGTGATAATTTTTGTATTACTAGCATGACAATCGTTAATTAAAGCAAGAAAATTCGATGTGAGATACTTAATTACTCCTTCTCTCTCTTTAACTGAACGAAGACGACATTAGCATACTTTCCGTGTGGAACTCTATTAAACAGAGAAGGAATTTGTCCCGTCGCAAGTAAAAGAACTAATGTTGTGAACATTTCTTTGGCATATGCATGAAATGTAGGCAATATGACCTGGCACGGTCATTAACTACTTATGGTAAGTAATTTGGCTGCCCGGAAATCCATTAGTCATCGACAATTTATGGCACTTTCGCACGATAGTCACTTGGTGGGCCGAGAGGCGTCACTACATCCTCGCCTCTCGTGAACGAACTTGAGGCTAATTGCAGATTTACGGGTGATTGATTGCGGTCCATACAACCATGCGCTACTCAAAATAATCGGAGCTGGAAAGTGGTACAAAACAACTTTTGCTGACTTTTGAAGATTTTCACTGAAAAAATATTTGCTCTCAATAAAATTCTTCTTCCGTATGGCCCTCTGTATCCTCAAAATGTCCATGGAAGGTGTACTTGTAACCAAGGTCTAGGTAATCTCATGTATAAAGCTGTATACATACGGCGGAACCGCACAATTCAAGTAGGAAATGACACTACTTACCTGATGTCAACGTGAATATGACTACCCGTACGCTGTAAGAATCTTTTGGCGGAATCGTCAATTCTGAATTCATCTCTTCGTTGGGCAATTGAGAAGACGCTCATACCTGGTCTCTCGGCTGAATAGGCTAAGTCGAACCTATGGCCTCTCTTTTAAAAGACCCGATCGAATCCCTCCAGGAATCTCCCTTTTCACAGCGGGAAAACGTCAACCTGTGACGTCTTTTACCGCCATAATGCCTTTTACTCGTCCTCACCGCTACACACCGCTCCCGGCTTAGGAGCAGTATCAGGGAAAATGCGTTTTGAGTAATATCCTAAGTACCTGATTCTGAGAAACGAGAGAGAGAGAGAGAGAGAGAGAGAGAGAGAGAGAGAGAGAGAGAGAGAGAGTCAGTCCTTTCTATAAGTGGAACCAGAAGGCAATCGCCGAGAGTGTAGCATCGTTTGCTGACACTATGGCCGAGTATAGCAAATCGTGTAGTACTTAGAGTATGTTTTCGCCCAGTGGAAAAATATTCCGGTAATGGGGCAGCCGTAATAAAAAAAAAAAAAAAAGAGTGCTGGAAGAAACGCCACTGCAAAGAAGTCATCAGTAAGTGAGTGACAGTCGAGCTACTTGTTCAAAAGCTCATCTGCCCCTTTTCTAACTGTTGGGCGATGTTCTATATTCCGGACCTCAAAATAACTTTGGATGACGTTGTCATGAGGAAATGAGATTTTCTTAATTTAAATCTAAAACAATTACATGCCCTTGCAGTTATCACGTAGGCATCAACTCGCGCCAGCGTTCGGGTGTATGGTGTTTGTACAAATTAAAAGTATATCTTAGTTTTACCAGACAATTGAGCTGATTAACAGCTCTCCTAAGGGCTGGCCCGAAGGATTAGACTTATTTTACGTGGCTAAGAACCAACTGGTTACCTAGCAACGGGACCTGCAGCTTATTGTGGAATCCGAACCACATTATAGCGAGAAATGAATTTCTATCACCAGAAATAAATTCCTCTAATTCTTCATTAGCCGGCCGGAGATTCGAACTCGGGCCTAGCGAGTGCTAGCCGACAACTCTACCGACTCTCCCAACGAGGAACTGGTGTTTGTACAAATGCATACCAGTTGGACAGATGGCAATTACAGATACATACATGCAGACATATATATATATATATATATATATATATATATATATATATATATATATATATATATATATATATATATATATATATATATATATATATATATATATATATATATATATATTCAAAGAGAAGTGCAACTAAGCATTTCGTTTTAACATAATACACAATTTCTTAAGGCGAAAATAATTATGCGTGAAACTGTCCAAGGTTCTGTTAGCTTGTGTGAGAATAGAGGCAAAGATCTCAGCCGCTTCAGTTAGATATAGTCTAGGATTAACCTCAGGGTGTTCACCATCGTTACACGTGGCTTAGTCAGAATAATGTGGAGAGAAATTATGCCGATGATAATAAAAATCGCTATTATTTTCACTATTATTATAATAATAATATCAGTAAATGGGGCAGGGTGCTTACAACAGCGCATGTTGAATAAATAAGCAACTCAGTGATAGAAAATGCCTCTCCCTCAAAGAATTAGCAGCTGTTATTTGACGTGTATGTATGTATGTGTGTGTGTATATATATATATATATATATATATATATATATATATATATATATATATATATATATATATATATATATATACATACATACACACGTCGAATAACAGCTGCTGATTCTTTGAGGAGAGGCATTTTCTATCACCGAGTTGCTTATTTATTTAACATGAGTTGTTGTAAGCACCCTGCCCCATTTACTGATATTATCATAATAATAATAGTGAAAATAATAGTGATTCTTATTATCGTCGGCATAATTTCTCTTCACTTTATTCTGACTAAGCCACGTGCAACGATGGTGAATACCCTGAGGTTAATCCTAGGCTTATACAGCTTATATCTACCTAATGCGGTTTAGATCTTTGCCTGTATTCTCACACGAGCTAACATAGAACCTTAAACAGTTTCACGCATGATTCTATTCGCCTTGAAGAAATTCTACATTATGTTAAAACGTAATGCATTAGTTGCACTTCTCTTGGAATTGACTATGGATTGGAATAAAAAAAGTTACAGAAAAATAGTAATACTTGACTGTAAAAGCATGTATACCACTCTTGCATTATGTATATATATATATATATATATATATATATATATATATATATATATATATATATATATATATATAAGGGCATTGGAAAATATTGTTGGTTACCAGTTTTATGAAGCTATAATATAATGGTTCATCAAATTAGAATATTTCTGAAATAAAAAAAAGTACTTGAAATGTACTGGTTCATTGGGAATATGACAGGAAAAGTAGCTCAATTAGTATATGAAATCTATTATAAGATTATAACCGTCTGAGTTCGAGGAAAAATTTCGGTTGACCGATTTGAAACTTACGATAAAGTTCAGCACCTTATTGCTTATAAGGACAAGTGGAATGTCAATAAAATTTTTAGAGCGCTGCTTTTACGACTAAAGGGAGATTGAATATAGAAATGTTGACTGAATGAAGATAACCCTGTGTCAGGTAGAAATCTGATATACCGATCTCGCCTCCAGCTGAAATAAAACTCGATTTTTTTCTTAGGTTTTTGGCAATTTCTATTCAACTTGATTGCTCTCCTCCGCTCTAATGGAGCCACATCTTGTCTCCTACCGACAAGGATACACTCTCTTGCTCTCCTTTCTCGGCTAATTCTTGTCTCGGTGATTTCAGCCATTCAGATCCTTCTACTCTGCTCTTCTGTCATTCTAGGTTTGCATTCATTCTTTGCTTCTAATGTCCCAAGTGTTTTTTTTCCTTAACGACCAACAAAGATCGAATTCTATCTTGACGGTTAAATGAACGAATGCTGAGCTCCGTTGTGATTTTTGTTTGTTTATTAGTCATTGTGCCTATGCTTCCCGTTGGGAACATGCTCTAGTTTCTGATTTAAGAAAATATAGACAAAATAAAAATAAAATATTTGTTGTTCTAAACCCTCATCAAACTACCATCCCATTGCTTCAACTTCCGTTAACTGTAAGGCATTTGAAGAGTTATTTCGCTCTGTTTCTAGATTCTTTTACTACCTATGAATTCGGTTCCTGCTGGTTAAGATTCACTGGGGAGCCTTTCTTATCCTAGCGGAGTTCGGTCTTCTTCTTTAAAGGAATTCAAAGACTTTGTTGTTGCTCTTCACAGCTTTTGGAATTTGAGTGTTTGGCATAAGGCTCTTATTATGGCCAATCCTTTCTGTATACCCATTTTATCTTTTTATATAATTTCCTTACTACTGTTATTGACAATGTGCCTCTTTCTCCTTTCCCTAATGGTGGGCCTCAGGTACTGTTCTGTCACCTACTCTTTTCCTTTTCTTCGGCCTACCCAGCCTTCTGCTCAAGCTTTTAGCTTTTGTCGACAATTCCTCGTTTATATCAAAGCCATCCTTTGTCATTTACGCTCACTCTCAAAATACTGCTTTTTGATCTCTCAACCATAATCTTGGGAAAACCTTGCAATCACTGTTTTTCAAGTCAGCTTCTGCCAGTTCTTGAGAAACTCCGATTGTTGCACTCTTTTGGTGGCAATAAGGTTCGGCCTTTCAGTTCTGTCAGTTACACACAAATTATTCCAGAACTGTCTCTGAAAGCTCACACATTTCATATGGTTTGATTTTCCTTACGGTATTGGAACAATGTTTTGGATCAAAGGCAGTTCATCTGATCAAACATATTGGATAATGTTATCCAAAGTTGAGTACTTTTTGAATAATGGTTTCCAAAAGTCAAGTGTTTTTTTTGACACTTTTTTTTCTAAAGTTAAGCACTTTTTGCATAACGTTTTCTGAAGTTATGTACTTCGTCTAAGTATTGTTTTCTAAAGTTGAGTACTTTATTGGACTTTACTATCTAAAGCCAAGTATTCTGTAAGGACAGTAACTCTTTAAAATTAAGAACTTTTTTGACACATCCCCAAAATCATGGGCTGAGATAAAAGTCAACTGGACAGCTCAGTTCTGCGCAAGATGCTAAGCTGTGCTAGGCTTTGGATTTCTCTCTCTACTTCTGCTTTCCATGTAGTTTAAAAGTTAACCCAAAGTTTCTTTTTCACTTTTCTTGTTCAATTTCCTTTAGTCTTTAATAAAAATGTAGTAGACATACTCATACTCAAGTGAAATGTTGCGGAGGAGCTTGCAGAGAGAGAGAGAGAGAGAGAGAGAGAGAGAGAGAGAGAGAGAGAGAGAGAGAGAGAGAGAGAGCACTATAGGTAATTTTGCGGTTTCCATAATGGAGTTATCATAAGCAAATTACTGCAATATGGGAGCCAAAGCAAATTAGTCTCGACAGAATCATTATAACTACGATTATTTGAAAATGAACTCGACATGGCTGTCCATCTGAAAAAAAGGAGTCTACGTTTTCGTAATGCTGAAACAAACATCGAATAAATACATATATTCGCTGACAAGTACATACAAAAATATGTTTTTTATGTGCTTGGGCAACCTTCAATTATTACGTGCTTATTCCTCAGTGCTTGAAGAAGTTTAATGAAGTATATCGTAATTATTACTTCACGCGATTGAATACCTCATAATCTCGTGAATAACCGACAAAAGACGACGATTCTGAAAAGCTGCGCTCATTTTCCATTCCGAAATTCGATAGTGTGTTTGGGAGCCGTGCAAAGTACAGAGGTTTTTACGAAAACTTGCGAATTTTTTCATATAATGACTTAATCAGTGCTGAGTACTTTTTCACATATATTTTCATGAGCACAGATTTTCTTACACATATCCATATCCACATACACACACAAACGCACACACACACACATATTTATATACACACATCACACACGCACACATATACGAGTATATATATATGTATGTATGTATATGTGTGTATTGTGTATGTATATGTATGGGTGTGTGTGTGCGTGCGTGTTTGATGTGTATATTCATACGGGTTATGATTAACAACTTAGACTTCATTACTATATCACTATCATGCAAATGAGATTCAAAATGAAAAAACTGACGAAACGAATCAAACTGATATTCTTTTCAGCCTAAAGTGCTGACTGGAAACCTTTGTAAATTTCATCTACAGGGCTTATACATTAATACTAGATTGTTGTGCGCTATCATAAACAGTCTACTACAGCACGCACAAAAAATACGTTTATTCTTATTGTGTTTGTTAGAGTTTTTATCGACTAATTTTATATTTTTCAAAATGATAAGACGAAGCTCAATCTTTCCATTCCCTTTTCCAGTCTTGCCTTGGAATTCTCTCTCTTGCCTCTGTAATCCCATTAATTTTCTCTGTCCCTATCCACGACGAGAGACAGACAAGGGCGTAGGCTATTTGTTACATCTGCCCAATTCTTTGAAGAAAATCGTGTAAGTTTTACACAGCGCACTTGTTTTGTGTGTGTGTGTGTGTGTGATTGATTTTGTTAATGGGAAAACAATCAACTTTTGCTTGACTGTTACGCTCTCCATAATGACTCCCAAAGATTCACTAAAATACTCAGGAAGACTAAATTTAGTCTTTCATTTCATTCTGAGTTTCTGCCGTGATGTCAAGTATCTTAGCTGCACGAGTGAACGTTTTATAAGAAAGCAGATTAAAATGATTTACCAGTAAAATAACTGGGGTAGGCGGCCGCATGGCAACCATACTGACTTTCATGAAGTACTGTAAGACTTTTGACTGTTCGTGTAACTACTGTAGTTTGTACATTTCTAAAGTGGACACCCTATTTCATAATGTCGGCCTTTCGCTTTCTCTCTCTCTCTCTCTCTTCTTCGTCTTCTTCTTCTTCTTCTTCTCGCATACCCGGCAGTTCCCACAGCACTAAATTCCCAACCAATTCGAGGAGTACTCCTTAGCTAACAATAATAACCCCGGGGCAGCAATCTCGGAAATGGCCGTCACTGGTCCACAGTACCACCAGCCCGCGCCTTTGAAACGCGGCCATGCACTCGTATGATCTGATAATCACGATTACTTGGCATTGGCACAAAAGGTTGCCCATAGGAAAGGTGAGCCCCGATCATTAGGGCGCCGATATCAGATGGCAGAGGAGAGAGGAGAAGATAAGAAATAAGAAACTAGGGTCATCGTTTCACCTGTCGTGACGCGTGGCAATAAAATCCATGCAATAATGGAACGCCGACGCCGGCCTAAGCGTGTATTTTCACCATTCCGCTCCATTATCTATGGAAAAAGTTCTTGGTGTTAGCCCTGCGCTTAGAGGCTCTCTCCCTCTCTCTCTCTCTCTCTTATATCTGCCTGCCTGTCTGTCTGTCGGTTCATACGCCTCTCTCTCTCTCTCTCTCTCTCTCTCTCTCTCTCTCTCTCTCTCTCTCTCTCTCTCTCTGCCTACAATAAGGCCTTCCTTTGTTTTCATGGTGTAACCCCCAAACAAAGGATTTTCTAACCGGTTGCTTTGCCCTTGCAGAGAGAGAGAGAGAGAGAGAGAGAGAGAGAGAGAGAGAGAGAGAGAGAGAGAGAGAGAGAGAGAGAGAGAGAGAGAGAGGTGGATTAAGGAGGTTGAATTAACGGTAATGGATACCTAGAAATTGCCCATTAATACGCTGAATACCAATGTGCAGTTAAGAAGAAAGTGCAGCTTAGTATTAAGGGTAAAAATACCCATCGTAACTCCTTCATTCTTGCTAAAGCTTTTCTTCAAATGCTTTTTCTACTTGTTTACCTGAACATGGTAGAAAATACCCTACAGAAATTACGCAAAAAAATACAGAGCGCATGAAACTGAAGCGGTGTAAAAAACACTACTATATAGGTCGACACGTTTGCCACAAACATCATATACATGCATACATACAAATGTATAATTCCGCGCTTGCAAGCACACAACTGTAAGCTTTAAACTCCAGACACACGCACGGGCTTACAAGCACTTATGTGTATATTTTGTAAATGTTTTTCTTTTTAGTTTATCCTTTCATTCTACTTCATATTCGTTTTTTTTTTTTTTTTTTTTTTAAATATTTGCATTTGTTTTCATTCTGGTCAGTCATCGTGATTGCCTATTTCCTCATTGTTGTCACAATTTGGATATCAATTGCATTTTATCATATTACCCTTCCTTGACAATAATCAGGAGAAATTCTCCCAAGGTAAATTGTGCAAAATGAAGAGAAATTACTCTGACGGCAGGCGTCTATGGTGAAAGAAGACAGCCATGCAAACAACGCTGCTAAGGATTTGCAACAACAGAGAGAGTGTCGGGTCACCTTTGTTGCAGATAAAGGAATAAGGCGAGAACCAAGACCCTCGGCGGTCAATACTCTTATTACACTAAAAACGTCTTGCTGGCAAAGCCCGTATTATTCGGCCGCACATTATTACAGCGAAGATAAAAGGAAACAGAATTTATATGATAACTTTAGTACAGAGATATTCTACAGGGAAATTACGGTTACAATTAGTAAATCAGTGTCAGCGAATGAATCCTTTTAAAGGAAATTTTGAGTAAGTCTCTCCTAATTGTTAAGATAAATGACATAAACGTCATCGCTTCATAGAGCTTTTTCCTCGTTGGAGAGTGGGTTCCGTTCTCAGCTAGCACTCTGCTGGCCACGAGTTCGAATCTCCGACCGACCAATGAAGAACAAGAGGAATTTATTTCTGGTGACAGAAATTCATTTCTCGCTATAATGTGGTTCGGATTCCACAATAAGCTGTAGGTCCCGTTGCTAGGTAACCAATTGGTTCTTAGCCACGTAAAATAAATCTAACCCTTCGGGCCAGCCCTAGGAGAGCTGTTAATCAGCTCAGTGGTCTGGTTAAACTAAGATATACTAAACTAAGCTTTTGTCCGAGTTCATTTCAACAGGCTGAAGAAAGAAAATGTTCAACTTGGTTAACATAAGAAACTTTTGCATTACGAATTCATGTTAAATTTCCTTTGAGTCCTATGACGTCAAAAATGACAATGTATTCTTCGGTGCGCTCTGCTAACCCCTTCAACATCATTAGCTAATTTCAGAAACGTTTTATTAGCGACCAAAAGAAATAAAGTGGAATTTTACAATTTTGCCTGTACAGCACATACTTCATTACATCATTTAACGTTAGACAGATCATTCCCTCTCTGTCTCTCTTTATTTTTAGTTTTCTGTAAAAGAAAACTATTGTGCCGGCTTTGTCTGTCCGTCCGCACTTTTTCTGTCCGCCCTCAGATCTTAAAAATACTGAGGCCAGAGGGCTGCCAATTGGTATGCTGATCATCCAATCATCAAACATACTAAATTGCAGCCATCCAACCTCAGTAGTTTTTATTTCATTTAAGGTTAAAGTTAGCCATAATCGTGCATCCGGAAACGGCACAGGACAGGCCACCACCGGGTTATAGTTAAAGTTCCATGGGCCGCGGCTCATACAGCATTATACCGAGACCACCGAAAGACAGATCAATTTTCGGTGGTCTTGATTATACGCTGTAGCGGCTGTACAGAAAACTCGATTGCACCGAAGAGACTTCGGCGCATTTTTTGCTTGTCCTTACTTTTGACTGGGTGTCCTATGTGACATTTAAATTACTGAAGTTATCCGCCTACATTTTTGTCGATATAAAATTCTTTGTCGACCCTATCTAGAGAATTAGCAGTCTCACTGACTCATTCAGTGCAATGATTGCAGTCTGTAAGATTCAACAGTCATTCTTAGAGAGAGTACTGAATCTTTCCTTAGCCAACGAAAAAATCCACTGAATTCCGCAAACGCCGCTATGTTAGTGAATTTCACCTTTGTTAATGCAGTATTAGTGAATTTCACTTTTGTTAGTGCAGTCTTCGGTATTCCTTTATGCAGTTTTTCACCGAGAAATGATCTTTTGGGGACTGGCAAAAAATAAGTAAATATGATGAGGGAAACTGAAATTACGAAACAAGTTCCCATTACGCCTAATATTTCCTAACGTTTACAATGATGTTGTCATATATGCATCAGGCACAATTGACAGGCTCGGCGAGGTCAAAAAGTATTTGCATTTCCATAGCCCTGGTATATTTAATGGCAGTGGAGAAGCCTTTGCTTTACCATCCAGCTGTTAATTCGGATTCCATTTATTACAACGAAAACTCGCCTCTTCAGTGTGGGCAGAAATCTTGCTGAATAAGCAAGAAAACAGCAACGGAACTATATACTTTGCTTCGCTTTGTGTAAAATGTTTAGACACAGGAACTTTCATAGGAGCAAAATCACCTCGGAGCATTATAACCAGAAGTGAACTGTTTATAATTTACTTTTGAATCCTGCACGTGTCTGGCGCTTCCGATTGATGCGTAAATCAACAGATCATTACAGAGAGAGAGAGAGAGAGAGAGAGAGAGAGAGAGAGAGAGAGAGAGAGAGAAGATTCCTTGCCTACTTCAACAAGATTTAATGAATCCTTAATGTGTTTCGTATCATCGCCGAGGAGACTTGGAAGGTCTTTTAAGTTACATTTTTGTCCAATTCCTCCAAAAGTAATATAAGATCAGCGGATATAGTTGAAGAATTTATCTGGAGGGGATGTTTTGCTTTGATGCCATTATAAAGTTTTGTGTAGCAGTTATATCATTAAGTTTTAAATCTGCTGATTTTCCTTAGTAATTAATATCATATGTGTTTCCAAGGCAATGGTCTTTCCTTCCTTTGTAATTCCGAAGAGGCAAATAGAAGTAAACTGCTAATTCATCTTCCACCTGTGCGATGATATCGCGAGGAGTCACCCGGATGTATAAAAAAAAGTAATCAAATTCTGCCCAGAAAACAATTTGAAATTGATTTATCAACCTCAAGAACTGAGACAAAGAACATCTTAATTTATTATCTTGGGAAACGAGACGAACAATGTTTCAGGAATGAGAAGAAATTAGTCTAACACAAAAGAATTATATATAATTTACATGACAACTTATCCCAATTTAACGGTCCGTTCATTGCCATTTTCTTCCTTCTCTAGTAATTTTAACTGTGCTCTCTAACTTCAGAACAAGTTTCAATTTAATGCCTTTGTAGGACTACAAACTTCTTTAGCTATGCGGCCTGAAAACCTCGAAAAAATTCAAATGTAGTTGTGAAGTGCGAGTGACATTAAATATATATAATGAGTCAACAAAACTAGGTCTTGATTAATTTCATCTAGCTTTTGCCCAACACACGCAACAACACTTCAAGTGACAAAAATGTAACTTAAAATTCCTTCCAAGCCTCCTCGGTGGAGATACAAAACACATTAAGGATTTATTAATTCCTGTTGAAGGAGGCATGGAATCCTTCCCCATCTCTCTCTCTCTCTCTCTCTCTTCTCTCTCTCTCTCAGTGAGATTAGTGTCCCAGCTGTTAGCCTTCTTTAGTTTCTTGTGAAATTTGTGTTTTATGTCCAAGCTGAAAAAAAAACAGGCAACAAAATGACTCTTCGAAATGATGAATTACGAAGATAGGATGTAGGTGAAAATTTCGAGTAGCACGAAGCAATACATATGTTCCAGTTTTTTTTTAGAAAATACGTTGGGAAAAATGCAACTGAAGTATAAAAGCACTGATAAATAAATCATATAATACGCTGTATTCGCTTGCAATATCAACGAAAGTCTTTGAAGGTATTGCATTTGAATATTGTATTTAATGAGTAGTTACGCAAATGCGTATTTCTACACACACACGAACACGAACACATATATATATATATATAATATATATATATATATATATATATATATATATATATATATATATATATATATATATATATATATATATATATATATCATATATAAACTAAAACTAAGAGGTATTTTGATCAGATTGGTTCTCACTAGTATTTGTTTTTTTCTCTAAAGTTTTCTATTTTAACAGAGACCTTTAAATATATTTCTGGGAATACGACAGAAAACTGATGGGTGAAGGTTATTCATGCTGTTTATGAAATTCCCTTTTAAAGGCCTTAAACCCTCTCTCTCTCTCTCGTTTCTTCTTCTTATATATATATATATATATATATATATATATATATATATATATATATATATATATATATATATATATATATATATAATGTGTGTGAGTGCGATAAGTACTCTCTATAGCTCCAAAAGACCTAAGCAAAATGAATTAGATGTCAGATTTACATTCATATGACAAATGAAATGGAGTCACTCGAAAATACTTATTGTTTTTATGCGTGAATACAATGTGTTTGAGCAACGAAGATGTGGACGCTTGTGCATTCTTTTCAAAATAAACATAAAGATTGGAAACACAGCCAAACGACATCCAGCATTCTGAATAAATCTCCAGACTTATGTCTGGGTAGTCAGTAAATCATAAATGTACAAGGTTACCTTTTGACTTTTATTTTTCGTCCCACATAGCTCTAGGCTTCAGACCGGGTGCAATGGGTCTATGGTCTGATATACAGAAGGAAACAAAAGCAACTCAGTAACATATTCAGGGAAAGTTTAGTTTGCACTGACATATCCTGGCTAATATTTGGTGTTCTCTTACAGTAATAATCAAGCTGATTAACCAACAAGGCAAGCTAAAGACACGAAATGCGGAGAAAACACAGATTTGATATTCATAGAAATTTACTTTTTGTCTTGCTGAAGCTGTTTTTTTGTGCACCTTAGTAAAATATCTAAGTGTCTAACAGTTTATAAGCGAAGCTGCCGACCAGTTATGCATCTCAGCAATGCAACATAATATCCCTTTCAAACACTGCGGCCTTTCTTAACCATTACAGCTAAGGTAAATAAACCGTAGAAACGTTAATAAAAACAATCTTGTGATTCAACAGGCGTGAAAGAATAGTCACCTCTCCCAGCAGCTGTCTTTTCTTCTGGATATTCCCCTTTCATCTGTTTCTTTGGTACCGAGACATTCTTCTATATGCTTATTTGCAATTGTCGACAAAGAACTCCACAGACAACTTCATATCAAACAATTATCTTCGGCAGAGAAGGAATCACAGCCTGTCTTTGTTATGTAGCAATGAGATTTTCACGAATTATTCGCACGCAAAGTTCGTAATTAACCTACAAATGTTTTAAGTAAGATTTTCAGTAGCTTCCTCACTCGGAATTATATAGAATTTCTAGTTCTTTGTTAAATTCGGTGTTTGAATGAGTGTTTCCATAATATTTACATATAATATACTGTATCATGCACGAGTGTATCAGTGGGCATGCATTCGTCTATAATTCACGTATACATAGGCTGTATGTATTCACAATATATACAAATATATACAAATTCACGTAAAAGTATACCTGTCATACATTCACTTCTTTCATCTGATGATATCAGCACAAGGAAAATGCAGGCTAAGTTATGTTGCATGAAAATCCTTTATAAACACAAATGTTCTAATGTTTGTATGTGTAAATATGTATGTGTTTACGTCGAAAGAGAGATGAAGAGAGAGAGAGAGAACATTGTTTTCAAGTGTGACGTCAGCTAATATAACCGCAGACCAAAGCCAACGAAGCATTGAAGTCATCACATTCCTGTAGGAGAGCGGTGGTCCTACAAACCAAAATTATTGAACGCCAATCCCAAGACACAAGCTATTGTCTCCTTCTCCCATTCCGAAATAAAATGTTCAGAAAAATCATGACTGGATGGGGCTGCAGACCTAGCCAATAGGGAATCGACATCGCCGGCCTTACCTTCCCACGAGCGAGCACCTTAGTCTTTGCGGCCGACGGAGTAGAATCGTTCGTAATTACCGGTGTATGGTGTTTCCGCTAGAATTTGCCATGTCATGTTTAACAGCAATTGCACTGCATACTCCACGTTTACGCAGTATATAGGAGATTGACCTGTATGTATGGGAAGAAGGCGTGGTGGAGGTGGGGGCGGGTGTGCAGAACTCCGTCTAGGGATGAGGGGACGCCGTTGGGGTAGGGGTGAACGGAGACGCGTTTGGCAGACCGAGGGAGACTGAGCTATACTCAAACAAATCATCGCGTTTCTTTCCTCCTCTCCATGAGTGATCATTGTCTTCTCTTGATGGCATCGACACTGATAACCCCTCCCATTCCGAAGTTTCATGAGATAATGATGCATCAGCTCTTGTCAATTTCGGAGAATATATTTTCGTCTGGTGCAGTTGCTCGGTTGGTAATTTTAAGATCAGTTTGGGCTGGACTGTTTCCCTCGTGATTGGATTTTGATGGAAAATGGAAAAGGAACCATAACTCTTGAGGACGTTAACACAGATGGCTGTATATAAAAAAAGGTTATCATAAAGTGTCAAAAGGTTATGGAGGTAATCACGTAGATACTACTCTACTTTGAAATTTGCTTCAAGGTTATATAAGCAACAGAGAATATCACTCTCTCCTCCATGCAAGGGAAAACTGTAGCCTATTTTTAAGAGAACATTCATATTGAGAAACAATTATTCTAAAGAAATGGGAAACTTACAATAGGTAACTTACATCTGCATCATAAAAATTGTCTCTGTACATTCATTTATTTAACCTTTATAGACAAACAGTTTTCTTTGATGATTAGTCCTTCATTCTACTTTAACGCATGTTTCTTAGACAACTGAGCTTGCTCTCGAAACTAACAATTTTTCCAAATAAATTTAAATTCAAATGTCGAAAATGAAGGTTTTTCGAAAAAATTTTTAATTTTTATCCAAAACTGGACCCTTCAGTTGACAGTGTTTCGTGCGAAATCGAACAATTCTTTTCTGTCATGATCCAAACGGTTAACTTCTCTGTTAACTTTCTAAATCGGCTTTTAGAAAATTATGAGATTTAATTCCATGTTATTAAAATTTCTCCTTATCATAGCTACTGAATATATATATTGATTTATTCGCTCCAGTCTGGAATAATGTTCTCATCACTAGGGTACCTGTTTGCTTGTTTGTCAAGTTTCTAAACGGATCAAGGCCAATTCCTCCAAGCAACATCCCTAGTGTTACCACTTCTCTTGAGTCTATATCATTCTGTTGCAAACTGGGCTCTCTCTCTCTCTCTCTCTCTCTCTCTCTCTCTCTCTCTCTCTCTCTCTCTCTCTCTCTCTCTCTCTCTAGTATTTCTCGTGTTTCTCGGTGAAGAGACTTTCATCTCCCACCAAACTGTGGAATCTTTTCAAGCTTCTATTTCCCTGAGTCTTACAAATTTCCTTTCGTTACGAGGAGGGGCTACTAGTAGCCCCTTTGGGACTGAGCCTAGTTCTGTGTCGTCCATTCTTTTCTCCTTTCGGAATGAGGTATTTAACAGGTACTATTTAGCAAACTCCGTCGGTTTTCTCAGAAAAAGAAAAAATGACGTCCTTAGATACCTCGCAGCTTAAAGATGCCAGGTACTTCTTTTTTTTATGCGGCAAATTGCCTTAAATGACATGTTAAAAATACCAGCACTATCTTCACTGTTCTATGAGTAAAAGAATATAATATTCATGAAACCACCGCTGTTTTTTTTTTCCCTCTTCCGAAACGAAAACAGCTTTCCTGTCAACTCTCACTGCGGTTCGCAACTTTGTTTAAATTCTACGATAATGGATATGAAGTAGAACTGGTGTCGGATACTTTCGTCGCCTTAGGCGTGCTATTTATTACTAGATGTGAGAGCATTCTCGGCGGAAAACTGAGTTATTTCTAACTGTTCAGTCCTTTCGTGGACTCGATTTACGAAACTACAACGCCGCAGTTCAAGAGAACAAACCTCGGAAGAGACCATGAAGCGACGAGCACTTATGAATTGAATTGAATATAGTGTTTAGGCCAAAGGCCATGCACTGGGACCTATGAGGTCATTCAACACTGGAAAGGAAACTGGAAGGTGGTAGGTCTGAAAGGTGTAACAGGATGAAAACCCCGCAGTTGCACTATGAAATATTTATTAAGAGAGGGTGGACAGCGAGAAGGAAGAAAGATAGTATGAATGGAGGTACAGTAAAAGGAATGAAAGGGGTTGCAGCTAGGGGCCGTAGGGACGCTGCAAAGAACGTTTAGTAACGCCTACAGTGCACCCCGTGAGGTGCACTGACAGCACTACTCCTCTATGGGAGACGAGCACTTATGGGATACGGGAAAAATCGGAGGTCATGCCTAATATTGTGTGAAGCTTCAACCATATTTTACCAAGTCCAAATGAGTCCAGAACTGAAATTAACCGAATTCATGGGAGTATTCCAACAAGCAGCGTATCCTACTGCAATGCTATATGATTTGAATTAATCCACGGAGTTTGTAAACCCGACCTAAGTAACGAACGACATAGGATATTTGCAATTATAAAAAAATGTGCAACTTCCAGACAATTATTTTATGATAATTCTCTCTGGAGGCAATTTAGCTAAACGTTATTCTAATGGCCTTATCGGTAAGAAGGGTCTAACTTGAACTTCGGTACCTCCATTGTATTATTCAATCTTCGGCACATCACGCAATGCTTCCGTTCTTTCGTATTTAGAGCTTTGGGTCATATGCCCTTCAACAAGTAAGAGAGGTTTAAGAGTTCCATGTAGTGCCAACCCCAAGAAGTCTTATCGCCCAACGCCCGAACCTAACTTCAGCTAACCTAACTTATCTTAGCCTAACTTGATTCAGCCGAAATATTAGGGACTAAAATGATGTGAGGCCCACATGACTTGATCCCTGTGTTCTTGAGGTTATCAATTAAAATCTATTCGCTAAACTTCTATGTACCAGTAACCATCATACTTTCACGCTTTTATTTAATTTTTTCTTAATTCCGATGAAAAAAAAGAAACAATCAGTAAAGAACTACAACTCAGGGCTTGAAAATTTCGATCATAACATTTTTGCACCGATAGCAATTAAGTCATATTTAATATGACTGTTTTCTATAATTCACCTCATCCTCAATATACCGTCTTATATTTCCCTTCTCCTGGAAGGAGGCTGTAAGTGTCAGCAAGAACTCTCAAGAATTGATGAACAGATTTTGAAAAGAGTGACAGCAAAATTCGAGAAAAATTTGACGATTACTCACCTTGGAAACCTGCGATGATAATGGCCTTCTTCAACTTAGTCTGTGTGGTGTTGAGTCTTTTTCCAAACAGGAAAGATTTCTTGGGAAGCCCGATCGCTACCCAGCTCTGCAGGGTAAAATTATGCGATCAGGTCACTGGGTAAGGTATGCTGTCTCCTAAATATATACTTTTGTTGTGAACAAACATAAGTATAGGCATTTTTTTTTTTTGTTTAAAGAGGAGGGTAATTTGAGACGTAATATTAAGTAACATCTGGCCGAGAAACATTATTATAATTACAGTTTTATTAGAAGAACAAGACCAGGTATACAGTTGCCTCGTCCTGGATGAGAGACCGCGATATACTAAATAATATTAAACAAGTGTCGTTCCATAGAATCAGGTTGTGCAAACATTTGTCCATTCTGTCTAATGTCTTTCTGGGAGTAAGCTAAAATGTCAAAAACTGATGTAGACGAATTTTCAAACTGATGTAGACGAATTTCCAAACAGAGAACACACATAATTCCCCAAGCAAAGACCTTTTACAAAATCGTCCTTCGGCTAAAGGCTAACATCAAGTCGCTCTTGTATTCACCTGGTGAAAAATGAAACGGAGACCTCATGTCGAATTCGGTCTAATATCAATAATGCCTCTGTGCAGATCTAATATTCATTTGAAGATGGTGACGTCATCAAGATTTGATGTGCGGATGGCTAACCGCAGGTAAGGCCCCGAGGAGGAGGAGGAGGAGGCAGTCCAGCAGCCAGCCACCTTTTACGACCGATAGGTCACAGTTTAAGGAGAGCCTCGGAGGTGATGGTCCTCGCCCTTAGTGCTCCCATGCTCTTCAGGGGAACGTTACTGTGCACATTCTGCTCCGCCCCCGCTCCCTTAACTGCCGATATCAACCCTCCGAGAACGACGTTACGACCATGAATGCAGCGCTGTATAAATGCTACACTATCATCTCTCGCGTTTTCTCTCCAGTCGTTAAGCGAGAAGAAGAAGAAGAAGAAGGAGGAGGAGGGAAGGAATAAAGGGATGAAAGAATAATTCGGTGAAAAAGCATTAAGAAAACAGCGAAGGAGAAGAATCAAGACAAAAAAACGCAGGAACGTTGCAATTTAATGGAAAGGTACTTTTACTTTTTCATTAACAACGCATTTTATGTATCGTCAGGGGTAGCATTCGCACGCATGCATCCATGTGCATGTGTAGCTGTGTGAAATATATTGAAAAATGTATCATCATATATATAAATATTCATTTAGAAATAAACACACATTATATACATATGATGTATTCGCACTTGCAGTTAAGTTCATTTGCTCATTTAAGTAAGACAAATATATATATATATATATATATATATATATATATATATATATATATATATATATATATGTGTGTATGTGTGTGTGTGTGTGTGTGTGTGTGTGTGTGTATGTATATCACGCACGCTTCTGTCAGGTGAGAACGCGAGTATTCTCGTAGAAACAGGAGGGGGGAGGTTTATATATGAAACCACGGTCACGCTTTTTTTCCAGAGATTAGGAATGACACACGATTTCTATAACATCCCTTTATTGGAATTATTCAAGAGAGAGGTGGGGAACAGACTTCCCTCTCCCATTTCCTTTTGTATTATTCTCATTATCATTAATAATGGATGGCCAGATCCGGGGTGAAATCATGTTAATGATAACAAAATGGAAGATATACTGAAAACGGGATGAGTATTATCTAGCCATTTTTGTAATGATTCTCTCTCTCTCTCTCTCTCTCTCTCACTGTAATCCAATAAAATTGTTGTAAAAAAGTTATTTCATATATTTTTGGATAAGAAATGCATTCCTTATTAAAGTAAAGTCACGGCGAATGATTATGGTTACTCAGGAGAAAAACAAAATGAACAGTCGGACCTTTGGTATAAGTGTACGATTTCCTGCTGAAATACACATCCATAGTATTATAACCCATCACTAATGCACCTTCATTATCGTCCACTTTGACTGTGTGACATATATAAAACCAAATACTTGTCAAACACGTATACGATCACCGACATAGAAAAATACTGCGCAGAAGCGTGTGGTCTTATACTGGCATGTGGGCAGAAGATTTGGGTATTCATGTGGAATCTCATAGCTCAAGAAAAGTTAGAAAAGTAAATATATTATTAAAATGGGCCTCTACTGTTCTGCGAATTAACTTCCCTTTTCGCAAGCTTGGGGCCCGGATTAAAATTTGTTATTCTCCTTTGGAGTGAAATTTAGTATAGAAATGAGAGCAAACTTAGAATCTATAGAGTATACCCGGTACTGTAAATCTTTTTGGGAAAATTATTGAGGAATTTTGAAGTTACAAAATATGGTTAATAATTTTAAAAGGAAGATGAAATTCTAATAAATAAATAAATAAAAAAACATATGTAATGGCTACAGTGATGACGAACGGAAAGAATGAACAAAACGTAATAAGGATTAAAATATTTGGATAAAATCGAATGTGCATCTTCCCATTGTACGCATAATGACACAATCAATATTCATGTTGAAAATATGCATCATCAGCGAGGTTACTCTGGATTTCCAAAAAATATCTACAACTTTAGTTTAAAGTCTCAGGCGCCGTTTTGACATTTTTCCTAAACCGTGCGTTGTTTTTAGTCGTAATTTCATATGAAAAGTTCCTATTGGTTGAAAAAAGAATATGGCAAACCTTACTTAATGTTAGTCGTGTACCACCTAAGAATAATTCGTAAATGAAACACGTGATGTTTAGGTCTGAAAACTGACATAAAAATTGGAACAAGTTTTATTTTCAAAGGCGGTTCAGTCTAACAACAAAAGTCTGTAATATTCGGTTTCTGTAATTGATATCAATATAAAAATATAAAGCCGGGATTGGATATACAGTAGAGTCTGATTTGCGATTTGCTTTACCTGGTGAGGCAAGTCTTAAGCATTAGATTGCAGGACTTATTTACACACACACACACACACACACACACACACACACACACACACATATATATATATATATATATATATATATATATATATATATATATATATAAATATAAATATATAATATGAAATATAAATACATACATATATATATGTATGTATGTATATACACACACATGGAGGTCTTCCTGAGACACCCACCTCCTCTTAGTTGTTACACCATGCAAGCAACTCTCAGTTTTACCTATTCTCACACACATTTCGCATTCATCATACAATTTTAAAGGAAAACCTACCTCTTGCACAATAAACCTCATCCTCAATATTCACTCTTCAATCCTACACTTCTTCTAGTTCCTCGTTGGACGAGTCGGCAGAGTTCTCGGCTAGCACTCTGCTAGACCCGAGTTCGAGTCTCCGACCGGCTAATGAAGAATTAGAGGAATTTATTTCTGGTGATAGAAATTCATTTCTCGGTATAATGTGGTTCGGATTCCACAATAAGCTGTAGGTCCCGTTGCTAGGTAACCAATTGGTTCTTAGCCACGTAAAATAAGTCTAATCCTTCGGGCCAACCCTAGGAGACCTGTTAATCAGCTCAGTGGTCTGATTAAACTAAGGTATACCTAACTTATTTTACACTCTTTCTACCACAAGCTCTCTTAAGGTAGAAGGGGGGGAACATTCAGTTTTCCTTTTGTTTAAAATTCTTACACAAATCTTTCATAATAAGCGATTGATCCACGCAACCTTCTTGTTGTCTTGCTCTTGCTAAATGGAAGAATAACTGTCCTTTCGTGCAAGATTACAGAATGTAGATATTGAATAAAAATACGCGTTGTGTATTAAATGTAGATGCAAACGAAAAAGGTACTTTACAAAATGTATCTGCCAGAACACTGAGGATTTGTTGGTTTGAAAATATTACGGCGTTTCCCATTCCGACAGCCAGGAGAGTCTTTTAGGAAAGTTCACATAATACACGAAATCTACTGTTCCCCTTTACCATATCAGTGGATATACGAAGATCATGCAGCAAACTGTAACCTCCTTGATTCCATAATATTTTGTCTTGTTTT
>NC_089768.1:16882500-16902500 GCF_040412425.1 Macrobrachium rosenbergii | reverse complement strand
CACCTTAAAGACGTTTAGCAGAGTACGATTTAAACAAGCAAACTATCATATAGTTGCCACGATGAATTTATACATAAATGGGGACATAGCCCAGCCGCACCACGTTACAAAGCTTCCCAATTATAAGGTAGTATATAAATGCTAACAGCAAACTCAAATTGTTGACGCCCTGGAAGCAAAACATTGCCAAGTGATTTAAAGATTCTTTGTATTGGTGGTTGGTTTAGATTAAAGTGGCCTTATGCCATCGAAGTGCCTTGACCTAAGGGGGCACATAAGTATGGTAAGGTGTTGGAGGGGATGAGAAGACTGACATGAACCTCCGGACTCTTCACACCAACGGGGACGGATACTTAGTCATATTTGGCAAATTCAGAATACAAATCAAGCCGAGTGGATGCAACTATTGGGGATACTTCCAAACTGTAAAAGCCAGCTGCTGCAGAAACACCGCAAATCGAACCGCTGATGGAAAAAATGATTTTATGATAAAGGGAATATTTGATACGAACCATCCTTGGTGGAACTGTGATTGCCAGTTTGCGTGTAGCAGTAAATCAATCAGTCATTCAAGCCGCAGCGAATAAAGCAAAGAAAGTTGGTCAGTAAAAAAGTGTGGATTTGAAAGAAGGTTTTACGAAGCTCTCTGAGGTGCGTTGCATGAAGTATTCACGAAATACTAGGAATGAAATTACTCCACAATTTCAGACATTCGTTCACGGCTAGTGAGTTTACGTGGCGTGTACTAAAGAGTAAATGGAAGTGAGCCATTTTCAAACTGAAAGTTGTCAAATTCTTGATAGCTCATCTTACTGTAACGGAACCAGCTATTTACTTTTTGAACGTTTGAAAAATAAGGAATATATATATATATATATATATATATATATATATATATATATATATATATATATATATATATATATATATATATAGAATCTACTATCATATTTACCAGTAGTTAAGAGAATCTATGATCACTTTTACAGTTACAGTTACACACACACACACACACACATATATTATATATATACATATATATATATATATATATATATATATATACATATATATGTATATATATCACGTATACAATCACATACCTCTAAATATATAGCTTTATAACTATCTATTTACCGTTCCACTGATTTATATAATAAGCTTCTTCTTTATGCCATATTAATATGTATATAATGATTTTTTTTCCATGAAAACACATATAATCCATCACTCTGCGTATTTTTATATAGTGACACACACGTGAATATAAATAAAGACATATGTATGTATGTATGGACAGTTCTCCTTTTATATCATAATTAAAAAAAAAGCGAGGTGTTTGGAGCTTCACAATCATTAATTTGAGGTCTTATCATACATGCATATATTCACACGTGATGATAATGTAGAAAGACATTTTGTACGCTGCTACTGAATATATATACACATACATGCACACACACCAATGTATATGTATAGTATGTATATATTCATATTGATATATATATATATATATGCATATTATAAATAAACAAATATATGTAATATATATATATATATATATATATATATATATATATATATATATATATATATATATATATATATATATATATATATATATATATATATATTAGTTATATATATATATATATATATATATATATATATATATATATATATATATATATATATACTGTACATACAGTACATACATTATTAGCGTTACCCACACGGAAGGAAATCTGGTCGAAGTCAGATTTCAAATTCTGAACTCGGCCTTAGGTTTAGGTTATTTACTAATATACATCTTAATATACATACACACATACACAATTACGGTCACTGCATATATGTACCTCTGAGGAGTTTTGCATCAAACTTACAATTGCTTTTATCTCTAGAAAAAATATGGATATTGCACGAGAGATTCATTTCAACACTGACTAGGCTTAGACTGGCGATAAAATAATGTCTCCTACATTTCTAGATACAAAGATGCAGAGAACACTGAAATGTACCTCGGTAAAATATTTCTCTTCCCAGAATTCGATCATGACCAGCATGTTTTATCAGCTAGGAAGAAAAAAAAAACCAGTCCTAACAGTCTCGGCCCAACCTCCAAGTTTATGACGTAAATGCTTTGCCCCTGAAGCTGTACGTATAGATATTTCGAAGGTAAAGGTAAATGTAACATTCTTTTCTCGCTCCCACCAGTGTGGGTTCCCGGCTGAATGGTAGAAGGTAGCTTCTTATGTTAATATTTATATATATATCAACAGTGTCACTAGGAATGCACATGATTGTTTATTATATTCTTTCTAAGTGGAATAAGAAACATAGTCTTATAAGCAAATGACTGAATAACATAATGAGCTTTGTCTTACAAAGCTGAAAGAAACGTGTACAAGTGAAATATATGAGTCTGGATATGATTCACTGGTCTTGTTATTCTTTCATATAATAATAATAATAATAATAATAATAATAATAATAATAATAATAATAATAATATTGAACATGGGACTAATTTAGAGTTTGCGAACTGCTGCCGAAATTCCATCCAGATCAAAAAGATAACTTGCCCCAGAAGTATCGGAGCCATTTAAAGAACAACTCCGTGCAACAAGGAATCCTAAACCTCAAATGCTGACAGATGTTTAGGATTTAATTTCCGCATTTTCATAATACCGATCAAAAGCTGAACGCAAGCTTTCGAAGGGTATCTTCATAAATATGAATTGCTGCGTACCCGTTGGAAAAGACCTTCGGCACCGCTGATTATTAATATCGCGACGTCAGCTTAATGGAAAGGAAAACAAAAAGTAAAAAAAAACTTCGCTCATAAACGGACGCATGTGATTATCACTCTCCATTGCTTGAATTTATAGATGCATTAGCAAATCAGAACAGAATCTATAGGTCCTTTGTCTGCGGCATCGTTGTTCGCTGGAGGCCATTTGACGGCTTCAGCTGTTAATCCCCCTTTACGATATTAACTATGGATTATTCATACACATATTAGAAATCAAATGCTTAATCTGCAGCCCCAGGCTAAAAAGTAATGTCAAAGTGTCACCGGCTTTTAGAATTATCGAAGATGAGGACAAAGAAGAAAAAGGAAAAATCACCGTAACAGTAGAGGCTTGGCTGGATTAAAATCAGCGGCGAGCTTGTTGTCAAAGTACTGCAGGATTTTTCCTTTTCCGTAACAGCAAAGGGCTTTAGCGAACAGTCTGTGATTATCAACCCCCCAATAGCGCTCTCTCTCTCTCTCTCTCCCTCTCTGTCTCTGTCTCTCTCTCTCTCTCTCTAGGAAATGAGTTGCAAAATGATGCAGTATAGTTAGCATAAATCTATATTTGTCCGTGATTATGAATTTTGTTGAGAAATTACCACGTAAAAGAAGCATAGTTATGAAATCTTGAGAGAAAGAAACGATACGACTTGACGGCTGAATGCCGAGGGAAGAGGAAGGAACGGGAGTGTGTATGAAATAGGAGCGGGAAAGACCTTGGAGGATGTTCCCCAAAACGACGGAACCCCCATTTAGCGGCCCGTTGACTCACCTCGGCACTTACTCGAGTTGCAAATCTGATCGTAACTTTGTCGTAACAACGTAAACACTCCCACAGCCGAGGAGAATACCAAGCATTCCCGCGGGTTAAGAGTAGTGGCAGAGACAGAAGTTAAAGAATGGATTTTGTTCTTTTTCTGTAAGATCGCGCTGGAACTTTCGTTCACTACGACCGAAATGTTTCATCATTAAAATTAATACGTTATTTGTTCTTTCAGTGTTTCATCAGTTCTTAGTTGCAACAGATATTCTCTCTCTCTCTCTCTCTCTCTCTCTCTCTCTCTATATATATATATATATATATTATATATATATATATATATATATATATATATATATATATATATATATATATATATATATATATATATATATATATATATATATATATATATATTACAGACGAATAAACATACATACATATATACAAAATTCATATTTATGCATATATACATAGTGTGAAATATATATACACACACAAAACACACACATATATATACATATATATATATATATATATATATGTAACGACAGTGGGTCGTTATGCACATTCTTTAATATACTAGGGCTGTCATGACTGACGGCAGATGCAACAAACAAAGGAGGGAAAACAACAAAAACAATATAAGAGCTCAAAATTAATTTATTTACAATATTAAGTTATAAGTATTTACAAGTGAGTCAGGTCTGGTAAAAGATAAAACCATAAATACAAAAAATAAGCCAAAAGGCAGCACTAAACAAAAGCAAGTTAAACAAAAAAGTAGCTTTAAACAAAAAAAGGTAAAAAATAAACAACAGCAGGCAGAAGAAAAAAAAAAGCAAACATACGTCCTCCATCAGGTCACCAAGACAGCCCTCAGCTGCACAACAGGGACAAGACCCCACAACCAGAATACCCCGATGGAGACGTCAGGACAGCCTCACGCTGTCATCAAAGATGAGCAGCTCGTGGTCACGACTACTCATGGTCACACTCCACCTCTACGACGTGCTCCACTTAGGGCGTGCTCCAATTGCTGCTCAAAAACTCGACCAACGTCGACTCCAAAAAACTGCCTGCTGCTGCTGCCACTGCCGCTACCTCTGCTGCCCTACCAGACCCGACTGGCGAAAGAAAAACGGCAGCTCACCGACGAGAACATCAAAACAAAAAAAACTTGAAGGTAAGGAGGCAGCAATCCACAAAAGGGAACGAGCGGGGAACCAGCAGTTCCCGCAAAACCATCACTTAACGTGACACCTCCCCACCTAAAAAAAAAAAAAAAGATTATTTTTTTTTTTTTACTCATGATCCCCTCCAATGCCGTAACAACCCCGCCAGCCAAAACAGAGCCATCCTGTCACGGTCGCCATTGTAACGACCCGAGTGGGTCGTTATGCAGGTTCTTTAATATACTCAGGACGGGGCTGTCATGACTGACGGCAGATGCAACAAACAAAGGAGGGGAAAACAACAAAAACAATATAAGGAGCTCAAAAATTAATTTATTTACAATATTAAGTTATAAGTATTTACAAGTGAGTCAGGTCTGGTAAAAAGATAAAAAAACCATAAATACAAAAATAAGCCAAAAGGCAGCACTAAACAAAAGCAAGTTAAACAAAAAGTAGCTTTAAACAAAAAAAAGGTAAAAATAAACAACAGCAGGCAGAAGAAAAAAAAAAGCAAACATACGTCCTCCATCGGGTCACCAAGACAGCCCTCAGCTGCACAACAGGGACAAGACCCCACAAACCAGAATACCCCGATGGAGACGTCAGGACAGCCTCACGCTGTCATCAAAGATGAGCAGCTCGTGGTCACACGACTACTCATGGTCACACTCCACCTCTACGACGTGCTCCACTTCGTGAGGCGTGCTCAATTTGCTGCTCAAAAACTCGACCAACGTTGACTCCAAAACTGCCTGCTGCTGCTGCCACTGCCGCTACCTCTGCTGCCCTACCAGACCCGACTGGCGAAAGAAAAACGGCAGCTCACCGACGAGAACATCAAAACAAAAAAACTTGAAGGTAAGGAGGCAGCAATCCACAAAAAGGGAACGAGCGGGGAACCAGAGTTCCCGCAAAACCATCATAACGTGACAATATATATATATATATATATATATATATATATATATATATATATATATATATATATATATATATATATGTTAATGGCTCCTTTGCCTGTTGGATTATGTAGGAGAACGATATTCTGTGTTGATATCTCCATGACAAAACATTTAATTTTTGCTAAATTTAGCCTTCTGTCGTCAGGGACTAATCTTACATCTTCAGCAGCTTTAAAGCTTTGTGAAAGCAAGCAAAGATGTTGTTGTTGTTAGGTTACGATTGCTTTAAGCCTTCGTGGGTGTTTTTGCTCACAGGAAGAAACTGTGAATCTAGAGGATAATTATTGTAAGAGGTGGTTGGAGTAGGTTTAACCGGCTTTTAGCGCCCCCCACGGGCCCTTGCCCTAAAGGGTGTCCTTGAGCGTGGTAATTTGTTAAAGGGAGTACGACGTCTGGTGTCGACCTCTGGACTCTGCCTAGTCAGCAGAAATGAGAAAACTAAGGTAACATAGTCTGTACCTTACTTGTCTCAGTGACCCGAAGAATAGGTTGGACTACTTTTTATCTTGATATTTTGCCTTTGGAGTTGACATTTTCCTTAACTAAGACGGCAGAGTCGGGTTAATGGAGCGTGAGACAAACGCATAAGTATGAAGTTCATCGTTTGTAATTTATTTTTATTACTTACTCAAGAATTACCCTTTTCTTCGATTCTTAAAAGGGAACTCATGTTTACAGAATAATGGTGCTTACTAAGTGTCTTAGGTATTATAGACTTTGCTACTACAGTGCACAGCTTTTGTTCATGGAGTCCGGGAAGTTTAATATCGTTCTCCTGGATACAAATAATCATTTACTTTGATAACAAAAACAAATCTTAAGACAATTAACTTGTCTCTATATGCATGTATAATCTCAATGCACCGTAATCAGATTTTTTTAATTTCAAAGAAGGAGATGAAGAAGAAGAAGCAAAGTGTACTTATTTCACACATATACATTTCTTTACCTTCTATACCAAAACTCTGACTCCACCTCAAGATCACTGGAAGATCACCAACTTCAAAAACAAAAATGCTTTACGATGCAAGCACTGGAATAGCGCCCTTTCGACTGCCTGTCTCATTAATATATATGTTCAATTCAATTTACAAAATTAAGTTTGACTGTTGTACAACACATAATTATATTTCATTTAAAAGAGTTCATGAGTACGGAATTTTCATTTCAATGCTCATAGTGGCTCCATAAGCATTAATTGATATGGAATTCCCAAAACTGCCACATCAAAAAGCAAAGGCAAAAAAGAAAAAAAAAAAGAGGGAAAAGTCCTCCCCCAAAAATTATACATTTTATTTTTCGAGCGACTGAAAAATATTTTATTAGCATGCGATGCGCAACTACTGCACACATATATATATACGGGAGTTGTGTATTATTATTATTCATGTAAAAGAGCTCGCTAAACGTTCTAATGCAACTCTCTTGAGTAGGTCCGGCCGGTTGCGAAATTATCATCGTAACGAGGCGTGTAATTGTCTGTGCTTCACTCTCATTCTGTCTGTCGTTTGATTCTTTGAAGGTTCTTTGAAATTCTTCATCAGAGAGTCTGTGGGAAAGCTGTGTCAATTTCACACCGACAACCTTATTCTATAGTTTGAGGTTTTAGTTCTAGTGGTTCCCCTTCGCTTTATCTTACCAATAATTTTAATTAATTTAATTTTAATTTTCGGTTTATGAACTTTCCAGTGATAAACGAAACAAATCAGTATTCAGTTAGCAAGTATGCTAATTTGCGTGCCCGCTAAGTATATTCATCACGGTAGAGATGAGAACTTATATTATCAAATCAAAACTACCAAATATTAATCTACTCATAATTATGAGGATCTTCTTCCTTCTTGGGAATAAGTCTGTTCTGGTATATATCCTTTCTAGAATAAACCTTTAAATACATGCTACATATCGTTCTGTCGTTGTCATGGTGGTGTAATTGTAGATAGTCATTGTAAAATTTTTTCTAAGGTATTTTTTTGTTTATGGAAACGCGTCCACACACACACACACACACACACACACACACACACACACACACACACACACACACACACACATATATATATATATATATATATCATATATATACAAATATATATCATATATATATATATATATATACTATACTATATATATATATATATATATATATATATATATATATATATATATATATATATTCAATTATGTAAAAAATAACATTCTCGACGATGAGTCACATACATAAGTCATTAACGAATTTTATTAAAGAAATAAAAACTGGTTCCCTCTTGTATAATCAATCTACTTGAGTATATCTGTTTTATGAAATATATCTACTATGGCCTTCCTTCTATAGGTTATACTGAAATATATCATTCCATTATTTTCAACATTTGTTTATTATTTTCTTTTTGTTAGCAATAAGGAGCTTTCTATGAATTCTTCTCGAAATGAACTGCATGGTGAATATTTAGTATGGTTCTTTACTGAATTCACCATGCACTGGATATTTCAGTTTAAAAAATTTGTCGCAAAATGGAACAATGCCAGTTACCTTTCTAAGTATACCTTAGTTTTACCAGACCACTGAGAGAGAGAGAGAGAGAGAGAGAGAGAGAGAGAGAGAGAGAGGTTTAGTGATTATTAAGTGCAAGAAAATTTTCAACATTTCAACCACGAAAGTCATTAAGAAAAAGATTTATCACTTTCCAAGGGCGGTAATGGGCACCAAATTCGGCCTTTTGTCTATTTCGTTTCAGTTTCATAAGATATAGCTTTACTACATATAAGTGATCTCGAATAAGATATAGCTTGATCATAAGTGATCGAATAAGATACTACACATAAGTGATCTCAATAAGATATAGCTTTACTACACATAAATGATCTCGAATAAGATATAGCTTTACTACACATAAGTGATCTCGAATAAGAGATATAAGTGATCTCGAATAAGATATTTCACTACACATAAATGATCTCGAATAAGATATAGCTTCACTACACATAAATGATCTCGAATAAGATATAGCTTTACTACACAAATGATCTCGAATAAGATATCTTTACTACACATAAATGAAGAATAAGATATAGCTTCACTACACATAAATGATCTCGAATCTTTCTACACGAATGAAGAATAAGATATAGCTTTACTACACATAAGTGATCTCGAATAAGATATAGCTTTACAACACATAAGTGATCTCGAATAAGATATAGCTTTACTACACATAAGTGATCTCGAATAAGATATAGCTTCACTACATATAAGTGATCTCGAATAAGATATAGCTTTACTACACATAAGTGATCTCGAATAAGATATAGCTTTACTACACATAAGTGATCTCGAATAAGATATAGCTTTACTACACATAAGTGATCTCGAATAAGATATAGCTTCACTACACATAAATGATCTCGAATAAATATAACTTCCATAAATGATCTTAAGATATAGCTTTACTACACATAAATGATCTCTGAATAAGATAGTTAAATAAATCTCGAAACAGAAAATGTTCAAATTCTTACAATTAATTCCATTTATTCTTCACAATACTGATAGTTAAATTAACACTGCTAGAACATACTGTACACAGAGCAACTTTCAAAGTCATGTGGATATTCGATCGAAGCGCTGCAGGCTGTAGGACTGGCCGTTTTAGTTTTTCTCTTTTTTTTTTTCTCCAGGCATTTTCCGTTTCATTATTCTATCAGCACAACTGTTGTCCCTGATTTTTTATTTACCGCCAGATTTTTTTTTTTTTATCTTTGTTTCGTTCTTTTATATCGTAAAATTCTTTAATGTGAAGAATTTTCTTGTTACCTGTTATTTTTCTCGCCGTTATTCTAATATCTTTTTAGTGTTGTCTTTCTTTTGACACTGCACAGACCCCCAGTAGCTCGATAAGGCTCTGTATAATTCTTTCTAAGTAAACCTAACACCGTACTTCGGCAGTTCTCCGCTTCAGAGAGAGAGAGAGAGAGAGAGAGAGAGAGAGAGAGAGAGAGAGAGAGAGTTAAAATTATTTTACTTCTAGCATAAATGAGTGAGGCAATGATACTACCACTACTAACAGTAATGCATTTTTAATTATGGAACGAGGTGTGAACGATTTCTGCAATGTACGTTCGTCGTAACAAATAAAAACCAAAGCTGAAGCAGTGATGTTTTACAAGATTAAAAATACAAAAACAAGATTAGAACCTAAAGTATTAAAGCAAGATGTGGGGTCTATCGCTAAAATAAAACAAGTAAAAAATGCGCCGAAGTTTCTTCGGTTCAATCGAGTTTTCTGTACAGCCGCTACGACGTATACTCAAGGCCACCGAAAACAGATCTACCTTTTGGTGGTCTCGGTATAATGCTCTATGAGCCGCGGCCCATTAAACTTTAACCACGGCCAGGTGGTGGCCTGTCACATATCGTTGCCAGAAGCACGATTATGGCTTACTTTAACCTCAAATGAAATAAAAATTGCTGAGTCTAGAGGGCTGCAATTTGGTATATTTGATGATTGAAGGGTGGATGGTCAACATAACAATTTGCAGCCCTCTAGCCTCAGTAGTTTTTGCAATCTGAGGGCGGACAGAAAAAGTGCGGACAGAAATAAGTGCGGACAGACAGACAAAACCAGCACAATAGTTTTCTTTTACAGAAAACTAAAAAAAAAAAAAAAAAAAAATCGCAATACAGAAAACTACATATTGGTATTCAAGAAACGTGTATAACGTTAAAGCTATGCATAACTGAAGGGTTACTGAACTTTCTAATTTTTTTTTGTATGTATTTACAGAACCAGGAATAAATAACACTTGTTCTTTTAATGGATGAAATTACTGAATGAGTAATGATTCAGCCACATTCTAGTTCACGGAATGAGAAGATTGCATCAGGTAACGAAATAATTCAAGCTTTTGAACTTCGAATTCCACGACTTATATGATAAGAGATTGACTATAAAACAATCAACGCCAAGTAATGGTTTAAAATGACTCCGTCAAAATTCCTTTTTCATATTTAACTGTAAATGACCTATAATATATTTTCTTTTCAGGTTTTGAAAATTCCCGTACGTGACCCCTACTATACATTTCAGGGACCGCGAGCCATCGTTTTTCTCAAATATCTATCAAACTAATTATTTGATCGAAATGGTACTTTGACGTTGTGTACAAGACGCCTCCCGCTAATTTTTGGTAATACAGTGCATTGCCAAATGGTGTTAGTTAAGGCGTTTACTCTCGACTTTCAAAGGCAAAGTCGCATGAGTCAGCAGGACTGGTTCTACGTAATCGAACGTCCGCTATACCCCACAGACAGGAAAGGGGGGGCGGAGATGGGGAGGCCAGGAAAGTGGGTTGAGGGAGGGATGAGGAGGGGAAGGGAGAGGGAGGGATGGATGGGGATAAAGGACGTTCGAATGCATAGTTTGGCGATGCTTGGCAACACCATGTGAGTCAAGAGTAAACGCCTTAACTAAAACCATTTGACAATCCATTATATTACCAAAAATTAGCGGGAGGTGTCTTGTACACTGTGTCAAAGTACCATTTCGATCAAATAATTAGTTTGAAAGATTCCCTCAAATGGATAGTAATTGAGAAAGTCGCTACTAACCGATTCTCAGTACGATTATATCGTGCATAAAATGTAATATTATATTCTGAAAATAATATTTTCCCAACGTGATTGTTTTTCTAGACTGTAGTTTTCCAACACGGTTACATGCAGACGTGACAATAATCCGATACGATCATTTCCTTGCACGGTAATTTCTCTATCTGTCAAACTTCGTCTGCGTTATCCTCCTAAAACTATTTTTCCCTAAACAATAATTTAGTAATATGGCAATGTTGTCTACGTGATATTTGGCTAAATGACTATTTTCTATCAAGGATATTTTGTTGTACTTAGAAGTTAATTTAACATCTTAGTGCGAAAATATTCCTATTGGATAAATTCTTGACAGAAAATGTAACCATTTGAAATCTTTCAGCATGTTTCGTGTAAAAGTATTTTTCTTAACGACATTCTCCCTTTTTAATAAAAAAGTTAGATTATTATTGCAGTTTGGAAAATAGTAATCAAGCGTTGGTGTAGGATGAAAGATAAGAGAGAGAGAGAGAGAGAGAGAGAGAGAGAGAGAGAGAGAGAGAGAGAGAGGTTTTTAGTTGAATGAAGGAGAAAAAGCGAGGGAGGGTGAGGGTGCTATTCCCACATTTCATGCATAACAATAGCCGGTCTCTTGCTTCCTAGGCCTATGGGGAATAGCTCTAAAAGAAATTGTGTTCAAAGTTGGGCCTGTGTGAAAAAAAAAGTGAGAAAGTCCCGAGCAATGGATATATGTATGCAACAAGAGCCGAACAAGTGGCCTCAGTCAGAGGATGTGTCGAGGCTGCCGGGGAAATATATAATTTGATATCGCATGGAATACATATTCCGCGTTTCGCTTTCTCTCCCGCTCTTTTTCTTTTTTCTTCTTTTTCTTATTTTTCTCCCCATCCAGCCCCCTTGATGATGCCCTTCCAGGAGAAATCAAAGGACCGAGTGGGTGGGGTCAGGCCGTCACAACTGGAATCACATTTTGTGCTGGCGCGGGACGCGCCGTGTTCGCGTGGTACCGACGCTAAAAAGGAAAACTCGGTTCGTGTCGTTTTGCTGTAGAGGTGAAAACCTAGATAGATAATGGAAGACCTAGGACACCCTTTTCCGGAGGGATTTCTGAAAACCCTTCTTTCAGCGTCTTTTTCTTCTTCTTCTTCTACTTCTTCTTCTTTTGATGAGATCGGCGCTGCCATAATTTTGATCTGCGAGGCAAAAGATGCTGGTGGTAGGGGACAGTCAAATCGAATCTGCGTTAGACTTGGCGCCTATCCATGGAACTCCACCTATTTCTCCTTCCTATCCTCTTTCTCTCTCTCTCTTTCCTTCGGCGCCTCTGCCATCATCAATGTCAGCGTCCTGTGCCGCCTCTTCTCTCCTATTTGCTCAGTCTCTTAATGTTAGGTCTAGAGAAGATCTGCCATAAAACGTAAAGGATGTGGATACACGGATGGCAACGCTGTTGAGTCCTATGTAAAAATTAATTATGAAAAGAATTATGTGAGAGTTACAAAGGATAACTAACTTTGTTACGATAAACAATCAAGCTCCCTAGACCTATGTATGTCTCTATCTGCACGTTTACTCGAAGGGTACACAACGGCGCCGAACGAACTGACAGGATTCCCGAGAACTCGAATATCAAAGAAGAAGAAAAAATAAAGACTGGAAAAATCGCCAAAACGCGTTGCCAACCTACATGCAATAAATACCAAAGACTTGGCAATGTGTTCGGCGTCTGAAAAGCGATATCCCAGAAAAATATCAGCTCGAACTTTTTCCTGTAAAGTATACATATCTATTTCACTTCTATTGATAGAGACTAGATTCCGATCACTTCTAAAAGTGGTATTTTGTTACTGAAGTTTTAATGTCATCGTAAAGAGCTTAGGCCTTCTACACTACAAGTACTCACTGATATAGACTCTTTTTTTTTTTTCTTATTCGGTATGCATGTGCATATGCAACACTGTAGTCCATGTGATCGATTTTGTTAGACAACGCACTGAATGACCTCCTGTATATATTGCATATTAGTTCGGACTTTGCAGTACAGTGTAAGTCTACTGAGGTATTATTAGTACACAAGGTTGCCACGAATAAAGGTTTAAACGCGTACCCTAATGAGCGCTGTCTAGCGTTTTCCAAAGTAATACTATGCTAATCTGTCTCATTTTTTTTATCAGTTTATTTACTCACGTCAGTAAACGTATATCAATATTGTGACAACAAACCAATATAAATTGTATCCCGCTTGTTCTCTCCAAAAAGTGTGAAAATCTCGAATTAGAAGCAGAGATTAAATGATTCTCTCTCCAAAAATTGTGAAAACTGTTAAATCTCGAATTAGGAGCAGAGATTAAATGAAATAATTCTAAACTGTTGGCTTCCCATTGTACAAGCTCATATCGTTTGTTCATCCACTGGAAAGAAACAGAGAGAGGACTTAGGAATAGGAGTAAATTATTCTGCAGTGAGATGCCCTGGCGCTGCAAGTTACTGGTAAGCGGTCAGGGTTGACCTCACTTCCGATTGGTCATCTACCGACCTTTAGCTTTGCAAAAGTAAATTTTCCTAAAATAATGAGCGCTGTGAAAAATCTTGTCCGTGCATCCACTGCAGCACGCTGTGCTGCAGCCTCTCTTTTGAACAAAATAATTTTTTTTTTTTTTGCACGAAATATATATGCATACATACTTATATATATTCAAATTAAATTAATATATATATATATATATATATATATATATATATATATATATATATATATATATATATATATATATATAGAGAGAGAGAGAGAGAGAGAGAGAGAGAGAGAGAGAGAGAGATAAATATTTTTGTGTATATATATATAATATATAATATATATATATATATATATATATATATATATATATATATATATATATATATATATATATATATATATATATATATGTGTGTGTGTGTGTGTGTGTGTATACAGTATATTATATAAATATATATATGTATATATATATAGAGTGAGTGAGAGAGAGAGAGAGAGAGAGAGAGAGAGAGAGAGAGAGAGAGAGAGATAAATATTTTTGTGTATATATATAATATATATATATATATATATGTGTATATACAGTATATTATATATATATATATGTGTATATATATATATATATATATGAAAATAAGAAGGCCCATAAAACACTATTTAAACATTGAAACCATATATTTCAGGCACTTGTTTCTGTGCCCCTGTTCACTGTAGTAGAATATGGACAGGTGGAAAGTTACAATGGTATATATACAAAAACATGAAGGTGTGGCCTTAGGCCTCCGATGTTAAGGAGGTGGCGTTTCTTAGAAGGAGGAGATTGACCAAATTCCTAGTGGTTTTTGGCCTCATTAGCTCCCGTTTGGCGATGGATCTGGCGGTCGCGTTTCTTGGGTCATCTTCTTCAAAAAGGGTGCGAGGATTAAGGTGTCAATGGCGTCCGATTTCCAATGTCCTCTGACAGGTTCATATTGTTGGTTTGATTGATGATAGCAGATTCCAGCATCTTTCTTTTGTACGGACAGCTACTCTTGAAAACCAACTCCGCCCCACTCCAGTTAATGACATGCCCTGTATTTCTAATATGTAGGAAAATTCCCGAACTCTCGAAGCGTAACGTACTGATCTTTTGTGCTCTGTTATTCTTTGCGAGAGCGATCTACCTGTCTCGCCTACATAAATGTCATGACAATTACTACACGGTATCTTGTAAACTCCGGCTTCTTCCCTTTTGTTATTTAAGTATACGTTAACGAGCGAACTCCCGATGGATTTGGGATAATGGAAAATGAAAGGATTATCAGAACTGAGTTGCTCGGTGGCCTTTTGGATGTTTTTCATCGTATGGAAGCTTTATTTTGTTGTTGAAATCTATTTGTCTGTTGTGGTGGGACCTCTGTGTATATTTTATTTGCTTTATTAATAGCCCCTCGATAATGTGGTGGATAGAGCAGTTGCGTTAGGTGTTGGCGGATCGTGTTAAATTCTTGATCCAGGTACTCATTTGAACATATCCTAAGTCCTCTGAGGAATAGGTTGCACCTACCATGATTTTTACGGAGACGTCGTGGTAGCTTAAGAAATGAATGTAGGAGACAGCGAAGGTGGGTTTTCTATATACTGTAAATGCATACCTGTTCTGTTTTCTTATGATCAGTACATCTAGGAACGGCAGTTTTCCGTCCTTTTCCCATTCTGTTTTAAATTTTATGGTCGGAACTAGCGAATTTAGCCTATTAAAAATTCCTTAAAGTCCCCCAGCTATTGTCCCAGAAAGTAAAGATATCATCTACGTATCTAAGCCAGATCATGTTATGGGGTTTGATAGACGACAAAAGTTCTGTTTCGAAATATTCCATGTACAAGTTTGCTAGAAGGGGTGATAGGGGACTTCCCATGCTACAGCCAAATTTTTGTTTCAATGGTAATTTTTACAAACAAAAATTTGGCTGTAGCATGGAAGTCTATCACCCCTTCTAGCAAACTTGTACATGGAATATTTCGAAACAGAACTTTTTTGTCGTCTATCAAACCCCATAACATGATCTGGCTTAGATACGTAGATGATATCTTTACTTTCTGGGACAATAGCTGGGGGACTTTTAAGGAATTTTTAATAGGCTAAATTCGCTAGTTCCGACCATAAAATTTAAAACAGAATGGAAAAGGACGGAAAACTGCCGTTCCTAGATGTACTGATCATAAGAAAACAGAACAGGTATGCATTTACAGTATATAGAAAACCCACTTCGCTGTCTCCTACATTCATTTCTTAATTTACCACGACGTCTCCGTAAAAATCATGGTAGGGTGCAACCTATTCCTCAGAGGACTTAGGATATGTTCAAATGAGTACCTGGATCAAGAATTTAACACGATCCGCCAACACCTAACGCAACTGCTCTATCCACCACACATTATCGAGAGGGCTATTAATAAAGCAAATAAAATATACTACAGAGGTCCCACTCACAACAGACAAATAGATTTCAACAACAAAATAAAGCTTCCATTTACGATGAAAACATCCAAAAGGCCACCGAGCAACTCAGTTCTGATAATTTTTCATTTTCCATTATCCCAAATCCATCGGGGAGTTCGCTCGTTAACGTATACTTAAATAACAAAAGGGAAGAAGCCGGAGTTTACAAGATACCGTGTAGTAATTGTCATGACATTTATGTAGGCGAGACAGGTAGATCGCTCGCAAAGAATAACAGAGCACAAAAGATCAGTACGTTACGCTTCGAGAGTTCGGGAATTTTCCTACATATTAGAAATACAGGGCATGTCATTAACTGAGTGGGGCGGAGTTGGTTTTCAAGAGTAGCTGTCCGTACAAAAGAAAGATGCTGGAATCTGCTATCATCAATCAAACCAACAATATGAACCTGTCAGAGGACATTGGAAATCGGACGCCATTGACACCTTAATCCTCGCACCCTTTTTGAAGAAGATGACCCAAGAAACGCGACCGCCAGATCCATCGCCAAACGGGAGCTAATGAGGCCAAAACCACTAGGGAATTTGGTCAATCTCCTCCTTCTTAAGAAACGCCACCTCCTTAACATCGGAGGCCTAAGGCCACACCTTCATGTTTTTGTATATATACCATTGTAACTTTCCACCTGTCCATATTCTACCAGGTGAACAGGGCACATAAAACAAGTGCCCGAAATATATGGTTTCAACGTTTAAATAGTGTTTTATGGGCCTTCTTATTTTCATATTACACTGTAGTATTACAGGAAAAGACATTCATATATATATATGTGTATATATATATATATATATATATATATATATATATATATATATATATATATATATATATATATATATATATATATATATATATGTGTGTGTGTGTGTGTGTGTGTGTGTGTGTGTGTGTATGTATGTATATAATGTTTGAGTACCGTTAATAATCTCTTGTATCTCTCCCCATCGTTTTCACCGGACGCACGCCGTGAGAGGACCGAACCCCTCCAACTCTTTTCTCCCCAGATTCATACAAAATAGCAACGTGAACATCCACTTGTCCGACAAACCTATTGAAAACAAGTCGTACCGAAGACTCCTCGACGAGGGAGGACCAATTAAACGACAGAAAGAAGGCGCACGAGGAGTCCTTTCACTCGACTGGACGATGTCCTCGACGGAGATTCTCCTCCCGGCGGGGCAGGCAAGGACCTCCTTGGGGGCAGGTCAGCTTTTGACCATTGAAGGTCTGTCGAGTGAACACGAATGGGGAGTCGGTAGTTTGCCCATTTTATTTGTTACGATTATGCTCCCTGCATTTCCATAGTCGCTCGGGTAAGCGTGAGCCATATTCATACATTCATGAAAAACAAACACGTGCATGCTATCCAAGTTAGGTATACTAGTGAGACTCAGATTAAAGGCTGACTGATTAACTGGCTAATATCTAATTGACTTCATCACAACAAAAGCCATCGGCGCCAGTATTTTCTTACAAAAGCAAATGTACGATACTCGATAGCAACTCACACATACCCAAAAATTTATCCACTCGTCAGGTCCCCCAAAAAAATTACACACTGTAAGGTGCTTAGTTGCATAAAAGGCAACATTATGATATAAGAAGACTGGTTTCTACTATGAACTAACAACAACAAAAAAAGTAAAAAATGAGCTGGTTTCTTAGGCGCAATCGAGTTTTCTGTACAGCCGCTACAACATATAATCAAGGCCACCGAAAACAGATCTATCTTTCGGTGGTCTCGGTATGATGCTGTATGAGCCGCGGCCCATGAAACTTTAACCACTGCCCGGTGGTGGCCTTTCCTATATCGTTGCCAGAAGCACGATTGTGGCTAACTTTAACCTTGCATAAAATAAAAACTACAGAAGCTAGATGGCTGCAATTTGGTATGTTTGATGGCTGGAGGGTGGATGATCAACATACCAATTTGCAGCCCTCTTGCCTCAGTAGTTTTTAAGATTTGAGGGCGGACAGAAAAAAGTGCGGAGAGAATAAAGTGCGGACGGATAGATAAGCCGGCACAATAGTTTTCTTTTACAGAAAGTAAAAAAAAAAAAAAAAATTCAAAATCTTTCTTCCCAAAGTATCCTTTATGCAAAATAGTTTGTCCTTTCTTGGCACTCGAACAGGAACCCTTGTGTAAGTTCCTGAACCTATGGGGTTCAACAGCCAAAGTCGCAACGTCAGGTGGACCAACCAGCTATCGCAAAATGGTTGGAATTAGGCCGGTGATAAGTTAGAAGACTTTTTCCCACCGAAGAGCTGATTTGACGATTTTCAGGAAACTCTTATTACTAACATTTTCTGGTTATTTCCTTGTCGGATGAAAATATCCCTAGACTGGTGTAAAAATAGACCGTTCAATAGCTATACTACCTGCAACGCTGGTCGCAGGTGCATTAATTGTTAGTCCTAGTAAGGTGCCTGATTTCAAAACGCAAATCAAAAGAGAAGGAATACGAAGATAATGCTTTTAGATTTACACTAGATTTCTACGTTTTGCGCATTCCTAGAGGTAACAGATAGCAGGTAAACAGATATATAAACAGACAGATAAAAGTTTATAAAGATATGAAGTTGAGAGCAAAAAACTCTGGCTGGTCTTCAAAGGAGCGGAGAGAACATAGGCCCTAATGATTGCTAAACCTCTTTGATTCATCGTCAAGTGATCGAAGATACCGAGTTTTGCGATCATGTCGTTGCGTCTTCTTGTCGTTCACCATTACCTACCAAGCTCTGTTCTTCCATAGATGTTGTCTGGAAATCATGCACTTCAGAGTCAACCGTTTCATCTTTTCTGTCCCCCGCCCCCTCCCCGGCCTGAGGTCATTTCTTAGCATATTCTCATGTCTTTAACGGGCAGTCTTGTCGCAACCTAGTCTTGTAAACTTTTTATAGTGTATTTCTTTTATTGGGACAGTGGGAATGTTTAGACTTTGCTGATCTTGGTTCCATTTTCTTACAGGTGTATGTACAGGTATAACTAATATATGGGATTTTGTTTGCACCTACTGCGACGATAGCAAAGAACGGACAACAATAATAACAACAGCAATAAAAAAAAACCATAGCAATAACGAAGACCATAGCAACGAAGTTACAATATTGTAATCCTTTTGGAAGAAAATGAAGGTGCTCAGAAAAAAAGAACAAAAAAATAATGTAAAAATGACAAAATTTCGTTTTTTTTTTTTTTAGTAAGGAATACATAATTTTACCGTCAAAAGTGAATTTCCTTCACCCGTGCTGATGTAGAGATTGCTCACTACTCCTTTTGTGTAGAGAGCTTTAGGGAGGAACGCTGCCAGGTGTCAACATTTGCTCTTCTGTGTATGGCTAACTCATACACAAACACTTTGGAACGCACTTCCTTTCTTTCCTTGCTTTTTTCATTTTCTGCTAAAACTGCTTTGGATTTCACTTTCAGTCTGTTTGTTTTTGCCTGTAAATTTCGTTTATTAATTTTGTATGATGACTCAATTACGTATATCGCACGGATAAGAATTGTACTAACACTTCTAATTGTGTTGTTATAAATATACTACCATTGATAAGAGATTTACCTTTGTTATTTTATGGTGACTTTGGCGACTTGTGCTACTGACTTTACAAGGGAACCCCAACTGTCTACCCAATCCTGTACTGACCTCTGTCACGCGGGAACACCGAGTAAA
>NC_089768.1:16792500-16875000 GCF_040412425.1 Macrobrachium rosenbergii | reverse complement strand
TAACTTCGGCGCAAATGAAAGCTGTTTCCGCGTTTGTAACGAAGCTGAGACGCGCAGACGCCACGATCTCGCTTGAAAGTTTCTTATATGAATAAGGCTGAACAGGGATTTCTGTGGGAAGGTTACTGTTTTATTTCAGAGCTTTTCATTTTCTGGCATTTACTCTCATCAAAGGTGACCACTGATGAATTAGGTTGATAGGCGATGGAACTAAAAATTACTTTTACTTTAGGTAACGTCATTGTGGCTACTTTATCGCATCTCGTTCTTTCCTCTCAGACCGAAATACCAACCTTTTAGTTTAACACGAGGAAAATGCTTGCTCTTAAGGGTGTTAAATCGTGCCAAAACTCATAACTAACCTTGGCCAAAATAACTGACACAGAGGATAATCTATGGCCTTTCAAAAGCTTACAGGCTAAATTACTTTGCGCTACAGCGATTATTCTATCAGTGTTATTTTTCCATACTCAGAGTCTTTAAAAGTAGTTTTACGAGAGGAACCGTGTTTGACAGTACACATGGGTGTATATACATACATAAAAACACACATACACACACACACACACATATATATATATATATATATATATATATATATATATATATTCAACCTCTTCGTATACAAATGTTAATGTGTACCCAGACTGAATAAACATGGAAGAAAAAGAAGAAGAAAAAAACGGAAAAGAAAAAGAAGAAGTAAAGAGAGAGAGAGAGAGAGAGAGAGAGAGAGAGAGAGAGAGAGAGAGAGAGTATGTTCTCTTTCCTCTGCCATACACACACTGAATAGAGAGAGAGAGAGAGAGAGAGAGAGAGAGAGAGAGAGAAGTATGTTTTCTTACCTCTGCCATACACACACACACACGCACAGAGAGAGAGAGAGAGAGAGAGAGAGAGAGAGAGAGAGAGAGAAGACAAGACTTTCGGATGATAGGATCTGTTATTGAATAGTTATTTTTATATATAGACCTACGCTTCCGAAGACAGTAAATCACACTGAGGTTACGCGATTCGTGTTTTAGGCTTAAACGCGAAAAGTTGATCATATAAATCTGATTCGCTTTTGAAGTAGTAAGTACATTAGGTCTCCACCGAAGTTGTGCGCGGGAGTTTTGCAGTAGTCGCCCAGAATGCCCCGTATAAATCTTCTGAATGGCAGTGGGATCGAAACCCTCGTCTTTTGTCACTGAGTTTAGTTCCAATTCTCCTGCGAAGAGTCGCAACCTTCTCGCCGGGACAGTGTTACCAATGGCAACAAATACAAATTTCTCGTTGACAAACGACCGGATTTTGTGACAGAAGGAGTAGCGACAACAAACAACCGTTTATCTGATTTCTGGGCGAATTCCGGAAGGAAAACGAAGCGTCGCATGCGAACGTTACCTTTTGGAATCCACGGAGGAGGGAGAAGGCTGGTGAACTGGGCTGAGCTTAATAAGTTCGGAGGAGTTTTGCAGCCTGAGGTCTCTCTGGAAAAACTCTTTGATGTCGTAATGTCTTATGATATTTGTCAAAGTTTGGAAAAAGGGCTCAATTTCTTTTTGGCATAATAATGTTATTAGAATACTGAGCAGATGGTAGGCAAATGGAGCCTCTTTATTCCTTACGTTTCCGTCAGAGCCGTGGCAAAAAGGAGGCCTGGGGGACGAAAGGAAAAGGAGTGGGTGCGAGACGCAAAGGAATCAAAAGTAGGAGATGGGAAGGGAAGGGGAACAAGAAGCACAAGAACCTTAGAAAGGTAAAGTAAACTAAAGAGGAAAGAAATAAGAAGAAATATGCATTGAATAACATGGAGAGGTATGACGCTGAGTAAATGAGAGAGAGAGAGAGAGAGAGAGAGAGAGAGAGAGAGAGAGAGAGAGAGAGAGAGAGAGATTATCACTGATATTCCTTCTACTGTTACTACGTATGCCCCTGCTCATAGAGCTTAGTAGTTAATGGTAATAACAATATTAAAAAATGCAATAACAATAATAACGATAAATCTTCAGAATGTACCTGAATAGACTTTGGCGTAATTAGGCTCGTTACTTTTCTTTATTATTTTAAAACATAGAAATTCATTAATGATATAAAAGACAACGTAAATTTGTATGACATTGGTTGGTCAAGAAAGGTAGTTATCGACATTCTAGTACGGAGCTTGACAAATATTTTGAACTGTAAGAAAAATGCGTGATCCTTCAAAAATAATAAAATTTTGAATGATTTTTAAAACGATGATTGCATATACAGATTGATGTAGTGGCTACTCAATTTATGACAATGACATACAACAAATGAGAGAAATTTATGCATGCATAACAGTAAGGAATGTATCTTAAAAAAATCTTATATTAATTTAACAATATTGTTTGTCTGAAAAATGTTAGGACACGTCAGGAAAGCTCTAAATGAGTCATTTACTTTTGTAATTTTTTGTTACAAAAAGAATGAGAAACAAAAGATAATACGTACAGTGATGACAACCATCTTGCAGAACGGAGTCACTATAGAAAATGGAGAGATCGCTTGTTTTCTTTCAACGCCCAAAACTTGTAAGTTAAATTTGGCAAAGAAATCCCTTAGAGTGACAAAATCCGGGCAATTCCCAGAAGCTCGCGGCGTTCTTCCTGACCCTGTCGGCCACACGTAGATTGGGGGATTCTTAAAACAGAAGGACTTCGTAAGACCGGTGATGTTCGTTCCTCTCTTGTCCAAGCGTACACAAACTCACACAAATTCACATGTATCAAACCCACAACAAACACACACATACACGTTCAAACTTTCATCCTACGGAATTGGTCTTGTGATCAGCGTGGTTCCAGCACCTTTTGTGTGGGTAATTCGTGTTTAAGTGGTCATACGCCAGAAACTATCGGCATATGACCCCAGTTGTCAGCTAGAGGGGTCCGGGACATAGGTCTATGAACTTCATCCAATGAATGTCTAGAGTTTGTAGGATGAAGATTAAAAGCTGGAGTGCCCCTAAGGGGAAAGGAAATTGTCAGCTGATTATCAACTGAGGTTCTCTTTTGTGTCGTTTCAGCAAAACAACACTGACAGTTTTTGTCTTGAAGTATTTTATTAAACGTGAGTAGTTCTCCTGACAGAAAAGACCACTCCAGTAGAAATTATTGGCATTTTCTAAGCTTCTAACACAAGATAATATTTCGCCTTTACCTTCACGACTAATGGCGATGAGAACCCATTCTCTTTAATCATGATATCTAAAGGAGGAAGAATTTTGTCTAATGGCGAATGATGTTAGCTACGAATAGAGCCATCAAGAGCAAAATGGAGAAAATATCTTATTGCCGGTAGTTTGGCGTCGGGAAGGGGGGCGAAAACGAGGCAGACTTGCTGACGTCGGGGTAAAAATGGACCACGCCGTCTACTAGTAACGAATGTCTAGGCCTACGATCTGGCAGCACAAAAAAACCCAGGCCACCAAAAACTCCCCGAAAGTTTCCCTCTCCATAATCTTCATGGCCAAAAACTGGAGATTTTTCAGCATACATTTAGGGACCCTGTTTTCCAAGAAATAGAAAAAAAAAAAAACTCGAAAATTCCGGCGTGATTTAAAGCTCTCCCGAAGGCAACTAGCATTGGAACTGCTTATTTCCTCAGAATTAATCGCATCGCAGCGTTTATCAAGGAGCAATCAAATGATGCTTGCAGTATGCATTACGAAATTTTATTCATCAAGCAAAGGTTCCCAGGTAAAGACACGAGCGCGAACTCGAGTTGATGAAAGGGACCTGGAGGAAATGGAAGGGGCTTTACACATCTTACACTGGACAAATCCAGACAAAGAGGAATTGCTCACTTCCAGAACTGGGCTTCCAGAATATCAGGTCATTGGCTAGCTAGGCCTATGCGAGGAGGTTCCTTATATAAAAAAAAGAGAAAAAGTCGGGAGTGGCTGGCCGTTTTCCAGGCAGAGAGAGAGAGAGAGAGAGAGAGAGAGAGAGAGAGAGAGAGAGAGAGAGAGAGAGAGAGAGAGAAAGACTTTCCACAGTAGGCGGTTCTTTCGGTCCAGCGCCAGTAATGGCCGCCCGCCTTTTCTTTTTGCCGTGGATTTGAGACCTGAGGCCTATCCAAGATTTCTCTTTTTTCATCTCCCACAGTTTTAGAGAAAGAAGGAAAAGAGAAAAAATTGGCTTCATGAACAGCGACTGGATTTTTCAAATCATTCTTTCCTTTTCCACTCACAAGCAGTAGTAGTCGAGGCAAATCATACGATATTGTTTTGAGATCATCTTGATGACTTTTAAATTTAATTGAATCTCTTTTACGGATTTTTAAAATTTAAAATGACTTCGAATGATCTTTAAAAATCTGTAAATGTGTTAGGATTCTTGAAAGATGAACATAAAGACGGAGTACTGTACTTTATGAGTATATATTGGGCAGAAATACAAACCCAAAACTACAGGCTTATGAGCATAACATATATATATATATATATATACACACATATACATACATACATATATATAATATATATATATATATATATATATATATATATATATATATATATATATATATATATATATATATATATATATATATATATATATATATATATATATATACACATACATATATACATACATACATACATATATATATGTATAAATATATATATATATATATATATATATATATATATATATATATATATATATATATATATAAACCTGCTGTTTCTCTGTATTTACGTATATATGCATTAAATGTCCTCATGCAATCAGTAGATTTTATCGCAGTTCAAAGTTCCCTACAAGTTAAAAGAAAAAACTGAGACAAATGACTGATATACAGACTCGGTAAAGGAATCACTCGTCCCCAAAAGGTAGTTAAGACATCCCTTAATTTAACCCATTGCCAAAATATATCGTAAGTAAGGAATCGTGCCAGGAGAGAAATAAATGACCCAGTGTAGGTAACAAAGTGAATTTTCCGAAAATGTTGCGGGAGAGAAAGAGAAGATCAAAGTCCCTTTTCTGTAACTAAAAGTTATTCATAGAATCATTAAATTCAGAAATTAATCTTTGTGTGTATTCAATCAGAAGAAGTCTAAAGTAAATGGGGAAATGTATTTGGGCTTTGGTATTACATTATTCGCATTAAAGCGGCATAAATATTCAAGGGCTCTCTCATGTATGTTTCTCTTGACAGTAGCCGTCGAAAACTATGGATGCTCAGCCTTTTACGAATCATTCACCAGTATCAGATTATAATGCAAATATATCACTTGAATATGCATTCTATAATTAAATGCAAATGCTGAAATGCACTGGTTCGACTGCCACCGGAGCACATTTGCAAATATTTGCATAATTTTTTGTTTTTCCTTCCTCTGTCTGTCCGCAAGTCTGTCTGGCTGTCCGTTCGTCTCTGTCTTCCTCTCATATCCATTTCACGGATGAGTTCGACTGCCCTCCTGAATAGCATTTCGAAAAAGAAGAAGAGATGTTCGTCAGCTCCGAAAAAAAAAAAAGAGGGAGTAGGCCTACTCGGAGTAATTAATCTTGGGACCTCATAAGAAGAGGAATCGGGAAAAAATGGACATAACTCTTCCAATGGATAATCATGCCTAAGAAATACTTCTTGGCTTTTCATATATATATATATATATATATATATATATATATATATATATATATATATATAATGTATATTATGTATGTATACGACATTAAACCGTGTCCCTGCAAGGGGATGGCCCTAGAATACATAGCTACATCATATTTATTGCTACATTCCAGCCTTAAATGGAGAATCGTGGCTGACCTCCTGTGCAATAAAGCTTCCATAATACTAATCATCGCTTATCAGCAGCACGTCGAACCACACTACACACATCTCAATCTTCCACATGCTCTTATGCTTCTTGGATACTAAGGATATAGTAATGTATTCAAACAGTCTTGGTTAGGGCTTGGCCACAACAACCTTATCTTAAACTTCTCGCTGAAAAACTGGAGGGTACCACCTTCTGAGACCACTCCCGGCCTGAGGAAAGTATGGAGAAGAGTGCAAAAACACAAGCCTAGTGTTCTAACAAAGAAGTTTGACTCTGAAGTATTTGTACGTACACACACACTATATGTTTATTCTGTATGTATGTATCTCTATGTATGTATGTAACACCACACATTACACACACACACGATATATATAAATTCATATATATATATATATATATATATATATATATATATATATATATATATATATATATATATATATATATATATATATATATATATGGACAAATAGATAGATAAATTTATATGTGTGCATATTTTTTGCTTTAACACTAGGGCATTTCCCTTGAGAGGGGAAAAGCTCCCAAGAGAAAAGAAAAGACAATGATCACTACCACATTCACGCTTGAACTGCTGAATTGTGCATAAAAAAACAATTATGGAGAAAAATTCTTCATCACTAGTCGCTAAATACACTTACGCAATGCTCATCATCAGCATGTCAAGCTCCCCGACACATAATGCACCATTCACCTCTATCCTGCGCGCACTCTTTCACTGCATGACTATAGAGGCCCCTTCTTTTACGTAACTCTTGGACTCCATCTATCCAGTCATTTCTAGGTCTTTCTTTTCCTCTTCTTCTCAATACTTCCACTCATATAAATAGAACAGATTTCTACTAAAACAGTGGTGTTTTGGTGAGAGAAATAATGAGCTATCCTAAACGGCTTAACCTGACAGAAATTAGAGATTAACTTGCTTGCTCCATCAAAGTCACTTTTAATCATTAGTTTTACCTACATATTTACAATAACTATTATATATATATATATATATATATATATATATATATATATATATATATATATATATATATATATAAAAGACAAAATCCACGAAGGAAAGAGAAACAATGGAGTGCTGAGGCCTTTCGACTGTCGTCGTCCTTTACATCGCGGATTTTGTCTTTATTTATATACATCATCACGTTTCATATTTTCGTGATTCAGTTATATATACATACATACATACATACATACATACATACATACATACATACATATATATATATAAATATATATATATATATATACATATATACATATGTATACATATATATATATATATATATGAATGTGCACGAGTGTACTGTATATGCTTCTATAAATCCGTGATGAGAAGCTTTACCCCTTTCATGCATATCAAAGGCAGCAAAACAGCTCAATCAAAGTTATAACTACAATAGCCTTAGGTGTAGACCAATGACAGATCACAATCAGCACGGCGTATCAGTGTTACCACACACCGCCCAACCATACGCACAGACGATGATATCCAGCCACCAATATCCTCCCCTACCATACCACAGACCCCTCTCCCCGCCTCCTTAAAAAAAGGGGGGGGGGAAAGAAAGGAAGAGAGAAATAAAGGTTTATAAATCTGTCTAACGAAGGTGGGAGTGAGGGAGGGTGTACTGAGTGAAATGTAGTTTGCATTATCGCCGCCAGGGTGAATAAAATCATGATATGTTATTCCAAACGACCAGAATAGCCGATATCTATATACAGATAAGCCAAGTGTTGCCTGTGTCTACGTTGCTGGATTTTCACGCTTAAACGTACACATGCAAGGAAGCAACAAAAATACATACGTGTGTGTTACTGGAAATGGAAAGGTTACAAGGGAGATACTTCTTAGGCGTCTGTCGTTTTGTACTTGTTTTCCTTATCCTTTCCTGTGCGATAATTTGTATATAGTAACAAAAAACTATTTCCGTGATGCTGCTGTTGATGACGCCGCGATCGTATATTATCTGTAATGGGAGTATTCCTTGGCTTTGTGTGTGATCAAAGTGATATATATGAAAACAATGAGAAGAAAAGCTGATGAAACCTTTTGAAGAAAATGTGAGCAAGAGTTTCAGGGAGAAAAAGAAATTCAGAGCGGAATTCAGGAAAGGAACAAAAGTGGATGAGCAAATGAAACTTGTTATGAAAGCTGCAGGGAACTTGATGTCTGAAGAGAAAGAAGCCTTGGTTCGAAGGAGCGATTGTGTCGCAGCGTTTGTGATTGTGTATGATGCAGGGGAGGCATTACTGATAGGCGACAGAGTTAACGGCGATTTTTTTACACGTGAGATAGTGTGGAACTGACTAAATGACTGACGTGAGAGTGGACAGAGTTATATAATCATAAGAATAATTGTTGAAATGGCTAATAATGAGGTAGCTGATCGACTTCCTATGAGTGGACTTGACTAATTGACTCATGCAGAAGATGATAGGGGCTGCAAATTGGTATGTTGATCATCCACCCTCCAATCATCAAAGATACCAAATTGCATCCCTCTAGACTCAGTAGTTTTTTTTTTCTTTATTTAAGGTTAAAGTTAGCCATAAACGTACTTCTGACACCGCCACAGATACCAAAACATAAGCCACACAGGACCGTGGCTGAGTCTCATGGGCCGTAGCAGTGCAGAAAACTCGATTGCGCCCAAGAAACTTCGGCGCATTTTTTACTTGATGCGGGAGTTGACGGTGTCGAAGTAAAAGTGAGAGTTTTTGGAAAACTGGGTGCTAAAATTGCAAGGAAGATTTTGAAAGCTTTGAAAGACAGAAACACTCCAAGAGTTAGGACATTGCGTTGTTGCTGCACACCAGTGGATGGCTAAGCCATCAAAGGTGGTGTCTACGTAGGTGAGAGACATATTTTAAACGATTTGTTTTACGAATGAAAGTCGTACAGAATGATAATCAATAGTTTACAGGTTTCCTAAATGAATTCCTAAATTCATACAGAAAGTTCTGATTAATAAAGCGACGAAGACGGGATTGACTGAATCAAGTGTTTGTTATATAACAGTTTTCTGTTTTTTACTAAAAAAATAACTATAGGTTTTTGAAAACTGTTCTTACTAAAAAAAAAAGTATATGTTATCAAAATAAATGCAAAGAAGGCCGACAACAGATTTCACAAGGATGAAGTTTCGAGGCTGTTTTAGATGGTAATTAGAAGTGTGTTAATGCACGAATACGCAAACAAGGAGGTGACTGGTCTGGTATAAAACTGAATACCTGGGGAGGTTAATGTAACATCTGCGGCTGTATCATAATCACAAGAACGGTGTAATGAGGGATGTTAGGGAATAAAGAAGAGACACGGGTGTAAGTTTTTAGGTCAAGGGAAGGCGTTCTGAATAGGATATGGAAGAATAGATTCTCAGGTTGCGAATGAAACCATGTTAATTGAAGTAGTAACATTCTCTTATTGATTCTCAAGACCAAAGAATTGAAAATCACGCTCATGCATGAATCCTTAGGAGACAAAGGATAACGCTACGTGTAAATTCCAGGTAACTAAGTTAGTGGGGAGCTCAACCCACGTTCTGGTTACAGGTAATTTTTTTTTTTAAATTATAAATGAGACACATATTATTCAGTTATGGTTTAGCATAGCGTCTATCGGTCTTAAGTCTTTATTCTGGCAATAATCCTTCGGGGGGGAAAATGAGGATGCCTTTGTAGATTTACTGTAATCCGAAAAGATTAACTCCATAAAAGTGAAGGAATATTTTAATGCCAAGGATTATTTCAGATAAAAAAAAGAGAACGCTGGCTTATCCACTTCCTTTTTTTTTTCTTCATCATTTAATCAGTCTCTAGAGACAACAGAGCAACTGAGGTATTATAAGCCTCAGTAGCTGTTCAGGATGAAAGGGGAAGGGATTTTCTTTTATTTCAAAATAAAGGTAAATGTGGCGGGGATATTTTGTTTTACTATAGGACGCCTGCTGGTCTACATTAATCTGTATTTGTATTTGTGTGTGTGTGTGTGTGTGTGAGAGAGAGAGAGAGAGAGAGAGAGAGAGAGAGAGAGAGAGAGAAATATTTTTACTGGGATCGTTATTGTTGTCACTGCGTATGTGGATCACTGCGATCTTCACACTGTGCGTGTGCCAGTGTGAGAGTAAAAGAGAGAGAGGGTGCTATAATTTTGCAGTAGTGCGGTCATTATGATTATTCATATCACAGTAAGAGAGAGAGAGAGAGAGAGAGAGAGAGAGAGAGAGAGAGAGAGAGAGAGAGATATTATTATTTGTATCGCTACGTTAATTTTCATTGGCCTCGCATATGAGTGAATAAGTGTGTGTGTGTGTGTGTGTGTGTGAGAGAGAGAGAGAGAGAGAGAGAGAGAGAGAGAGAGAGAGAAATGAGTTTATTAGTTATCATCAGTCGCACGGACGCTTATGCTGTGAGGTAGAAGATGCTTATTTTTTGCCCATACTGCGCAGCGCAATATGCCCATTCTGAAAATCAAAAGCAAATCAAATGGTTACCATATGAGCCATCGTATGGAGTTCCACAAATAATGTATCAATGATGTTTTAGTGTGTCTTACAAATTATCGGAAATGTTTTAAACGAGCTCTTAGTCAGAAAAATAGAAACTTGCAATGCTTTCCTGACATATACGAGTATATGCAAATATAATGTGCCCAGGTGCATACACTTTTTATGTGATGAAGGGAATCCAGTTTTGACTTTATAATATTTAAACATATTGCATACATCAAAAATTATTTAGTCGTAAAATAATCCTTGAAAGAATGCAACATGGTGCGTTTTTATTAATGCAATTATAGGACAAAATGAGTAAAGTGCTCTGAATCTATAAGGGGAGTACTGTAAACACAGAGTGAAATCACTCTTGAGTGGTACTACAGAAAGTGGTCGGACTTACTACATCCCCCAAAGATCGATCTCGGGTGCGTCGCTGGTGAAGTAAAGTCGTTAACCACTAAGACAAAGAGACCATATATATACAGTATATGTATATATATATATATATATATATATATATATATATATATATATATATATATATATATATATATATATATATATATATATGTATATATATACACATATCTCTGTATATATATATACATATACACACATCTATATTGATATAATATATAATAGATTTGTTGATTTGGTAATTTAATAATACTTATTTATCATCTGAATATTACTGAACTCCCCATTGCCACAATCTCTTTTTACATTCTTTGTTTATTCTTGGGAACCTTAGTGACCTTTTTGGCTTGTTCGGTATGGATATGTACTTATCTAAAATAATAATAATAATAATAATAATAATAATAATAATAATAATAATAATTCTACACACGAAAGAGATTTGTATCTTTTGTATACGTGAGTATTATCAGGTATCAGACCTAACTGTCTGGAGTAGATGCTGTATTCTCTGGAAAAGCCTCAGCGCCTACAAGGTTTCCCGGAGTCCCAAAGAAATTTTTAGGTAACCCATAATTTCCCTTCCTTGTTTTCCTCTGGGCCATTAATGTCAACACTTAATTTTTCTTCTTCCCCCCCTTTTTTTTTCATTCTCGCTCTCTATGTCTTCTATGGGCTAAGGTGTAGAAGACTTGGGGTGGGGGTCGGGTTGGTTGGAGGAGGGGAAGGGTGAGATATGGAAGTGTTAAATTATCCCCCCCTTTCCCCTCTCGCTGATATATACTTCTACAACTTTGCACAGATCCTGCTTATCTTTCTAGGTCGATCATTTCTCTCGGGTTCTCTACTCCAAACACTTCGCCTTATTTTTCGAGTCACTTTATTTACTGTTACAGTTTTAATCTATTGTTCTAGCATTTACATTAACCCATAAGTGTTTTTATGCTCGATTCCACAGATGTTTTTGCGTTCACTTGACGGATTTTTAAGCGACAAATTTAACACGTGAACTTTATCAGCTCTTCCCATAACGACAGATTCTGGAACAACGAAATGAGATTCTCAGAAGCTACACGATTCAAAACCTTTATTTTTTAATGAATTTATTATGTTCATTAAGTTAATAGCTATCGATGACTGAGAACAATACATTCTCCGATTCCACAGTTTAAAAACCTTCTTAAATTCTCTCTCTCTCTTTTCCGGGGGTGGCTCCCGAAAGTGCTATCCTTCCGGTTTTCAAAAAGTCTTTCTGGATGAGGTTGCTGGCCCCAAGCACTCCACCCTGGGTGCAGAGGATGTTATTCTTCCGTTTCTTGGCACGTATGTATCGGTAAGAGGCTACAGGACCTGCCATTTCTAGACGGTCACCCGTACTGTACAAGTACTAACCGGACTCAAAGTTGCAATTTCTTGCTGAATGAAGTAACACTGGCTTGGCGACTGTGTTTTTTAATAGACTCTCATACCGGAATATTAAGGATAAATCGACAATGTTATATTTATATCGTCATATTTTCTTGTGAATTACACATACATTTATACACACAAAACACATACATTCATATATACATACATATATATGCATATATAATATATATACATATATATATATATATATATATATATATATATATATATATATATATATATATATATATATATATATGCATGTGTGTATGCATGATTATAATCACATTAACACGTGAGTCGTTGATTACACATCACCACAGGCGAAAAAATAAGAGACAGGCTGTAGGTCCTGACCGGTTTCGACCTTATTCGTTAATAGCTTGGAGATAAAGTCGAAACCGGCCAGGACCTACACCCTGTCTCTTATTTTTTGAACTATGGTGATGTGATTATATATATATATATATATATATATATATATATATATATTATATATATATATATATATATATATATATATATATATATATATATATATATATATATATATATATATCTTTTATACCTCTTGTAAGAACTTTAAAGAATGTAGGGTTGTAAATAAAACGCCTCCGACCATTTGGTGATCTCCACACCAGGAAGAGCTGTAAAAATGGCGGACTTATTCCCCGAAATCGTACAGGGGTGGTAGTTTTCGGTCTCATTCCCTTCTAAAGAGGTGTTCAAAACTCTTGACTGGGAGCTCTTCACTAGGATATATTTGGTTTCTGTCGGCCTGAAGAGGAAGGGTCTCAACAAGCGCTTCTCTGCTTTAAGATTCGGTGGATTAGTGTAACTATCTTGTACTACCAAGGTCAACTATGTTCAGGCAGTACAGCTTACTACCACCGCGGTTTGCTGTCAGTCGACCGACGCAGCTGACGTCTCAGTGGCACCATTTTAAATGGTGTGCTTCTGAAGCCAGTGTGGTGTTTTGTAGGAGAAACTGACGAGGCCACAACATATCGTGCTTTAATTAGGTTTTTCTGATATTAGGGGAATCCAATACACTAATGAAACTGGTGTTTTCTGCTTTGACTGACTTCGGTTCGTTAATCTGAGTGTGTATGATTATTTAATTTTCTAACGCCATTTCATGTGTGTTACAGTTATAACTTACGATGTTATTTTCGTTATATGATATTTCCAAGTACGGTTGTTTACAAATAGATAAATGGTTCTTACCTTCCTCATCCACTAATGACAGCATATACTCCTTCGGTCTAATAAGTTTTTACGGTGCTGTCTTATCTTTGGCACGCTATGAGATGTCTTATATATAGGATGGATTCTTTTGATTTCAGTGCATCTGTTTGCTCATTAATGGCCTTAGTAATTTTGCAGTCACTTATAACAGCCACTGGGGAAACTAATTTAGATCGCCTTTTTATTCAAGTTACGCCACTTCATAGTTTTAGGCCCCCTTTAGTTATGTCCTTAGTAAATGGTGCCTCGCGTTTCATACTCGGTATGATATTAAGTTCCCCAGTAATTAAATGACCGTGACAGTCATATATATATATATATATATATATATATATATATATATATATATATATATATATATATATATATATATATGTACTATATATATGTACTGTATATATATATTATATATACCCATATATACAAAATGTATACATGTGCAATATACATATAAATATAGATATATATGTACATATGTATATATATATATATATGTATATGTATGTATATATATATATATATATATATATATATATATATATATATATATACATACATACATATATAATATATATATATATATACAATATATATATATATATATATATATATATATATATATATATATATATATATATATATATATATATATATATATATATATATATATATATATATATATATATATATATATGTCATATACTTGCGCGCCTGTATGTTCAACCATATTTCATATGGAAAGACTACATCTTATGCAAACAACTTACCAAACTTGCGATCTTCAATAATGTGGCTAATGGCCTTACGAGAGCCCTTCAGCGGGTCCGTATTAAATCTCGACCCTGAAAGATTTGAACAGACGATACCAAAACTCGGTTTCAGGTCTGACGGAGAGAGAGAGAGAGAGAGAGAGAGAGAGAGAGAGAGAGAGAGAGAGAGAGAGAGAGAGAGAGTAAATATTTTCATCTCACGGGTCATTCTGATTTCACATCCAAAATACATCCGAATAAATGACGACTATATATATATATATATATATAAACAGGGTGAACCAAAAGTAGGTGGACAGTAGGTGAGTGAAATAGCGTTTGTGTTACGGTTATACTGTAACGATGGTGTTTATTTTATATATATATATATATATATATATATATATATATATATATATATATATATATATATACTGTATATTTCAGTGCTTTTGTAATGTATTATTGTATACAATAAAATTTAACTGTATTAGTTAATATAACTGTATATGTAATCTCGAAATACATGTTATCATCTACTGTCCACCTACTTTTGGTTCACCCTATACATATATACTGTATATATATATATATATATATATATATATATATATATATATATATATATATATATATATATATATATATATATATATATATATATATATATATATATATATATATATATATATATATATATATATATACATATACACACATAAGAAATCTGTTAAAATCTGAGAACTTTTTGTCATTAAGACGTGTTGACTTAAAATATCTAATATCGTAACGGAGAATCTTTAAAGTTCAGGATCAGGGTATCTAGTTTTTCCCGATTTGAATTCTGATGTATTATAACGGATCTCTGCTATACGAAAGCATATTACTAAGAGTAAGAAACACTAATCCTTCCAAGTCTTCGTCATCAAAGGTGTACAGTGTCTATTTGTTTTAGATTTATATATATCGCCTAAGAAAGAGATTTGGATGATAAAAATGCATTTCTTGTCTTTTAACAGGCAAACCGAGGCTTCCTTTGTCACTGATCCTGAATAATTTCCTATATTACTCATGAAATACTTGCAGAGTATCAGACCCATTATGTCAGCTCTCTTATGTTATGTAATGTGGTTTCTTATATAATTCTGTATCTTCATACAGAAATAAGCTAGAATTTTAATCATCACGGAATAGTGAAGACAAAAAAAAAAATCTGTTGAAACAATCGGAATAATTATGTAGGTAACCTTTATTTGCCTTATGAACTTGACGGTTAATAAATGCAATGTAATTCTCGGATGAGACTCCATCACCGATCACAACCTTGTTTCCTCCTTTTTCGGATTAAATTGAGTGCTGAGTTGCTGGATGAACTTCCACGATTGACTGACTGGTCGCCTTCCATTTCTTGGGACTCACTCGCGAGACTGGTCGTGGGATTGAATTGTGAGGTTTCGAATTCACAATAACAGATGGAGGCAAGGAGAACAACAATAACTTGGGTCAGACGATCAATCAATTTAAAAAAAAAGAAAAGAAAAACAACTCGCACTGTTACGTTTACCATGATTCAAATAACGAAGTACTGACGCCAAGTCAATTTGTGCCAAATGATTGTTATTTATACTACGGAAATGACGATGATAGATAGTGGAGGTATGATTTAACTATGAACTGAAGTGAACTTTGTCATTTGTTAAGCGTTCGCCTAGAGTGTTTATCAAGTTCGTAGCTGCTCTTCTTCACACAACTGATGTCTCGCCAGAGCGGGTTTATCTTTAACTTCACTTGAACATATTCTATTTACGTGTCTAAACCACCTAGAAAGTTAATTGGAATACTATTGTTTTTGTACAGGAAGAAAACAGACGTTTCAAAAGCACAGGTTGAACCATTTCAGTGACGTTTGTTTATGCCAAAAAGAAGATACAACAACAGAATAACAAAAGCAGAGATTCATTTACACATTTCCATCTACTGGAACACGTTCTTTTCCATGTGCGCCGAAGTTCTTACATCATACATGAAAACCTGAACTGATTTTAAAAGTTTCAGGATTCCGTGGAGAGGCATTACATCCCAAATCTTTACTGCTGACAAACACAGAGGGCCTACTTGTGAAGCATGAGAACGATTAGTTTATATATATATATATATATATATATATATATATATATATATATATATATATATATATATATATATATATATAATATATATATATATATATATATATATATATTTATATAAAAATATATAAATATATATAGTTACATGATTTAGAGTAAAAATAATGGAAATCCGAAAGTTCAATGAGCCATCTTGTCTAAATTATTATTGCCATGTTTCTCATCTTGTTTTCTATATTATTATTATTATTATTATTATTATTATTATTATTATTATTATTATTATTATTATTATTATTATTATTAGTTTAACGAGACCGCTGCGCCATATTGCTAGACTCTCATAGGCTCCACCGAAGGTTTTGTTCTTCAGTAAGCGTAGAAAATTAGTCAAGAACCTTTTTTTAGAATGACATAAACCTGTGAAACTTAAGACACTGGAGCAGATAACAGTTTGGGAACTTACAGCTGGGTTTTATCGTCACATAAAAGCAATCTCGCTGATGTCTGGTGTCCATCACTAATAATTTTTTTGAGGGTAGTTGTAATCACGGAAATAAGAAAAACGGGGGAAAAAAATAATAAAAGAAAGGATAGATAAGGAGGTAAAGGCACTAATTTCTTACAGTCAGCAAGTCCAAATGTTAAGCGCGTCAAGTTCCGAATGGAAATGGCAAACACAGCCTTGCTAAAGTCTTAGTCCCGTGCGTTGAAAGTTATTATTCAACGGAAACCATAATAATCTGTCTGTCTCCATACAACGAGAATTTCCACAGCCACGCTGAAAGTGCAAGTTCCAGGACTCATTTAAGCCTAAGAGCTTCATTAAATGAGTCGATGCCCCCCTCTCAGTTGTGATTTCGAGCGAAATTCTCTGTCTAGAGTCCCTAAGAATGGGCGGCAGTGATAATGATGATGGTAATAAGCATCATCATGACTATCATCACCATTGTGCCCATAAAGAAGGAAAGATGAAGAGAGGAGATGACAAAAATTGCCACTGTAGCTACAGTTAACTTCGTAGTGTTTCCCTCTGGGAGCACCTAATAAAATTTCCAGAAAAGGTCTCAGAAGCGTTCCAGACCATCTGGAGAGACAGCGCGCGCGCTACAAGATACATTGTAGTTTCCTTAACGACTGTTGCTAATAGCCTGGTGTTAGTTAGCGACACCTTTTAAGACTTGGACGAGGAGATGAGAGCAGGTCTCAACACACACACACATACACAAACAGCAAAGGTCGGCACCTAAAATGACTCGGAGAGTGAGAGAGTGAGACAGAAAACCTCTCATTTTCATAAATTTCCTTGATGTTTTATGATGACCTCATTTTTACACTTGAATTGTGAGGACAGCTAGAAGTCCTTTTCATTAGAATTATGTAGACCTTAGACGAAAAGGGCATAGTGCGTATGTATGCACGCATGCGCGTACATATGCATACAAACACAACACACAAACACAACACACACACACACACACGCATACACACACACATGTATACCTGTATATATACTGATTCACTGACTGATTGAGTGGTAGAGGGATGTGGTGAATCCACAGTTCACCTGTTAAAATCAGCCTAGGACTTGCCGTGGCTGAGTGGTGGTGTATTGCCCAGCTCACGCTTGCTAGGTCTTGGAATCTCTTAGCCTACCGAGCACCAGTCCACCCAGCTATAAATGGGTACTAGCATCAGATGAGGTAACAAAGAATCGGTGGGGACAGCAACCTCACCACTAAATTAAATATGTGGCGACGCTTTCGAAAGGCACATGCAGTATGTCAGAAGAAAACTGAAGGGAAAATCTGGTTTATAATGAAATACATTAGCCGTAAAATCTATAAAAGAAGGTTTGCCAAACTGTTCGAGACTATTCACTGTAATGGATCTTAATTCATAGGTGATCAGTGGCTTCCAGTAACTAATTTGGTACCTTACAGCTCTCTCTTTCACGTAGATATGTCAGCACACACATCAGTGTTTAAACATTTACTCCCAAAACTGATTTTTTCTTTTGCCTCACGAACCATTAATGGAAAACTTCATAATTTTCATATTTAAAAGCAAAATCTCGGAAGCGTTTATGAGAACTGGGGTTGGCATGCCAAAACCAGAAAGAAATTTCTGTGTTAAACAAAAAGGGGGGTTAAGAATCACACAAACACAAACACAAACACACATATATACAAATATACATACAAAGACAACACCGCCTAAATGTAGAATATCTTTGCTATTAAAGTTCAGCAGAAAGTTTTTCCATCACCATGCTCGGAAAGAATTTACACCGATCGTTTTAAAAGCATGGAAAATTTCAGATTAAAACATTCATCTAGGCAAATGATAATAAATAAAAGCAAAAAGATCTTAAAAGAAAAGGCGGAGAATAAGGCGATGGCACGGAAGTATGACCTAAAATGTAAGGTACTGAACAAAAGAGGGGCATAAAGTATCTAAGGTCTCATGCGACACTCATCAAATGATTTATTTCTTGTACTGACTTCAGTCTTCACCGAGAAATGAAAAGCTGAGAGTGAGTATTGATCATAAAGGTCAGAAAAGAAAGTGGATATAAAAGGAATTCAAGTTCCCAGAAGAGAAATGGAAGTAAGTGGCAGTAGAGGAATATGAAGCGACGAAAAGAGGAAGCAAGGCACGAAGGAGAAGGAATTAAAATATGAATTTAATCTTCTGTATAAAAATAAGAACAATTGGCGATAGTAGTAGAACTAAAGGCAATAAGAAACAAGTAAAAAATGCGCCAAAGTTTCTTCGTTCGCAATCGAGTTTTCTGTACATCGTACAATCAAGGCCACCGACAATAGATCTATCTTTTTGTGGTCTCGGTATAATGCAGTATGAGCCGCGGCCCATGAAACTCTCAACCAGCCGTGGTGGCCTGCCCTATATCGTTGCCAGAAGCACGATTATGACTAACTTTAACCTTAAATAAGATAAAAACTACTGAGGCTAGAGAGTTACAATTTGGTATGTTTGATGACTGGAGGGTGGATGATCAACATACAAATTTGCAGCCCTCTAGCCTTAGTATTTTTTAAGATCTGAGGCCGGACAGAAAAATATTTTTTAAGATCTGAGGGAGGACAGAAAAAAGTGCGGACGGACAAATAAAAGCCGGCACAATAGTTTTCTTTTCAGAACACTAAAAATAAAGTAAGAAATAGAAAGGTAGATATGGGATAAAAGCAATGCGGCATCCTACTTATTGAGATGGCCCGTGAATAGCTAAGGTCTCATTCAAACCTAACGTTATAACGACTTATTTTTGCCTATAAAAAATGCACTTTTGGTCATATTATATAAAAGGAATATATCAAAACCTCGGCGCGTTCGTTTAGATGACGAAAAGCAGCTCTGAAACGACTATACGTTCTTAACTTGAGGATAATTAGATCAAGATCGTCTCGAGTACAGCCATGTCAGCTGAAGATTGCTCAATTTCCGCTAGTTCTTCGGGAGACGAGACGCTCTTCAAGCCAAGGTCTAAAGAATACAAGGTCTACCCATCCGCGACCCAAAATAAGACCTTTTCCGCGCAGCTTAGGTCGTGACGTCATCTCCTCCCGTCTTTGGCCGCTCCCAAATCCCTTCGGCATGGCCTTAAGCAGCGAGAGTAAACATGCGGACCGTTTGTTTACAAACACGCGCAGTGTGGAGAACAGCAAGAAATACTTCCGCGTTATTTTCCAATTTTAAAATTAAAAAATATTAGTTCCGATTTCCTGAGCGACTATGAAAATGGTAAGAGTTTGCGTTGCTTACGGATGTTTTTCAAGCCTAGACAAAGGCGAAAATAGCATTTCATTCCAAACTTTCCCAAAACAACCAGAAACTAGACAAAGATGGATTCATTTCTGCGGGCGACAGGATCCAGCTGATTGCGATAAAGCCGTACTCTGCAGTTTGCATTTCGAAGACAGTGCTATTCTCTAGACCTTGCTTCAATCTGAGCGGCTCAGATGAAATGTTATCAGTTATTACTGTCGAATAATCTCTCTTTTTCTCTCGTTTGTTTAATTTTGAGAAAGCACTGAACAGTGAGGTTTGCGGCACGAGTTGTTGCAGTGCATTACGTAATGGTTGCAAGGAAAGTGTGCTTGGACGAAAACTATATTAGTCGAAATATTATCCCTTTTCCATTCTTGAATTATCGTTTACTTTCTCTCTCTCTCTCTCTCTCTCTCTCTCTTCAGAATGAGATAAACGTATCTAACTTGTCGAATTATTAGTCAGGTTCATTAACACTGATTAATTATAAGTATGCAATATAATCAAAGGAACAGAAATCAGCGTAAGTATATTTCAATGATCACTAAATGATTACTAATAACGGAATCTGGCATTATCAAGGCAGCTCGGTTCCTAATATTGCCCAACCGTCAAACCAAGCCTGGGTGTAAGCGGAGTTTTCTAATTACTGTTACAGTTGAGCAGTAGAGATATACCATTATATGTACTGCGTGTAAGCGACAGAGCACTGAATAATGTCATATTGCTACACAAACGACAACAGACATCAAGTCTCTTTCTTGGCTGCAATATCTCAAGGCAGCTTTTTTCGATGAAGCAATACTACCTTCTGACTCAGTTCATGAAAAGAAAGGTAAAAATTATGCAAAATTATGAAATACTGAGGAAACCTAGTCTTGAGAGAGAGAGAGAGAGAGAGAGAGAGAGAGAGAGAGAGAGAGAGAGAGAGAGAGAGATTAAGTTTTCTGCAAAAATCTGGAGCATCACTGAACACTTCTTTAAGCACTGGAATCGAACAAATGTGTTGGCATTAACAGACAAGAACGATGAAGACCCAGATGCAAAGTCTTGAAAAGGAGAATGTTTGCGAATTTTGAACTTTTTCAAAATGTTTTTACTCTCTCTCTCTCTCACACACAAACACGCGCACACACACACACACATACTTGCTTAATATACACATGGTCGAGTGAGAGATTATATTAGATGCTCATGTTTCACGTCTAAAAAAACAAATGTTATGTTGCAAGAACAATTTAACTTAAAACTCTACAAAAACCACTCACATGGACTTTGGTTCGACTGGCTAGGCGTTGCTGGATGGAAACCTTGAAACCAAAAAGATGGATTTAAAGAACTGATTTGTATGTAGTCATTTTTATTTGTGATATTTGAAAAACTTTGGCGTTTGTGCTATATAAGGCACGGGGTATTACGTCTTCCAGCTCGATTTCTCCATTTCTCTAGCAAAAAAAATTGAAAGGGTATATTAGTTTTACACCCTGGAAAATGAAATAAAATCTTTTCAAACCTCTGGAAATCCTCTAGAGTTTTAGACTTAACGCCGTGTGGCAACTTTCCTGGGAAACAGTTATGTAACGAATATGACACAAACATAAATAAACACAATAAACTTCTTGTGATTCGTCACAACCTCCCAAACCGTATACAAAGCTGATAAACATAAAGTTCGAGTAAAAGCCACGTAAAATCGAGGTCAGTGATAGAAGCTTTAAAGATGTGTGTGAGAAACAAAAAAAAAAAAAAAAGGGAGAAACACGAAAAAATGAGACGCAAGAAAAGGCAAAAAAAAAAAAAAAAAAAAAAAAAAAAAAAAAAATCCATCATCATCTAGTTTCCCTCCTTGTTCCTTTTTCGCGTCTGAATAATTACCCTCTACATCTTCGCTCACAACCATTTCGCGTCGTCCACCTCCCACGTAACGAGCCGACGGGGATAAAATGTGAGTCTCGTTGTCTGGTGGGGGAGAATCCGAAGGCCTCACCGTCGTGCTGAGAGAACCTACCACAGGAAGGAGAAGAAGATGGAGGAGAAGGTCGTGGTCGTGGAGGTGGAGGTGTAGGTGGTGGAAGAGGAGTGGAGGAGGAGGAGGAGGAGGAGGAGGAGGGGAAGGAGTGAGGTAAGATATGGGTTGGAGGGAAAAGAGACCTAGCAGCAAGAGGAAGTTGGAAAAAAGGAGAAAAGAGAGAGAGAGAGAGAGAGAGAGAGAGAGAGAGAGAGAGAGAGAGAGAGAGTCCCAGGGATGCCAGAGTTCTAAGGAAGGCATCGCTGCTGGACGATGGGAAAAAAGGGGTAAAATGGAACGGGAGGGGAAAATGAGGGTTGGATGTTCCCAGGAAAGGAAAATTAAGCAAATGGCAAAAAAAAAAAAAAAAGAAAAACGAAATGCGTTTTGGGTTATGAACAATGACATAAAGAAAGGAAATGTTTATAGTTCAAGACGAGGCCCAGAGCGTCATCCCAAAAGGATGATGATGTAATATGAAAGAAGTAAATGACGCTTGAAAAAGATGAAGTAAATAACCGCCTTGTCAATGCGCTTCCAGGAGCAAAAACTAACGAAAAAAAAGAACGATATTCCATAGAGACAAGAATAAAAGAGAGGCGAAAGAAAAGTGTGGGAATTTTACTAAAAATAAAAAAAAAAGACGTAAAAACCACCGAGAAAATGCAGTATTACCTTGGGAATGAGCTTAAATGATCACAAGTACCTTAGGGTGATTCCAGAGTAAGAGGAAAAAAAAGAAAAAAAAAACACGATGGAAATAATGTGGGAGAAATGAGAGCGAAATCTTACCTCTCCTTCCGTGCAATTACTCTCATATTAGAGCGCCCCAACTCTTGCCGGAACTTCCATATTGGGCAGAATGTGCAAGATCTACGGAGGATGGTATTATTTCCCTCTGACGTCGTAAAAGGAGGTAATTTTCTTGTCAAGTTACTACGGAAAGATAAAGAATTAGGGACGTAATGTAGAGGTCTCTACGGCTGGAGCTTTTGTGAATGTGGGTGTGTAAACAAAAGTGTTTGTATGTATGTGTGTCTGTGTCGTACAGACACTCATATGGCTGTACGCGTGTTTATATTTGTGTCGCACGTAAAATCGTAGGGCTCTATTGCCTTTGAAACCAGTCTGAGTAGACTGGAAAAGATGTGTTTTATAAAGCAAAGAAAGATTGGTAAGTAAAGAAAGGGTAAAGTAAAGACTTTATCATTCAGACATGTATGCAGAGAGAGAGAGAGAGAGAGAGAGAGAGAGAGAGAGAGAGAGAGGTGGTGGTGGGGTGTAGGCTGAGAGGCTACTAATGAGGCATTTTCAAAAATACAAAATAGTAATAAAGACACGTTTTAACATTCATTTAAGTTTCAAGTGAAGTTGAGCAGTGTATTAAACTTTCAAAGAAGATACAATTAAAGGATTCATAATAAAAATTTGGAAGTGAAGGATAATTTTCATAAATTACTGATTAGGTATCGTTTAGATTTTCCTATTAAAATTAACTCCACCGAAATGTGTCCAAATATATTATGCTATGCGCATATGTACGCAAACAACGCAGGTCCGTTTCGCATGCGAATGAAAGATTATGTTTTGAATATGTTAGATGAGGAGAATTAATGATATTCTTCCATCAAAAAAGTCCCGTTTTTCCCCTTGAATAAGTAATGTTTAGAGAAACGAGCATTTGTGTTTTAAGAAGAGATCTGGAAACAAGGAAAAAAGGAAGTTTACCATCAACAAAAATAATAATAATAATAATAATAATAATAATAATAATAATAATAATAATAATAATAATAATAATAATAATAATAATATCTGAGTATCCATCAAAATCTGTAGATGGTAAACTTCCTTTTTTCCTTGTTTCCATACCTCTTATAGTTCCTTTTCTTTATTTTCATGTTTGTTTGATTGGTAGGAGGATTACGCCCCCCAAAAAAAAAAAATTATAAAAAGTAATATGTGGATTTCTAGGAAAATTTAACCGAGTGATAAAATTTGAGAGATATAGGAATGTAACTGTGGAGAGAAAGGATGGTTCTAGAGGTTGGATTCCTCAGCCTTATTTCAGAATTTACGCCAAGCGTAAGAAATCGAAGCCCTACGCACTGTTGAAACAGAATTTGGCAATGAAATTTAATAAGTTCTCGGTGACTGGTGATAAGTGCTTCGATTTTGTGAGAGGTAGGACTGTAACCTCTGGGAAAATGGGAAATGGTAAGTGGATTGCCTACCCTTGGCGGAGGCTTACACTCTCCGAACGTTTTTTTTTTTTTTTTTTTTGCTGATAGGTAAGTTGGGTGAAAGAAGAATGAGGGCAGTCAGCTAGCTAGCCATGGTAGGGAACAGTTTAGAAAGTTAAGTATTAGTAAGAGTAATGGAAAGTGAATGGTTTATCCACAGTTTTATTTAGATAAAAGGTACAATTTTTCTTATTTTGGCTTTAATATTAATATATTACAAAAATCACTTTGCTTTATTATGATAAATATTACTGATTGCTATCAAATTAATTTATTATCATTTCATTCTAATGTCAAAAGCCAATTCAATTAAGAACTTGAAAACAGACATCATACGCAAAATTAAAACAATCTAGAACGCGTAGAAGCTTCGAGTTTGAATAAGCATATTTCTGCTTTTGCATTTTCAAACGTTCCTTTCCATCTCAGACAAAATGAGAATGACACATCCTAAAAACCGTAATTCCCATTTTTTTATTCCCTATTTTTTTTTTTTTTTTTTTTTTTTACAGTTGTTGCTCAAATACTGCTGATGCATCGCACTGTATTCTCGCCGACGTTGTTTTCCCGTTCGCTCAGGCTTGTTGCAAAGTTTTATGAACAACCTACATGACTGGAGGATGGCAGTTACAGGAATATTTTAGGGGGCGTCTTCTCCCCTTGAATAAAAAAGCAGTCTAGGGTCAAGGCGGGCGAGAACGGAGGCCTAATGCCGAAGGAAGGGTTTTGTGATTCTCTTGGTAGCTTCTGCCTTCAGAAGTGGTATCTGCAGGGTATTATGGGACCCGTGTGAAATAATAAAAGTCAGAAAAACATTTTCGGAGATAGCTGACCTTTAGCAAGTCCACAATAAATGAAACTCAGGAACGAAGAAAGGAAACTGAACCTGATGATTAATAAAAATAAAAAAAACCTAGATGTGCAGGTAATTATTTGAATACATAAATATTCATCCCGGAGATTTCAGCTGAATTCTTGAAGGAAATATTACACTGAAGTACACTGGAACCGGATATCATGATACACTGGAACTGGATATCATTATACAATGATACCGGATATCAATATACACTGAAACCGGATATCGTTATACACTGATACCGGATATCAATATACACTGAAACCAGATATCATTATACACTGAAACCGGATATCATTATACACTGGAACAGGATGTCATTATACACTGGAACCGGATATCAATATACACTGAAACCGATATCATTATACACTGAAACCGGATATCATTATACACTGGACCGGATATCATTATACACTGGAACCGGATATCATTATATACTGGAACCGGATATCATTACACACTGGAACCGGATATCAATATACACTGAAACCGATATCATTATACACTGAAACCGGATATCATTATACACTGGACCGGATATCATTATACACTGGAACCGGATATCATTACACACTGGAACCGGATATCATTATCATCAAGTCCCCATTAAGAATCCCGAGGAATATCAAAGAGAGAAGTACACGCGAGCAATGGTTATGTAACGTGACTATATATATGCCTACGGAAGTAAATCTAAAAAAACAAATAAAGTAAAAACAAAACTCGTATTATCGGTAGCCGAATCGAATAACATTAATATTCCGCTTACTGTTTTTCACAAGAGAGAGAGAGAGAGAGAGAGAGAGAGAGAGAGAGAGAGAGAGAGAGAGAGAGAGAGAGGGTTGCTTAAACCTAAACCTTTTTGGTTAAAATTATATGAAGAGAACCTGTATTGTTGGGAAACAAGCACTTTGCTATCATCACCTTATTCGAGAGACGAAGTCTCTCTCTCTCTCTCTCTCTCCCAAAACTATGCATATTTGTATATATATGTGTATATATATACATAAAATATATATATATATATATGTATATATATATATGAATATATATATATATATATATATATATATATATATATATATATATATATATATATATATATATATATATGTGTGTGTGTGTGTGTGTGTGTGTGTGTGTATGTGAATGTGCTTTTACACAATGGTAACAGATATATATGTAGGAAATTAAATTTAGAAATTATAACCAAACTAATTCTATATTTATGTAGAAAAACCCCAAATCAATATCAGACAGATGAATATCAGAAGGGTGTTCGAGATATGCTTGAATGGAAGAAACGGAAGAATGTATTGTAGCAACGAAAGCACTAATTTCCCAAAGGAAGGAACAAGACTCCGTATTTCATGGAGTCTCGAAATTTACTGAACTGCAGTAATATTTCTGATAAAATATTAATTCACAGTTGCACGACGATTATAACAGATGTAACTTCAGTAACTTAGTTTAGTTTTAGTTTTCTGAAAAGAAAACTATTGTGCCGGCTTTGTTTGTCCGTCCGCAGTTTTTGTCCTCCTCAGATCTTAAAAACTACTCAGGCTAGAGGGCTGCAAATTGGTATGTTACTCATCCACATTCCAATCATCAAACCTACCGAATTGCAGCCCTCTAGCCTCAGTAGTTTTTATTTTATTTAAAGTTAAAGTTAACTATAATCGTGCATCTGGCAACGATATAGGCCAGGCCACCACTGGGCCGTGGTTAATGTTTCATGGGCAGCAGCTCATACAGCATTATACCGAGACCACCGAAAGATAGATCTGTTTTCGGTGGCCTTGATTATACGATGTGCAGAAAACTCGACTGTGCCGATGAAACTTCGGCTCATTTTTGTACTTGTTTAATGTTAGTTACTTCTTTGCTAAAATACCTCATGAAACGGTGACCTTTTTTTTTATTATTTCTCACAAGAAAACTATTGCTGTTCTACTAATACAAGGAAGCTAAAGTTTAAGAGCTTTTTATTGTTAAGATTTATGATTCTGATATTTATTTTTTGACATTTGACTGTTTAATCAATTGACAAACTGAAAAAAGGAATCTTGGAATCGTCCGTTCTGAAATAATAATAATAATAATAATAATAATAATAATAATAATAATAATAATAATAATAATAATAATATCAAAAGCGTTTAAAAGAAAACATTTCCCATAAAAAAACGAAGAAAAAAGAAGAAAAACCATTTAAACGCAGAGAGCTTGGATTGTGCTTCTAGTATTTTCCTCCGAGCCGTTGTCTTCCAATCCCCCGCTACCACTTTTCCAAGAGATCGGGGCCCTTGGATTTAGCATTCCATTTTATTGTAGGCCCGAACCTTACACACCTGGGGAGTAGCATAATTTATAGGTAACCTAAACCTTCTAAAACCTCCCTAAAGCCTCGGTATAAACCTTCATAGCAGAATGGCTGGTCCCAGTTTCTTGTTAGGGAAATCGTTCCTTGTGGATCTTGTTACTCCTTTTTTTTTCACGTTCCTTCGTTCTGGGAACTCGACGTAGATCAAGTCTCGTGGCGAATAATTGATGAAAGGGGAACGAATGATCTCGAAATTTAGGAGGACGGCGAGTTTCTGTGTCGCCAGTAAATTTATTGTTTGTAAGTCACTTTCGTGCGTACAACAAGCTGATCGTTGCCTTTTCACGCACCTCGTTATGTCTTCATATTCTCGGGCATAATGCAAAGATGAAGGAGAGATATCAGGGATACTGGTTAACTGAATAGAGAGAGACAAAAATATATTATCTGTTTTCAATTCTACATTTCCTTCTATCACTGGCTGAACTAGATTTAAGCTGTTTGTTCATCTCGTCCGTATCAAACATACCTGCAGTACACATTTGTCTTTCTATATCAACGTCTAGATCTATCAGTCTATCTATCTATCTACCTATCTATTTATATGTACATACTGTTTATATATGTGTGTATTTATCACACACACATATATATAAATATATATATATATATATATATATATATATATATATATATATATATATATATATATATATATATATATATATATATATATATATATATAAATTTTCATTGAAAAGTTATTGGGAAGAAAGCATGTTTAGGCTATCTATCTATCTATATATATCTATCTATATATATATATATATATATATATGTATATATATATATTATATATATATATATATATATATATATATATATATATATATATATATATATTTTTTTTTTTACTGAGAGAGTTATTGGGAAGAAAGTATGTTTAGGCTTTACCAATCTGGTGCATTTAATTCCCATTTTCCGCATTATTTCTTTACTACTAACAGTAGGAAATTTACAAACTCGAGAGGAACAAGTCAACCCATTCAGTATGGTAGAACCCATACGGCCGATTCATCAAATTCCTATGGGTTCTTTAATGGGAATAATGCATAAGATGTAAAAAGGCTTATAGCATGAACAACGAAATTCATGATATACTGAAAGTAAAACTGAGAACACTTGGCTGAAGCATATGCATTTGATTTCCAACTCCTACCCTGACTCTCGCTCGAATACTGGACACGTTTGAGCTGTTGTGGAGGACGAAAGAAAAAAATAAATCGAAATTTTCTTCGTCAAGGGTATTGTTATTGGACAACTCGTTGTCAGTATTTTCTTTCCAATACTGCTGCTCACTGGCATTGCTAAGGAGAACTGGTATCTTGTCTAACGTTGTATCTCAGGTGCTGTAGGGAGGTGCGCAGCCATTTGATTGTTTATATCAATGTATGCACAGTAGGCAATACCTACTTGGGTGATGGCTATACATTAAGGAGGGTTTCGTTGTCAAAAGACGGTCGAATCTGGGCTCAGTGTGGGTGACTTTGGTCTCAATAAAATTGATTCACTTAAGACTTCTGGCGTGAGTTTCTGTAAAGTTTTCAAAGACAGCCTTTCTGATTTTATAGTGCTGTGGATGATTTAGAGAATTTGTGGTAGAGCGACCTACGTTGCTGTGTTTGAGGAACTCCGAATTCTTTACTAGTCATGGAAATTCATGTACATTGTAAGTTTCATGTTCTATCTCTCTTCATGGAGTGGCATTGTTCCTCATTTATGGGATGCCCTCAGGTCAGATCGCTGTGGAATTCTACTCCATATCCCGAAAGATTGCCCAAAACCTAACTCCCTCTATAACCGTTTCTCTGACTTAAATAAATTATTTTCACCATATACACTAACTCTATGTAAGTTTTGTCATCAGTCGTCTGAGAAGGATCAAAGATATTGTCTACAATATAAAACTGCCTTCTTCCTTTTTTTTTTCTTTATTGAAAATCTTTCAAAGATTTTATGAAGCTTGAAAAAATGTCCCAACGTATTTGCCAGGCAGGAAAACCAATAAGATCAATCTTGTACAAAATATCCCATTTTCAAAATTCAGGATGATATCGTTCGCAAAATGAATAAGAATTGTCATATTACATCAAAAAAAATAAAAAGAAACTGCTCAGGCCAACGAAAGTAGGCCCTGCCAGCAGGTTACGGAAAAAAGGGACGTATAAAAGTGTCGAAAACTTACGGTGCTTATAAATCTAAAGTATTGGAGAAAAAAAAAAAAAAAACTTCAGTCAAAGGGCGAGCAATCTATGCACAGCAGACTATAATACGTTAGCTTAAGCTTTCCTCCCGTGCCTTCTTTTTGGCCAATTTTCCATACTTAAGGTTCCGGAGAATGAAATGTGGTCCTCATTAAAGATGCCTCGTACATCACTTGGTTCTATGGGTTCCTCTCTCGCTCCTTCTAACTCACCTCCCCCACCCCCTTCTCCCCCCTTCCACCCTTTACATTACTTCTTCTTCCTCCTCCTCCTCCATCCTTCCCCCCTCATTCCCCTCCTCTCCAAAACCCTTCTCTTACCTTACTACGCCCTCCCTCTGACTCCCCTCGGAATCCTATTCACCTTTAGGTAAACAGGGAACCGGGCCGCTTAAATCTATGGGCCAGAGAAGCTAAATTGGCAGCGGCGCGATATCCAAAGCACCAGATCGTGTCCGATTTATTTGCAATTAGGAGCCTTCCCATGGAACGTTATGTGCAGTCGACTTCTTGAAAGGGACCGGCGTAGTAGTACCAGAGCCGAATGGGACGGAAGAATTATGGAAAATTTCCTTTGCGTTTCTAAGTTAGCTGCTGAGACGCAAAAAAGAATTAGGACTGGCATGGCTTGAGATGAAGAGGGGGCGGCGGTGGTGGGAAGCTAGCAGAATGGACTAGATAGTCTTTTGGTCATATATATATATATATATATATATATATATATATATATATATATATATATATATATATATATATATATATATATATATATATATATATATATATATATATATAGAGAGAGAGAGAGAGAGAGAGAGAGAGAGAGAGAGAGAGAGAGAGAGAGAGAGAGAGAGATGATTCGTCGTGGTAACTACTGTCTTACCTATGCTTCGATAATTACAATACATTTTTGAACGATTTAGTGTGCGAAAAGGAACCTCTGTGAAGTGTAGCAAGTGTAACTGTATATTTTCTATGTTCACAGTTCAATTAATTTCAAAGCATGAAGTAGTTATAGGAACTTTAAGGTAAATATTTCCGCGGCCTAAACGGTTAGAAATTCTAATTTTGTTGGGAGTAGTAAGTTATAAAAAAAAAACTCATGATATCGATATCAAATATTCGAAGAATTCATTTTCTTAATATCTTCCATTATTCGTGTAAAAAAATTTCAGATTATTTGTTGTATTCTTTTGAATCAGGAACAATCAATCATGGTTTATTAGCTTCTAAGACATCATTACTAGATAACGAACTGCCGGAGATACCTGGACACGACAACTGAACAAACAAGGGATATAAAAGATCTTATACTTCGAACTACAGTTATTATATTTCTGATCATTATCTATTTACATTTCCTTCGCGACTGGGTTATCATTTTTCTCCAGTGAGATGTTATATATCATTCATGAGAGACCAACAGTCCTCTTTTTCTTGATTTACGAAGGCTTCCAGCGAAAATCGTATCCAGAAGTATTAGCGAATCGAGAAGATCTTGCATCGTTGCTCATTTTATTTGATTGGTGTAATTCATTTATGGTCTCCACTGTTACTGTTGTCAAGCAGTGAGTAATCCCTCTAAGAAAACTAAGTAGAATGTGCAGACGGCATAATGATACGGCAGGATGAGATAAATGACACTACAGTCAATGAGAACCAAAGTGCGTGATACTGACCAGTATCGTACGGGAATGATGCTGCGGACTTGACACGCCTCGTAATTCTCTGGTAGAAACAAAAAATTGGAATGAAAGAAAAAAAAAGAGAAGAATAACGGCACAGGATCAATGATAAGAAAGAAGAAGGAGGTGAGAACAGGAGTAAATAATGGAAAGTAGACATGCAGAAGGAAAGCAAAAATTAGGAAGGAGTTTTCAAAATGCATGCAGATTGGATTATCACCAAAGTTTATTTGTGACGAAGAGCAAGCACAAAAAGTTTAAGTTAAGGGTGAAAATAAATAGAAATTACAAAGCTGTTGCCTAAAGGGTGAGAAGTAAGATGCCTGGTAGCATTAAGATGAGGAATTATAATGCAGGCACATGCCTAACAGTCGTTCTGTTATTCCTGTTCCTAATAAAGGCACCACTATAAAAGCAAATAATAATAACATCTGCAGCATTATCATCATCCCGACCCCCCAACCCCAGCTCTCGCCCCACAAAGACTTTTCCATTTATACTTTGTACAACAGATCTACTTCCAAAGCGATACCTTTATAGATTTGGAGGTAGAAGCAGCGTGATCATTCGCCAAGTGACTCTGATAGCAAGGCAGCAGAAATGCAGTTAGTTACGGAAAGCGAATAAGTGACAAACGTAGCGAAAACAGTGAAAATGAAAAAGAAATTGATTCATTTATTAAGAAATGTGGTAAATGGAGACAAAATCTGTCAGACACCAACTACTCTTCTGTGAAATATAAATCATCATCCTCTTTCCTCTAACATTTCTTATTTTCAATGTTTGTCTTCACCGATGTTGATAAACACGCATTTAACAGGACAGGCTAAAAAAATAAGTACAAAATGTGCCGAAGTTTCTCCGGAGCAATCGATTTTTCTATTCAGCCGCTACAGCGTATAATCAAAGCCACCGAAAAGAGATCTATCTTTCGGTGGTCTCGGTATAATGCTGTATGAGCCGCAGCCCATGAAACTTTAACCACGGCCAGGTGGTGGCCTATCCTATAAAGTTGCCAGAAACACGATTATGGCTAATTTTAACTTTAAATAAAATAATGACTACTGAGACTAGAGCCTGCAATTTGGTACGTTTGATGATTGGAGGGTGAATGATCAACATACCAATTTGCACCCCTCTAGCCTCAGTAGTTTTTAAGATCTGACGGCAGACGGAAAAAGCGCGGACAGAAAAAAGTGCGGGCAGATTAAAGTGCAGACGGACAGACAAAGCTGACGCAATAGTTTTCTTTTACAGAAAACTAAAAACCAGTCACAACTAAATTCATGTTTCAAATATTGGATCGTGACTGAAACCCATTTGTAGACAACCTCTATAACATTAGCTATTTCACACATTTATACAAACAGCTTGTCAGCAGCACACTAGATTCCCATACACAACTGCACAACTCACTTCTCTCTTAATACATACGAACCATACACCTTTTCACTTCCATTCATTCTCTGTTTTCTCCGTAAGACCAAACCATCTCAAATCATAGATCCAATTTTTCGCAAATGCTAATCTTTTTACCATTTCTCTACAATTCTCCCGATTTACCGTTATTTTAGTAATTCTTACACCACTTATGTTATGATAACAATTCAACTCAATAGCTTCAAACTTTTTCTACCATTCTCATTCAACATCCACACTTCACTTTCATAAAGGAGAGTTGGCTTAACAGTCCATTCCTTGCCACCTTGACCTACATAGATAGTCCAAGCCTCTTCCCAGTCTTTTGCACACACACCTCGCTGCCTTGGTTGCTTCACATATTCTGTGACTTGCATTTCCTCTCATCCAGTCATCATCCGTTATATTTACTCCCAAATACCTGTACGAATCGACCACCGTCCGTATCAGCCTTTAATGCTCTGTCTTCCTGGTGTCCATTCACCCCTATAACCTAATGGCCTGTCCACACTAGCGGGCATGCCCGTCGGGCACTTGCAGCTGTTTATATTTTCTCTCGCTTCTGAAGCAATGTTACCAGACAATCGCATCGCTCTGGCTCCATACTCAGTCGCTCAGTATAGTGGAACAGGTTATGGGAACAGTGTTTGCCCGTCGGGCAGTGCCCGCTAGAGTGGACGGGGCTTTACTCTTGCTCACATTTAAACCAACTTTCTCTTCTTGCAACTATTTTCAGACTCTTCAAAACATTTCCAGTTTCTCTTAGTTTAGTACACCCCATTTGCAACCCATATCCTACAAATTTGTACCTACAAGTTACATCCCTTCTCCAACCTTTGCTTCACTTTCTAATACATGCATAGTATATATATATAATATATATACATATATATGTGTATATATATACATAATATATATATATATATATATATATATATATATATATATATATATATTATATATATATATATATATCTCTCTACAGTATAAATTTCTATCAAAGATACTGACATGAATGAAATGAGTAATTTCTATATCATTGTTTCCTAGGTTTTACAATTGGCTTCTTTGGTCTTTGGACAGAGTAGAAGAAAGCTGTTAATCGGATGTACTTCATAGAAACCTTTGCTGTTTAATACAGGTACATATATTCAGGAACTTGCATGTCATCTTCAGCAGATTTGAGAAAGCAATAAACAAAACTATGGATTCGCATGACCCTGACATTAGTGTATACTTTGATTTGACACTATTTCATGGTCTGGTCTTAATCTCCAGCTGTTGGGCAAGTGGCTAAATCACTATAGACTAAGAAAACAATAATATGCAATGGATTTCTCTCTCTCTCTCTCCTTTATTTTACGTGAATTAAAGACCATAAACTCCGCCACGGCAACGTATGGCTTTGTTCAGGTGTCCTTGTGGCTGGGGATTCCTTCCTCCAAAACTTCGTCAAAGGCAGTGGTAGTACCTAAAGATAACGTCTACCGATGATATAAATCATTAGTGCTACTGTTGATAGGAGGACGACAAAAATATGGAGCAATATCGCCTAAAAGATAAAGGACAAAAAGTGTGTTGATAAAAGAAGTTGTACAATCGATGCTAAACACGAATAAACTTGAATTTTGACTGGTTTACGGGACAGAAAGATACTCTCGCATGTCTAGAAAGACCGAGACATGCTATACAATGCTTTTTATTACGCTGAAGTATGACCAAATTTTGCTGTTACGCCGTTAAGTGGGTGAAGGGGACAATATTTTGCGCAAATCAGAGGTGGCATGACACAACTTTCAAAGAAGGTATATAGGCACTGGATGAAATTTTCATAACGGAAGTTACCCTTTCAACCTTCATGAAAGAATGTGCTTAAAGGTCCTTAGCCGTCGCTCTTCATGTGGTCAATGGCAATAAAAGAAAAAAAAGTAATTCATTCAGTTCTTTGTTGCGAAGAGACAACACAGACGGTCCAATAGTATAAAAGTTTACCTAATCATATAGGAACTATATATCTCTCCTGCAAACTACGCCAGGCAAACTATTACTGTCTGTCATGAGTGTTTACAGTTTTACAGAAACAAGGGAATAGCAAGTACAGCACTTCATCGAGAAGAACAACAGCTTTGACTGCGAATTGAAATGGTTTCCTCTGAGACAAAATTCAGCTGTCTTAGTATCCCACGCTTTCTCAATTTACTTGAAATAGGTCTCGTTAAATCATTAGTATTATAATAATAATAATAATAATAGTAATAATAATTAGTTACTATTATTATTATTGCTATTATTATTATTATTATTATTATTCAGAAGATAAACCACTATTCATATGGAACAAGCCAGCAGTGGCCACTGACTTGAAATTCAACCCTCCAAAGATATTATTATTATTATTATTATTATTATTATTATTATTATTATTATTATTATTATTATCATTATTATTATTATTATTATTAATGCATAATATAATTGGAGTACTCGTTTAATTTTGCACATCCACCAAGACCACCTACATTTTACATTCCAGTAGGCGACAAGGACAGGGGTGGTGGGTGTTCACAACCACTCCCACGTCGAAGACACTGAACAACCACAAGAGAGGCTAATAAGAAGAAGAAGAAGAACAACAACAACAGAGAGGAAACAACCACTCAACAACGATCGTGGAAAGGATGGAGAAACTTACCGCACTGAGAATGTTATTTCTCCTCTCTCGCTCTTGTTTACTTTGGGCCAGTCAGACTGAGTTTTCGTCATGTCCTTCTCTGTCCTTGCTGTGCAGTAAGCTTTCTTTCCTCTCTTGTTTAATGGTTCGCTTAACTGAGGTAATCTTCGGTCAGGTCAAAAGAGATGCACGGGAGCCCTACAAAAATAATTGAATTTACCTATTTTTCTGTTCAGGTAAGTCAAATAAATTACGAGATAAGAGAGAGAGAGAGAGAGAGAGAGAGAGAGAGAGAGAGAGAGAGAGAGAGAGAATAATGGCAGCAAAAAAAAAAATAACGTAGAAACGTCACTATTATTTGACAACAAATAGATGGTTGAATGTGTAGCCTGAATGCCAGTTCCATTGTGGAGTAAAGGGTTATATAGGCACACTAACACATATTAATTTTCTAAATATTAACACTGTCTCAACACTAACTTGTATTCACAGACATTGGACACTGTATACACACACAAACAAACGTAAATGTCAGTCAATAGATAATGTGTATCTTTATTCATCAGAAAGTAGTTTCCATTAAAAGAGAGGTATTCAGAGAAGAAACTCAGAATTGTTTGACTGGGGACGAAACCCCCTTGCCAAAATCTTTCCCAACCTGGAAGCGTCTTCTCTGGCCCAAACAGGACGTTCATTTACAACACATCTTGTCTTTTTTGTGCATCCTGGTCATCATACCCTTCTCAAACAGTTCTCTTTCTCTGCAAAACAACCACTTCCTTGATACTTCCCTATTTTTACCATTTTTTCCCTGACATTCAAGACCGCGAACCATCGTACTCTACTGTCCTTTTGTTTAACAATAGAAGTTATGCCACAACAGCATTATGTATATTCCTTGATTGTTTACATCTTATCAGATAACATCTACTACATGCTCAATAATTCCAACAGTTTTCAATTTTACCTCAACATTCTCTTTACACATTCAATTGTTTGTTATTTTTATTCATAATATTCTTACATTTTAAATTATTCTAAATATTTTTCTCAAAAGGTTTTGATAATTTCTTTGCATTACCATCTTTAAGGCTTACCTGTTCATTTATTCTTCCATCATCAAATTCCAAATAGTTATATTACCCTGACTGATTTATTTTTAGGTTAAACCACTAAGGGGTTATTGCAAGAAAAAAAAGTTCCATTCTTCCATAATGTATTGGTTCCCTTTCGCTTACATCATTAGCTTTTTCATCGGTAAATCCAGTTTTCCTCACAATCACCATTTTCACCAGCTGCCTCTTTATCACTTGCACAATACATTACATTTCATCTCATATTCATGATCTTTTCTTTCTCTTATATCGCAAATTTGCGCTGTAGCTCCTAAATTTTTACCAAATTTAAAAAAAAAAATGTCGAGGATCCATCAAAACAAACGCACATGTCAGTTCGTCCCTAGTTTGACGAAGTGGCCTGATGCCATTTTTTCCCGACTCTGAGGAAATAAGCTTCAAAGATTTTGATATTATTCAGAGCTTCTAAGCAGCTCATCATCTGAGGAAATTGGATGGAAAATGTGACAACGCAGACTGCTAAAATTTTGATATGTTGCAGAGTATCAAAAACTTAGACGCTTTCGCTGTAAACTTAAAACTTAAGAAAAAAAAAAAAATACACAGGATGCGCCAGTTCGTCAAAACAGGGACGAATTTGTTTGTTGTCCTGTGCGCAAAATATCCCTCGGACTTCTTACATGGTGAAAGCTTTGAGTCTTTCGTAAACTTACTGTCATTCAACGTAGCCATTCTCTCTACAGCGTCGCTGTACTTAGTTTCAGACAAATGGCACAAACTTCCCCGAGTCTAGACCGATTCACATAACTGTTCCAAAAGCACTTGTTCTACATACCACTTTCCAGCCATGTGAATATAATATAGGGTTTGAATGTTTGCATTAACCAAGTAATAGGTACACTGACACAACATACTCATGCACACACACTCTATACATATACATATATATAAATATACATATGTATAATATACACACACATATATATAGTGTGTGTCTGTGTGTCAGTGTACCTACATGATTAATAAAAATATTCAAACCCTACACTATCTTTTGCAGGGCTAGGAAAGTGATAAGCAGAACAAGTGCTTTTGGAACAAAAATTTTCCAAAATATTGTAAACAGATAATTATATCTTACATTGATTTTTTATTACAGAGTAAGAAGAAAAAATTTTCAAGGAGCGTGAAATGGCCGATATACTGTACATTGAAAATGCAAACACATTCTTTGATAGATTTAAGGAACTGGCGCAATGGATAAAATTTGCTGTAGAGAAGGAAAATGATTTTAGCTTTCTCAATTTTTTTATTGCAGTATTCATAAAAAGAATATTAAGTCTAAATTTAGTGCATAAAGAAACCCACCAACAATTTTTATTCGGGCTACAACGATAAAGTTCAGAAATCGGTGCTAACATTTTTGTTTTTAAGAGAATTACGAGTAAGTAGCCACGACTATATTTATGATGAAATAGATATTATTATGAATATAGGCAAGAAATTAAAACATGCTAATATTGTATTAAATGATGCAGAGCGAATGTAATAAAAAAAACTTCATGTTAGTAACAACAAAGAAACGTTTTACACAAAAACGTACTTTCACTTCCATATTAAAATAATTTTAAAGACATTCCGTATCTGCTTAAAAACTTTACTGTTGAAGTAGTATCTAAGAACAACAATATAATGTAAAACTTCAAATAAAGATCTCTCCTGTCAATCCCAACGGATGAGTGTATCATATTCCGTGTAATCCAAGTGACAAATTATATATTGGTCAAACTGGTGAAACAGTGGAAAATAGAAATGGACAGCACGGAAAATGTGTAAGAAATATACAATATACAAGATATGCGGCAATTTTTCCTTTTCTTAGAGATAATCATGCCATTAATTGGACACAAACTGAAAAATTGTTCTGCTCTAATGAATATGATGAAAATATATTGGAGTTTTAACTTTAAAGGAGGAAGCTTTGATGAGAATATAAATTTAAATATATGAATGCCGAAAGTCGATTCCTTTATTTTAATGGAAATGTATAAAATGTACGGATTTTAAAAGAAATATGTAAAATGTACTGATTTTAATTATATATATATATATATATATATATATATATATATATATATATATATATATATAATATATATATATATAAATATATATATGTAAAATGTACAGATTTTAATTCATATGTATATATATATTATATATATATTTGATTTTTATATTTGATATATATAATTTGATTTTTCAAGGTAAGTAACACTTCATTCAAATTATTTCTATGCAAAGCTTTCCTGCTGATTTTTATGTGAAATACAAAAATGTCTGAGGTTGAGAGAGAGAGAGAGAGAGAGAGAGAGAGAGAGAGAGAGAGAGAGAGAGAGAGATTATGAAACAGGAAAAAAATATGAAAGAAAAAGTACATTGTTTTCGCCACTTGGGTTTTCCTCCATCCTTCCCTATCCATACTTGCCCATTACCCTCTCTCTCTCTCTCTCTCTCTCTGTCGACACGTACAAACATGTCAACAGACACCCACACACGCACAACTTCACACAGACAGGCAGCACCATTTCGCGTCATCTGCTGCCAAACTAACGCTTCCTCACTTTAAAATGTGGGTCTCGTTCCGCAGGGCTGGGGCAAGAAGCTTTCATGTATCAACCGCTGACCTTGATAAAAAAAAAAAAAAAAAAAAAAAAGCTTTTGATCCATTAAACTTTTTCTTGCGTATTTTCTCCTGTGGTCTCTCTCTCTCTCTCTCTCTCTCTCTCTCTCTCTCTCTCTCTCTCTCTTCTCCTCTCCAGTAAGGTGGTGGTCGTCAGGTGCGGAATCTTGGGTGATAATGGTAAACGATTATTATTCTTTAGGCGTCGTGGCGTAAAGGTGATCCTGTTATTTTAACAGGTAGTGGAATTATAGGTTAACCGAATGGGGGGAAAATACCCATTCTCTTTTCTTCAAACTGCATATGGGGAGCCATTTGTATTGTTTGTTTTTTCCCCCGTTTCTTATGGCTAATTTCTAAGGGGTCCTTTTAGAGGAATTTACATTAGGTGTGCATCCCCCCAGTCTCTCTCCACTTAAACACCTTCGTTGCGATGAATGCGTTGAATAGCCTGGAAGCTAATGAGTTCTTATGATTAATATAACAAAAGAATTTCTTCTTTTTTCGAGAAAATGGAAAGAAGAAGAAAAAAAGAAGGACGTAAGGAGCGGAAGCAACTTTGGAAGGCTGTTGTAGGGGGTCTCCTTTGTTCTAAACCGTAAACACACTTGGCCCACACACAAAGACCTTCTGGAAAAGCCCGGGCTTGAAAACCCACCCTCCCTCGCCCGAGTCCTAAGACCCGTAATGGTTTTTCCGATCAGGTTCAACGACAGACGCAAAAGTTTTTATTTCGGGTCCGGAAAAGGAGCATCTACCCCCTCCTCCCCCACCCCGTCGGCCCTTCCCATTCCCTCCCGTCTACCGGTCTACCCTATTCGCCCATTTCTCTTCGGCGAAAATGAGAGTAGGGTAGCAAACGCGTTTTCAATACCTTGGTCTCCAGAGTTTCGAATGAGGAGAGGAGAAGAAGAAGAAGTGCAGGAAAGATGCAAGGAAAAAGGGTAAGGGAGAACAAGAAGACGAGAAAGCAAAAACGAGGGAGAAGGAAATAAAACAGAATGCTCTGTTTACCTATAATAAATACCCACGCCCTTTCCCTAAAAAGGATTTTTTCTTTAATTCGGAGGGAGAGAGATTTGCAATATATCTGGGCTCGAGGGAAAAAATCATCATCATCTTATACTTATCTTTAAAGAATAAAGAGCAAAGGGAACCACATGCCTAACTTCGAAATAATAAAGATTAAAGAACTTAAAAGATGGGTGGGACTCGGCTGAACGATTTTCCTTCGGCCTTTCTTCCACGTAAGAGAAGTCGTGAATTTCATACTTTATGGTCGGTCCAAAATTTCCGTCCATTTCGTTGCCAACCACCAGCAGGTCTCCATCTTTGGCACGCCGAGGGGAAGAAGAGGGGAGGAGGAGGAGGAGGAAGAAGAGAAAGTGGAGGAAAGAGAACTGGAAAGAAGAAAGGGAAGAGGGGGGAAAAGCAGGAGAGGAAAGTGTAGGAGGAGGAGGAGGAGGAGTAGGAGGCCTGGACGCCTGAACTCGGCTCCATTCGTGTCTGGTCGGGTCTTAGGCCGATAGGGCGAAGAAGACGCAGTGCTCTTAACGACTCCCTTGGTTGATTCCATTTGCAAATGACCTTCACATCAGCCTGATTGGTGATCGGAGGGCGGTTAGGGAAGGTACAAGTGCCTTCTCCCACCACTTTCTTTTTCTGGTGATGCCGGTCTTCACAGGCTTTCGCACATTTTCTAATGGAAGAGTTTATCACTCGCTTTGGGCTTATTTTTACCGAACACTTTGCCGCACATTTATGAACCAGCTTTTTGCGAGTAGTGGGATATCGATGCCGTCTCTCTTCTAGTCTCTCGTTTTCATCTATCAAAACCTGTCTGTCATGTTAATGAACACCATGTTTATTCGTCAGAGTATTTGTTCAGTATACACATCGGGTCGGGGAATATAAAGAAGAACGCATACGAGTATATAATAGTTACTATCAAAAGAAGAGCAAAATTAGGCACTGAGAATTTCCTCTTCCCTTTAACGCGAACATCCTATTCCATCAAATTTGGAGGAAAGGAACCTCTTTCGTCTCCTTATGACAGTTTTCGAAAAGAAAATAGACATCGATGGAAAGAAAATTTTAAGTATTTAAAAAAAAAAAAATCGAATGACCACTTAGACCAGTGTTTATCAGAAATGACATTCAAATTTCAAGGTGTCTGCATTGGGGAGAGAGAGAGAGAGAGAGAGAGAGAGAGAGAGAGAGAGAGAGAGAGAGAGAGTCAGTCTCCTGTCTGGCTTCAGTCACCACCTTTGACGTCATCCAGCGAGGGCAACTGGGTCTTGTTTGCGCGGAATGTTTAATCTCTGGGGAATGTGTATTAAATTTTGCGTAAGCAACAGAAAGGAACCGTACACTCACCAGTATGTGCTGCGTATCCAGAAAGCCACGTATGAATGATAGTTTGTGAATGAGCGTGTGAGACGGTGTGTGTAATACACACTCATGTACAAGCATGTGCATAAAATTTTTCTAACACAAAAACACACACACACATATATATATACATATATAAATATATGTTATGTATGTATGTGCGTACGTACAGATTACATCCAGGACATGTGATTTCCGCCATGTTCAACAGGGGAAATGATATTGTTTTACTGTGCCTCATCATTCAGGAGTAAAAGTGATAACATCAGTCTCTGGAGAAGAAGTTGATCGACTACCGAGGGGACATTTTCTCCGCCAAATAATCCACAACCCTCCCAGGCACTCTTCTACAACTGGCACTTTCTAGGGCGGCTATGTCGAGGTAGTGCGGCTATGCACCACCGCATCAGCAACTAAAAGTAGATTGTAGAAATGAAAGTTGTCTTTATCATTTTTGTTTGCGTTCACTATACCCTGTCCAGTAGGGTAAAATAAAAGGAATAAATGAATGTAGGTAGTATTAATTCGTCTTGTTATACTTACTCATTATTTTTGATTGTGTAAATCATAGGCTGAGACATCCCTCTCATGTCAAAAAATGGGTATTGCAATTCTAATGGGACACTGTTTCGAATTCCATTCCTTATTACTGTTATTATCATGAGAAGGGATGGCTCGAGGTGGAACCGTTCCGTTTCAGGCGTAGGAGGTTGTGAGCCCTTGCTCCAGTGATTTACTGACAACTACGGGGCCTAAGCTAATGACCTCGTATTTCTGGAGTGGTCATCCACTCGCGAACTGGCTGACTACATCTTTCAGAAAATTCTACTAATAGGAACACCAGCCCATGTAGGAAATGTACTATTGTCGCGTCATCGTTATTTATATTTATCATTATTATATATCACTATTATCATATTACTATTATTTAACAGTAAAGAACCCAAAAACACCAGCAGCTTACGCAAGAAAAGAAATAACGCGCAGAGGACAAACCAGAAGGGTCGAGAACCGGAAGGACGTAAAGAAACGAGAGAGAGAGAGAGAGAGAGAGAGAGAGAGAGAGAGAGAGAGAGAGAGAGAGAGAGAGAGAGAGAGCTGCTAGTCTATAAGGTGATTACACTTCGTCACTGCCAGAGGAAGTTAATTTATAAGAAGGGATAAGAACGGAAACAAGAGGTAAAAAACAGGAAGAAAGATGCGCGGAAACTTAGTGATATATCCTAAATATGAGAGTACTGTGAAAGCTTTAAGGCGAAATAAAGTTATATATATATATATATATATATTAAACTTACTGATATATCCTAAATATGATAGTGTATATATATATAGCTTTAGATATATATATATATATATTATATATATATATATATATATATATATATATATATATATATATATATATATATATATATATATATATATATATATATATATATATATATATATATATATATATATATATATATATATATATATATATATATATATATATATATATATATATATTCGGTCCAGCAAGACAGATCCCGACGAAGGAGAGCAAGAGAAGGAAATTGGAAAGGACATATGGATGTGTGGGGCGGGGGGGTTTAGAGGATTTTCAATATTGCAGTGCACTAATTCATACTGCGCTCTCGGCTATTACTTACTGTGACAGGAATTTCAGTTTCATATAAATATGTGAAACTTCAAGAATCAAGATTAAAATGAGTTGCCAGCTGAAAAAAATGATTGATATGATGAGATGTTGGGGGATGTGAATAAAGTTTTGCATGAGGCTGCTGGTTGTACGATCAGAAGGAGACTCAGCTTGAGGAAAAAGACGTGGGCGTCTTAGGAGACATGGGATATGATCAAATAGAGAGGTGAGGCAAAATTGAGGAGTGAGGTACATTGTGTTAATGATGAAGATTTTGAATTAGCAAGAACCAAGTACTTGAGCTTGGATTCAGAAACGACTAACTAAGAGAGATAAAAGATCTGTTAATTAAAAGTTTGCGGAGACTGAAAAATTAATGAATAAAAATGATGGTCAGAGACAAACGATAGCATATAAAGCAACTGGAGAGCTGAGTGGCGGTGCTGGTGAGCGTAAGGATATACCAGTCAGGGATGTGGAAGGTAATTTATTGACCAAAAATGGTGACATCAGAAATAGATGGAAAGAGCACTTTGAGACAGTTCTTAATGGACCAGTCCCCCCAGAAGAGGATATACCGCCTGCTCAGGAAGATTTAAATACTGATGGAGGTGAGATCAGGCTAGAAGTAGTAGTTAATGCAATAAAACAGTTAAAGAATTATAAGGCACCAGGAGAGGATGGTTTATTCCTGGAAATGTTTAAAGTGGAGGAGAATAGATTAGTATTTGTCTTGAAGATATTATTCAATGAGACATGGGTGACGGGGATAATACCATGAGGTTGGAAGAATGGTGTGATCTTTAGAGTCCCAAAGAAAGGAGATCTGAGTAGGTGTGGTGATCGGAGGGGAATCACTTTGTCACCTGTAGCCTTGAAAATTTTCAATAGAGTATTGTTGAATAGGTTGGAACTAGTGGGTGATGGTACTGTGAGGGATGAACAGGCCGGTTTTAGAAAGGGGCGATGTTGCAGTGATCAGATCTTCATAGTAAGACATTTAATGCAGCAAGCTAATGGAATGAGATCTCCGTTAAGTCTTTGTTGTGTTGATTTTGAAAAGGCCTTTGATAGTATTTCGAGACGGACTATGGGAAAAATCATGAGGCATTATGGAATACCGGAAACGTTCGTGAGGGTTAAAATGAATATGCATGAGGGCACATCTTTGAGTGATCCATTTGAAGTTAAGTCTGGTGTGATTCAGGGTGGCAGTCGGTCTCCTCTGTTGTTTGTATTGGTCGTAGATTGCGTTATGAGAATGGTTAAAAGAGAAATGGGTGCAGGTATACTCTGGAGAGAAAATGGGGAACTTCTTGACTTAGATTATGGTGATGATATAGTTTTGATCTGCGAGGGCCAGAAAAGATGCAGAGAGTGTTGGATTGTCTAGTGAGCGAAGGTCTAAAGGTTGGTTTAGTTATTAACTGTGGAAAAACTGAAATCGTGAATATGAATAATGAAAATGCACAGGATTGTCTAACTGAAGGCATGGTTGTAAAGCAAGTGGATAAGTTTAAATATTTAGGTACTTATTTAGGTAAGGATGGTTCTCTGAGCACAGAATTTATGGAAAGATTAAAAAAGGCTCATCAGGCAATGGGACTGCATAAAAATATTTGGAATAATAGCAAATTTTCTCTGCATACAAAAATCAAAATTTATAAGGTAATGGATAGGAGTATTTTGATTTATGGGCATGAGTCATGGTACAGTACAGCGACAACTTCGGATAATAAATTCTTAGCACTTGAGAATAAGGCGCTCAGGAGAATATCAGGAATTAATTGGAGGGATAGGATATTAAATAACAGAATTAGAGAAGCAACGGGGGTGCAGCCGGTCGATGAGTATGTTAGGTTCTCACGCTGGAAGTGGCTAGGCCATGTGTATAGAAGACAGGGTATAGTACGAGATACACCGGGGTGGGTTGCCCTTTGCAGAAGAGGTAGAGGTAGGCCAAAGGAGACGTGGTTGAGGACAATGAGGCGGGAAGCAGGAGACGAATGTTGGGGAGATCTTGAGGAGTTAGCCCAGGACAGCATGTGGTGGCGTGAGTTCATCGAGGCCCTATGCATCGCCGTGGGTGCCACAGGAAGTGATTGACTGATTGATGTTCATTCATTACAATGGCCAATATTACAGCATGAAGTGCATTCTACAACCTGGAAATTTTCCCTTTCCATTTAGCATTTCTCCATCGACTATAGTTACACTGGTCGAGACCCAAATTCACAAAGCTCACTCAGTAGAAGTAAAGGTTCAGTGATTTATGTAATTTCTGAATGCTACGTTTACACAACATCATTCTAAATTTCGTCGAAGCACAATGTAATTTCTTCTATAATATGGATAAGGATTACTCATCAGTATGATTTAACATTTGACAAAACACAGAAACAAAGAGAAGAGGAAATACTACTGAAGACATCTGCTCCCTCACCAGGGAGGGTATTAATAAGCCCGTCCCAGTCATTCAGGAATCACACTTGCAGAAGTGGGTCATAAACACAATCTTTCATTTAGTGACAAGGCCCATGCAATATGTCTTGTGCACAAAGTCATCCCTCTACTCAGAATGTTAGGAATAACTCAAGTTGAAATGTAACGGACGAAATGACAACTTCTGTCCTTTAATATCGGACAGCAGGTCATCAAAAATCAGTGATTTATAAACTCATAGTAACTAATTTTTGCCACTTTTTCAATTAGTATGAAATACACCAACGCCAATATTACTGTGAACTTAGCAAGAGTATAACCACTGAACTTATAATTGACTGTGTTTCTGCTGAATTTACTGCCAAAAGCACTGTTTTATACTTTACAGTCAGCTGGGCTTTTATTATTTTGTTTAGAGTCTGGAGGAAAGCCTTTGAGTAAATAACAGATCAGAGGGTCAAAGTTTCCAGTCTCTGGAAATCATTCACGGCATTTTTAGTAACCACTGACTACGAAGTACCTCGTCTTCGAATTATTCACTTTACAGAAAATATCTGTAATTCAACAAGCAATGCTTTTGTAGTCTAAGGTTTTTAAAAAAAATTTTAATAGAAAACTTATTATTTCACATATATGGATAATTTCCTTGTAGAAAAATAACAAGCATATTGTGGCTTTGTCGTTTGGACGAGACAAACCACACTGCTTAAAACTGGTGCCTTTGACACATTTCTTTCGAAACAAATGGATCAGATTTATAAATATCTAGGCTAATATTAATATTTTCAGCGTCTCTCCTTTATATAACTTAATTCAGTTATATCATGTTCGTACATCTTATCAGAATGCTCAGAAGGAGAGGACAGCAGCAAACCCTTATTGTACTGCCGTATTCGTGGGAGTAATGAGGTGTTGAAATTCCGCATACATAATATTTTAAAGAAATCAGTTCCTCATTGGACGAGTCGATAGAGTTCTCGGCAAGCACTCTGCTAGGCCCGAGTTCGAGTCTCCGACCGGCCAATGAAGAATTAGAGGAGTTTATTTCTGGTGACAGAAATTCATTTCTCGGTATAATGTGGTTCGGATTCCACAATAAGCTGTAGCTCCCGTTGCTAGGTAACCAATTGGTTTTTAGCCAGGTAAAATAAGTCTAATCCTTCAGGCCAGCCCTAGGAAAGCTGTTAATCAGCTCATTGGTCTGGTTAAACTAAAATATACTTAACTTGTAAAGAAATCGGTATTCAAATTCACGTTTATAAGAGAAGTGCATAAGGAATAACCTAGGTATAATTAGGAATGCAAGAAATGACTGAAAATATACTGATTTGTATTAGAATATGCAATGAGAACGGCAAAAAATATTTTATAACAATAATAACAGAGAACTGTCTAACGCAAAAGTTACTTTTAATGCCATGTGGCAATAACTTTCAAGATATTTCCTTTTCGCTTTAAAACTTTAGTGTTGGTGTAGAATCTACGAACTAAGTCGATTGAAAAAGTATTTATTAAGAACTCTCTGAACATTGGTATATCCAAAGGGAACTAAAAAGCCCGTTTATTTTATTATGACGGAACATAACAAAATTAATAAAGTGTTGAAAAGAAAATCTAGATAACAATATGAATGTCAGCCTACGAATGCATAAATCTGATCACTTTATTCCCACAAAAAATAATGTACAGTCTTCAAAAAGTGTAATTTGTCAAGTGCAAATGAGAACAAAACGATACACCTGTTCTTCAGCAATAACCCAGGTGTAAAGTTTGGCTGTCCATTGGAAAACAGCGTTGCAGTGACAGACCTTCCCCCTGTCCAGACTGTCTGCAGAAGGATTATTATATCCCGTTTCCTTCTGTAGACAATTTTTGGCCGCTTGTAGGTTTCTTTGTACGTGATTTACCCTGTTATATGCATTGTAGGTCTTTACTGTTATGGAGCAGTATTCTTGAAGATGTCTGAGTACACAAAACCGTTCAGGTTCATACCATCTGTTTTAATATATATATATATATATATATATATATATATATATATATATATATATATATATATATATTGTATATATATACTGTATACAGTATATATACATATATATACATATACAAATATATATATATAATGTATACTTACATATACAAATGTAGATTACCTTTATTAGAGTTGTCTTTAATGTATAAACAACTATCATTATTATTTTTTTTTAATCTGGGAAATTAAAACCCCATCAGTTACGCCTGTGGAAACAACATGCAACAGTTAACATTGAAACTGCAGTGATTCAATAGCATATTCGTATAGAAAATAAAATGCTTCCCTTTATAGACCGAAGATGACCTTCTTTAACCCCCTCCCCCTTCCCTCTCTCTCTCTCTCTCTCTCTCTCTCTCTCTCTCTCTCTCTCTCTCTCTCTCCCCCTCCACTTTGCAACGTTGCAGAAAACGTGTCTAAAGCCTAATTTGAAGGCTCATCGACAATGCTGCTACTCCAGCTCTCCAAACACTAACATCGATACAAGGGCTTAAGCGTTCGGTAATTTCACTTTTAAGAGATTTTGTTGTTACCAGACAGCCTCTTCCTCTACAATGTGCATCACTTCATCGAGCTCCCGTTGTCTAGACAACAAGTTAAATAGCCTTGAATGGCAGAGATGTGACTGATTGAGAAGATGTCGTTAGCTGTCAGAAGCTTCTGTGAAACGCAGAATGTATTTCGAAGGGAAAAGTATGACGTCAAATCTTTTAGTTCATGCTTTCGAGAGTTCGTTCGTGATTAATGAGGAAAATTTCAGACAACCATTATCTCTTTAATTAATTGGTTATATTCATGTAATCATCTATCTCTTTTGAATGCTTCTATGCACTCTGTTTGTTTGCTTGGCGGTTAACAAGACTTTCTTTTTGCTCGACTGACACATCAATGGTCATTTTAAAGGTTTAAAATTTTGGGTGAACGTCTCCAAGACTGGCCCATATCAAAAATATACTAATTTGCACTAGTTTTTCCTAATTACTTTAGTATAATAATAATAATAATAATAATAATAATAATAATAATAATAATAATAATAATAATAATAATAATAATAATAATGTGTGACTCTTCTATTGTAAGAAATGTGATTGTCATTCGGAAAAAAATACAGATAACGTTTCTAATTTACATCCTAATACTTTTAAAAAAGATAGGTTGAACTTGAACATAGCTATTGGGATACTACATATTTCGAAATAAACATAAACAAATATGAGTTTTCGTGATGGAATTTTTTGACATATCAGAAGCAAAACTTACCGCTTTACCTAGAAAGAGTAAGCTAATAATCTCGGCTTATCCAAGACTCAAGATCCTTGAGTGGTATGCTACACTACTTCTCTTGACTTAAAAAAAAGAAAAAAAAAAATTCTAAGAAACTGACAAAAAAAAAAAAATCGTTTCTCAAGGTTCCTGAAAGACTATTAATGCGGCGTTCATTACTCAAATTTTTATTAGCTGAAAGGTAAATGAGATCTCTCGATATTATTATTCCGGCATGCGCAATGTCCATAACATTAATTTATGGTATCTTAATTGAACACAGAACGTAGAAAGTCCACTGCATTAAGGTGCACGCATTACTTATGTACTGTATAGTTGCTGAAACTCCTTCTAAAATATCTAAATACTGCAATAACGTAAAGTTTTTAGTTTTCTGAAAAGAAAACAATTGTGCCGGCTTTGTCTGTCCGTCCGCACTTTTTTCTGTCCACTCTCAGACGCCATATAAAGCGCAATAGAGGCTTATCCCACTTTTCCAAAGAAACCGAAGCTCTAACTGTCTTCCTTGGATTATTTTGAGTAAATCAAAGGCTTATGACTTACACATTGGACAGAGGAAGGCGGAGAAGGCTAATAGGAAACAGCGACCCCACATAGAAATGGGCAACGCTGGAGACAAAGAAGAAGAAAAAGAAGAATATGAAGAAGAAAGGCTTATGACTGTCTTCCCTAGATTATAATAAGTAAGTCAGATAATTCTGCCGACAGTCCTTCCTAGATCATCCAAAGTTAAACAAAGCACTCATCTAGCCATCTTGTCTTCAAATCAAAACCTTTCTATGGCCCTCGTCCTTAGCTTACCGACCAAGATGAACAGAAATGCTGCGACATCACTCTGCAAAAATTAATGAATATTTTAAAAGTTGAGTCCTGATCGAGGAGAACAATGCTATTAACTCTTCCGTTGGAAACATGCATTTATTTTCTCAGTAAACAACAAGCACGCTCGTCAGACGATTACTATAATAAATCTAACGTATCCATTCGTAAGAGGAGTCAGGAACAATAAAATATTGACGAATTCTTGTTTGGAGACACGTGACACATGGTGTCCAAATGTTCTACAAGATGTTCAGCGTACTTTTACGCAGTGAATCTTGACTATGTGGTGTTTGCTCAAATGTTCCTTATTTGACTTTCATTTTGGGGACAGACGGTGAGAAAAGTAGTATGTTCCATTTTTTTTTTTTCAGTTTAATGTAGACGTTAGCTATAGTCCTCGACTGGAAGCGATTCACAGTTAATATATTTCAAGAATCTATTAATATATTTTAATAACATTTCATTCCACTTTTAATTTCATTTTGAATACTTTACTGATCTGCCTCCATAGTGAAGAGAATAGGGCAAATATTGCCTGAAGACGGACATTCTGAACATTTTCTGACAAGGTCTGGCATCTTGCAATAGGAAGGTAGAACGGGACAACTATAATAGACCAGTTAATCCATTGTGATACGATGGAACTAGTTTTATTTTGTACTTCATCTTCGATAAGAACGCCAAGAAAACCTCTTGTAATATCCAAGTTGCTTCTTCGTCATCAAACGCATCCTTCATTAATGTTCATCAGCTGCAGAATAAAAAAACTGATCGAATCACTCACCCGTTTTTAGAAGGGGGGAGATTTACAAGAGGGTCAACGGGAACATCAGTCGAGCGTTGAACTTCCATTCAAACGCCGAGTACCCAATCAGGTTCCCGTATGAATGACCCCACGAAAAACTGCGGTTGTATTAGTTAAGAAGTGGGTTTTTCCTCTCTGCCAATCTCTCCCACCTATTTTGTGTACCGTTGGTTCTTTTCTCCCGAACATAATTCTCCAACCGGCACCCGTCCCCCCTCCAGGCCTTCACAAACCCCCAACCCCACCTCCCAAAAAACCAACCTATGGCCTAGACTTTCCTTACATTTTCCATATATTTTCATTCCTTCATTAGAGTTGACTTCTTTATTCCATTGCCTTTCTTTTTAGGCCGAGTAGCACTAGAACATATAATTGCAGGCTTCTTGGGAACCATTATTAAATACCGTACTCAAGTACAATACTCAGAAAATGCTATTATGCTGGCTGCTCCACTGAGAATGCCGAAAAAAAAAATACAAAAACAAAAATAGGAAGTGGCCGCTGAAAAACTGACTACTCAACTCTACTCAGTGTTCATGTTCCTTTCCAACACATCATATATATTAAGGTGTATTTCTATAACCAAATGGGATTTTAAGAATACCGAAATGATCACGTATTTAATCTAGTGTTGATGTTTTGTGAATTTTTAAATTGACTCCGAGAAGAAATGTCAGGTACACACAAGCTCACATAAACAGTCTCACTAAATATCGATACATTATTATATGCTGTTTTCTTTAGCACATGAACTTTAGAGTGTGAGTTTCTTTCCACAATCCACAATTTTTTTAAAAGGGATTTGTGATGGTGTTTCGTTACAGTGCCAGTCGAAAAATAGTTGCGACTGAAATATGCGGGAGAGGAGTTGTATAGAAGTCAAGACGTGTATACCTTTCCCTCTTTCTCTTTGGTTGGTCGATCAGACACGTTTTAAGCAACACTGCGACTAATCAGTCGCTGCAGCTTTGACCACCAAGAAAAGACCCACGAAGGTAAGTTGGGGAAACGTCTTACTAAAAATTGGATTGGTAACACCTTCAGGCACCACCCCCTTGAAGGTGAAACTACAGAGTCCAAGGGTTTTGGGGCGTCGGGATGGGAGAATGTCTATTGCTGAACTCAACACTGTTATTCTTAAGTTTTCCAAGAAAGTACGTTGAACAGGGAATCGTATCTAAAAGGTCCCTCAAAACTGTTTTTCCTAGACTTTGGAGTCCATGCTGATTTTAGTGTTTCATTGAATGCTTATCACCAAATGATGGTTTAAGAATGAAAAATTTGTATCAGCGACATATTAGAATGCAATTAATCATTGCTAATTAGTATAATCAATTAGGCTTTTGAGTCCAGGGTCGAATTAAATCTCAACTTTTAGTATTTAGTGGTTAAAGACAAAATACTTTGCTAAAGAGCGTGCTGCGGTTCTTCTTAGTTCATGAAAAGGTCAACGGGCATTTAATTGTGGTTCTTCTTAGTTTATGAAAAGGTCAACGGGCATTTAATTGTGGTTCTTCTTAGTTCATGAAAAGGTCAACGGGCATTTAACTGTGGTTCTTCTTAGTTTAAGAAAAGGTCAACGGACATTTAATTATGGTTCTTCTTCGTTTAAGAAAAGGTCAACGGGCATTTAATTGTGGTTCTTAGCTTAAGAAAAGGTCAGCGGACATTTAATTAAGCGGATCTATAGCCAGTTTTACGAGATTTTTAGAGATGACTCCATTCTTTATGTATACTTAGAAAATTCAGCACCTGCTAAAATGGTAAATTTAAGCAGTTTAAAAGCCAAAATAATAGTTCACACGCTAAATAAGAATATCATTATCGTGTTAATTAGCCTGTACAATTAGATATTTGAAATTAGATATGCTTTCAACAAAGCACAAAAAAACTGAATCTTCGCCTTGGGAGTAGATGTTTCCATGCTTCTGAAACTAACTATGGGTCAAAGGTGACTTTGCTATGCACATGTATAGGGCAATGACGACTTGGTACATTATCTACTGTAACATAATTAAAAAAAACTCTTTTGCATAAACCTTTGGAAATTTAAACATGTTGCTTAGTTTTGTGTTACGTTAGGAATATCATAATATTTTCATTAGAACATCAACAGTGAATATGCAGTTAAGAATGACACCTGTATTTTGAAATGAGTTGAGTGCAGTTCAAGAAACAACGAAAAGATCTGGGTGAGGTAATCTAATGTCCTAGACCTGCTAACAGTCACACTTGGGGTTACTGAGTTCAAATTTTTATTCCTAATAATTTGCAGCATACGCTAATTTTATCTTAAATCTGTGTCAAGGGAATCTGAATCCATGTGTCTATAATCAGATGGAGCCGATGTAAATAATGTGGCATCCTCTGCACGGGGTAATTAACTGTGATTTTGAGGCAAGCTAACACAATTTATGTCAGACTGCAGGGAGAAGCAGAACAGAACTCATCTTGCTAGTGAACCAGGACCTCTGTATTAAGGTACGGCTGAACTGCGAGTCTCTGGCAGAACCAGATGCCTCTGGATCACAGAGCAGTACAGCCCGAAGCAAAGTATGCTGTCGTCCAGCAAGCACAAAAAAAGCACTCCGGTGCTTGAAAATGTCACTACCATGAGCCGAAGCCCTAGACACTGACGACTATTCCGAGTGGTCCTTCAGTCAAATGACGGAAGACTGATGCAACCAGGTCAGAGGGTTGAGATCATGACCCCGATACTCAGGACTTATTCACGTGATGGCTGACCAAGTACACCTTTGAACCAGTGAGAGATAGCCGGGGAAGACGATTTTTCCATTATTTATATCTTAATTATAAAAGCCTTTCACATCTAAAACGAAGGCGAAGCATATTTTCTGAGAACCAGTGGATGAGTGACTCATTAAATATAGGTTAATGAATTCTGGAGCCTCACTGATCTTGCAGTGGACATCGTTTTATTAAAATCATTATAAAAATTGTGTACACCTTATCATAAGCTATGCCTCAAAAGACTGACAAGCTCCCACAAGGAAGAACGCAGCTTTGAGGGAAAAAAAAAAAAAGAAAGCAAAGAGTAATGAAGATGAAAGTAAAACTAAATGTATTGTGCTGAACAGAAGTTAAGTAAAACAGTTGGCTGCTAGGAGTAAAAAACTGATAAACAGGCAAATGATATGAAAGTGTGCAAGAAACTCATATCCAAGGCAAAGGAAAGCCAAGGTACAGAGGCTGAAGAATATTAGGTCGAAGATCATCATCCGGCATTATGCGAGTGAATGGGGTATCTGACATGGCACGTTCATCTACGATGACAGAGCAGATATTCTAGTCGAGTTAGTAAAACATTACTAAACTACCGTGAAATATAAACACGAACAAACAAAATGTAAATAAATATTCAAACGCAATCCTCGGACAGTTTCTTTGACACAGCGTTCTAAAGGTAACGTGAATGACTGTGGCAAGACGATAGACTATAGCTCCCGTCTCCCTATCGGTCTAATGGAATCGCTTCTTCATGGAGCTGTAAATTCAGTGGATAATTGTTATGGAGTCTGATCCTCATCGTTTAATAGCCCCGGCGACCAAGCAGGGAGATCCGAATGAAAGAAAAATCCAGGGATAAAGGCTGCTGACTACTCTGCCGTTTTCACAGAGTACTGGAGATCGTGAAAGATGATTAACGAAGCTTCAGTAAGTTACCCTTTGATGATGCTCCCAGAACGTTGTACGACGCAGCAGTGGTGCAAATTACTATTCAAAAGGTGGAACACAGATCTATTCAGTGTCTCAAAGGGCATTCTAATTGAAGGTGTGTGAAGGTGTGCAGTATAATTCAAAGGAGTAATGATAAATATACACTCATCAAAGGTTTTTCTAATCTTCCGGGATGGTCGACCAAATAAAAGAAGCAACAAAACCCTAATTCTTTAGGCAGGTTATGTAAATAAAAAAATGTCATATTCACCTAACAACAAAAGAGGTTAATGAAATATTCGCAAATTAGCCTTGTCAGAAAACATCGGAAGAACGAGTTTTTCCAAGGTACTGTAGTGATTTTCTGCTTAACAATTCTTATGAAAACGCGAAAAAACGATAAGCGTCAAGCACTAGAAAGTACCAAATACATAATATCTGAAACAAATGTAACAACCCTCGTCGAAGCTGGACAGTTTTGCTCATTTTGTAATGGGAATTTTTTGTTTGGAAAAGCCCTTTATAAGGACACCCTGTAGACACATTTATCAGGTATACAGTAATTTTGGCATACTGATGAATTCATATGCTTCTGGAAAGCTATTTCAAAATTATTTAATCTTTATTTTTACACGAAAAGAAAATGGACCACAGAAAATGTATTATATAAGATACGCACAGACAGAGAGAGAGAGAGAGAGAGAGAGAGAGAGAGAGAGAGAGAGAGAGAGAGAGAGAGAGAGAGAGAGCTAGCAAACTAATGATGGGGAAAAAGTCTTCCCGCTAAAATACCCTTTGTGGGAAGTGTCACAGCCCTCAGGTCAACGGCGCATTGGACACCATTTATGAAATTACTAAGAGAAGAGAGAGAGAGAGAGAGAGAGAGAGAGAGAGAGAGAGAGAGAGAGAGAGAGTACGGTTGTCTTTTAGCCTAATGAAGTAGGAGTCAAGGAAGAAAATATTACTCCTTTCTTACAATTCATCTTAGGCAGGTAAAGGAAAAGAAAGGAAAGGATAAGTCAGCTCTGATAAGGATTTGCGCACGTTCTCATTGCATTATCTACTTAAGAAAAGTCTTCTAATAAAGTTGGATTCCAGGAGGACGCTGTATATATAAAGGTACAAAGATATATAGGAAAGCCTGTAATGGTGCACGTGACATTATTTATACATACACACAATTATATATATATATATATATATATATATATATATATATATATATATATATATATATATATATATATATATATATATATATATATATATATATATATATATATATACACGTATATATATAATGTAGAATCTACTGGTCACTTTTTACCAGATACATACCCCTCTCGTGGTCAGGTCGACAATGGTACCTCGTTCTGATTAGGGGACCCGGGTTCGTTTCCCGCTACCGGATATCACAATATCTTCATATTTCTTGCACTTGGATCTTGAAGGCTTTGTAGTCACAAGCGTATCTTGTGTATGCACATGGTCTGTGTGTGTGTATCCCTACAGATAAAATAACAAACGACCAATACAGACATATAAGCACACCGCCGCCATATATTTCCAGCATATATAAAGGTCTCTGTGCAATGAACGTGCCGGTTTACGAGCGTACTGTATGGGCTTCGTCGCTCACTAGCTGCTGACCAATTTTATTACGAAAAGACATAAGCTTCTTTTACCTCACTAACAGGTTAAGCAGGTTGATTGTCTGAGTGTATGACACGAGCAAGGGAAAGCATCATTATGATAAGCAAGTTGTAAGGATGAGTAAAATCTAGCTGTGCTGGGCTATTTTGAATGTGAAGGTATGTGATGCAGAATGACACGGTGTAATGATTACATCTCGAGCGTCTAAGATGAATGAGAATGGAGTCTTAATAGTATACAGTCAGAAAGGAGTAAGACTCTTGAAAATATCACTTCAAACGAAGAACATTTATGAGCTTATCTAGGAAGGAAAGAGAAAATTAATAAAGAGCAGATGGAAGATTTAGCTGATGGACAACATGGTGAGAAGAGAGTTGTTGGTAATATACTGACCATTACTCAGTTCAAGAAAGGGAGAGACAGAAAGAATTCACAATACAAGAAAGAGTTCAAAATGCAGCCGAGAGTACCACCAAGAGAAACTTGATAACAAGAATGTGATGGACCAAGAATGACTTAGGATTCAATCTAAGGGACCGAAAAAGACTTTTTGAGAATTTGGAAGGCTCTATGATGTGGTCAACAGACAACAGGGAAGGGTTACATAATCGCTGCGGATGGATAACCAAAAGATGAGCAAGATGTTAGAGTAAAATTAAGGCTTAGGTGAATGCCATAAAGGAGACTATCTGAAGTTTAGCTGCAGGATAAAAAAGATATTATTCTAGAGGAAACAAGAACAAGACTAAGAAAATTACAGATACAAATGAACGAAGAAAATGTGAGTTAATGAAACAAGAAAACTAAGGCGAATCTGGACAAGGGCTAAGGTGAAAAAAAGTATCTCTGAAGGGATGCAGTAGCAAAGAGAAAGGTCACTGGGCAAATGTATCTCAATATAAAAGATGAAAAAAAAATCCTGTTCTAAAGAAAGTGCACTTATGTGTTTAAGAGAGTATTTCTGAAGAGATGTTATATGCAAATCATTGAATAGAAGCAGAACTGAGTGATTCAAGGGTTAAAGGGTTTAATATGAGTCTCTGAGAGTGGTTGTAAAAGTGCCTGTTCAAGATGTAGGGAGGCAATCAAATGTTTATGAAACCCCTTAAGAGACTATGGTACGGAAGAGAGAGCGCAGCTGAGTAAATGCTCTCGGTATGGAACGCATGCCTGGAAAAAACCAAAGTTTCTACAGAATAGATAACAGAAATTAAAATGATTGTACAGAGGGGAAAGTGACGGAGAAGAATATAAAAATGATGTGCAGATTATTGTTTAATATACCAGGAAAGGTATGTCAAGAGACTGAATTACCACAATTTCGGTGAAACGAGAATCTTTATGGAGGAAGAGTAGAGTATGGTAAAAAAAAAATAATATTTTCCTTTTCAAGAGTTACGTGATTCTTTTTAGAATAAAAAGAAAAAAGTTGTTTGCTGCGTACGTTGGCATTGAATTTACAATAGAACTGATAAATGCAATATACAGAGAGACATAAAATGTACTGCAGAGAAAATAATTCGTTAAGCCGTTTTATAGTTTTATTGAATGAAAATAAAGTACTTTTGAATATTGAAATTTACGAGGACTGGTTTGATTTAAAATGGGGTATCAGACTAGGCAGTACTTTGTTTTTATAACTGTTTAATATGTAAATGGATGGCAAAATGAGAAAAGTTTTGGAAAAAGCAAAAGATCTAAGTGCAAATTTATAAAATAATAAATGGGGCGTGAATGAAACGCGTATAGGCTAATTGATGCAGAACTGGTGATAAACGAAGAAAAATTTCAGATTGCGCAAAGAGTTAGTAGTGAACGTTATCTATAAGATTATCAAGGTAGAAAAAAAAAAATGCGATGATGAAGTAACGAACAGCTCTAATGAATTTGGAAGGGTGGAAGTGGACAATTAATGGATGAAGAGAAGAAACAAGAAATGCTGTAGGTTGTTTGCATATGGATGTGTGTAAGGGCTGTTGAGCCAGTTGTTCTTTATGGAGAAAGACGGAAGTCAGGAATTGGGGACACGAATTTTAACGTAATAAGGAATATGGTGATGAAGGTGGTTTTAATTTGTTTAAATGTTGGGATACGGTTAAAAGGCGATGAAAAGTTTGTTGCAGGTGGAAAGATAACTCAAAGTGCCTTGAGACACTTTAGCTATATTGAGAAACAGAGAAACTTAAAGAGTATACAATGATGAAAACAGTGTATAATTCAGGTAGTCTTCGAAGGGCTGAAGCAGAAAGACAAGTAAATAGTGCTGGGTTGATGGAGATCCAAAAATGCCGAAACATATAGTGATTATTTCTTCTGGTCCAACAAACCAGTCATAGGACAATCTTTTTTCACCAGGGCGTATACTGAAAGGATGCCAGTGCTGACACTTCTACTGTTAGTGACTTCTATAAAAAAAAAGTTCCTTCATTTTGGAAACCAATCCTGCTGCACACTTTGACTGTACAAGGATATTGTAACTAGATATGCAAACGGAGAATCATTTTTTTTTCCATAATCCTGAAATTCTTATTTAAACAGAGGCGGATCGGTCGAGAAACCTTATGCTCCTGCCAAGCAAATGGGCATCACTGAATCAAGAAAAAGCAATAGGAAAAGAGAGAGACAGAGAACCCAACACCCAATAAAGTAACAGAAAAACCCCAGTGTTAATAAGAAGAAACAACAGATCTATACATTCCCCTTCATAAAAGTCAGGAAATCGAGAGTCGGGAGAGAAATAATCCAACTCTTGTCCATGGAACAAAAGAAAATAGTCAACCGATTGAGGAACTGAGGAATTTTAAGTCAATAGACTGAGGAATTCAGGAATTTTGAGTCAACAGACTGAGGAATTCAGGAATTTTGAGTCAACAGACTGAGGAATTGAGGAATTTTAACAGTCAATAGACTGAAGAATTCAGGAATTTTAAGTCATCATACTGAGGAATTCAGGAATTTTAACAGTCATTTGACTGAGGAATTCAGGAATTTTAACAGACAACTGCCTGAGGAATTCAGAATTTTAACAGCCACTAGACTGAGGAATTCAGGAATTTTAACAGTCAACAGACTGAGGAATTCAGGAATTTTAACAGTCAACAGACTGAGGAATCCAGAAATTTTAAGTCAATAGACTGAAGAATTCAGGAATTTTAAGTCAACAGACTAAGGAATTCAGGAATTTTAAGTCAATATACTGAGGAATTCAGGAATTTTAGCAGTCAATAGACTGAGGAATTCAGGAATTTTAACAGCCAGTTGACTGAGGAATTTAAACAGTCACTAGACTGAGGAATTCAGGAATTTTAATAGTCAACAGACCGAGGAATTCAGGAAGTTTAACAGTCAATAGACTGAGGAATTCAGGAATTTTAAGTCAACAGACTGAGGAATTCAGGAATTTTAAGTCAATAGACTGAGGAATTTTTAAGATTCACATAGTAAACGTGGGAAGCTGTGATTTCGTGAGAGCTACGAGCCTACGTAAAGGAAAGAAGCGTAGAAAAGAGAAAAAGAGGCCATGTTGCCTAATAATTACTCATCACTCGGTTTGGTACGCCTTACGTTGTGAATTTTGGCAGCCTAGCCTCACCAAGCCAAAAAACATAACTTTGATATCTTATATAGCTTTGTTGATGTGTTTGCTATGATTCTGGCTATGAAAAGTGCTGGGATAAAGATAAAATCGTGCTATACTACTCTTTCAGTGACAGACTATGCAGTATTTAAGACAAGTCAGAAATCAGTAACGTTGTAAGGCTACCGGAGTGACGGACAGCTCTCCTTCAGCTCCCCAGAACAGTGGCTTAAGTAGTAACAATAGCAAAGGAAAAGCGACACCATCCCGTAACAAAAAGAGTATTTAGAATAGAGGAAGGGACACCAATCAGACTGACTGTATATAGAGAAGAGGAAGGAACATCAATCAGACCAACTGTATATAGAGTAAGGAACACAAATCAGACTAACTGTATATAGAGTAAGGGGAGGGACACCAAGAGTAGAAGAAGGGACACCAATCAGGCTAACTGTATATACAGTAGAGTAGAGGAAGGGACACCAATCAAACTAACTGTATATAGAGTAGAGGAAGGGACACCAATCAAACTAACTGTATATAGAGTAGAGGAAGGGACACCAATCAGACTAACTGTATTGAGTAGAGGAAGGGACACCAATCAGACTAACTGTATATAGAGTAGAGGAAGGGACACCAATCAGACTAACTGTATATAGAGTAGAGAAAGAGATACCAATTAGACGAACAATCTTTGAATTAGTACTGTTGAAAACAACAAAACAATACAGCAATATCTCGAATAAGGATAGATGGTGCCAATAAGGGCTTTAGTAACTTCTATGGCAGAAGGAATATAGCATAAGGAAAGGAAACATCTAATATTTTGGTCTGAAACGACCTGAAATCAAAATGTTGATAAAAGGAGTTTAAAGTGCATTTTAACTTAACAGAGCCCAACAATGCACATCTGATTTCTGAAGGATGCTCTACTGAGAAAACGTATTTCTTCGTCAGAGGAGTCCCACATTTCCTGTACTTTCATTACTTCTTTCTCGAAGCAGCTTTACTTCTAGAAACAAATGCCTATCTCTGTACGCTGATTTGTTCTGAACTTACGATATCTAAGAGCGAGGCCAAGTCCTATTGGTGTATGAGAGGCCTTTTACTTCAAATGTGGTTCATGGTGGTAGAAACAGCAAGAACTTATATTACAATGTAAGTTGCTTGGCGTAAAAATGACTACCGCAAGGATGACTTTCGAAGAAAAATTCGCCTTCTTCGCAGGAATTACATTCATTAAGCATTGCAGCCTCCAAGAGGTCTGAGTTCAAAGCTACTTATAACCAAAAAGAATCATTTCATTTACTTTTCAAGCACGTACCTGTAGAAAATTTTTGTGGGCAGCCAGTGTTATTGCATGCGGATTTATATCTTTTTTAGGCTCCTGGGAAACAAAAGAAGTTTTGTACAATTGCAAATTAAGATACAAGTTTGTTGGCCCTTGTAAAATAATTGCACAACCGATTCTGTCAAACACAGAACACCTTTCCAGGACCTCTGGTTAGCAGTTGTAAAAATCGGAGTAAATTTAGGTACGCGTGATTAATCAATTTCCCAATAGCTTCAGACTGAAAAACACTGAAGTATATTTCAGGGAAAATTCTTATCAATTAACCCCAAGCCCAGTCAAGACAACCGCTTTCTGATCCTTGGCAAAATCCCCCATCACAGTTACGTATAAGTTAACATCAGCCGTTGTCAATCAGCGATCATACGTGACACTCCATGTCATTTTCATTACTCAGTTGCTAATATCAAAAGGCAGCTAATAGCCTTAAATACTCGTTAACGAACAAGAAGATGAAAGATTAATTCCATTCTGCTTGGATAACCGGATTCCATACCTTTCTGCGTGAATTGGCTCTGAGATGTTGACGTAAAAAATTTAGGAAATAAAAACGGTGATTAATGCCTTGCCTGATAATAAAGATTATTCTTGTGTAGGCCTAAACCACGCTCGGATAGCGAAGGACACCGCGCGCGCACACGCACACGCACATACACACACACACACAGACATACGCGCCCACACGCACACTACACTTGAAGTCTCGGTGGCAGCGCCACTTGCGGCAATAATGAGGCAAATAAGGGTTAAGTTGAAACTGGAGGACTCTCGGCATTTTCCCCAATTTTGTTGTTTGTCCTTTGGTTGTCCCTCTCATTCACCTGTACAACAAAAGCACGGGGCAATTAGCGAATATTTATAAGGGCGGAAAAGAACTGCGAGTTGATCCGATTTCCTCTTTCGAAAAAAAAAAAAAAAGAATCTTCTGGTCCTCACGAAAACATTTTCCCTTGCTTCTTTGAATTCCCGTTTTTTCACTGCCTACTGAGCAAGCAATTTCCCTTCTCTGTTCCATTTCCTTTCCAAATGCTAGAAAAGAAGGGAAAGAAAAAGAAGAAATGGCCTCTTCTAATTCCAGAGGTTGTGTCAATGAGGCCTATGGAATATTTCTCCCTCCTCCAGCTTCCTAGTCTCGGCCCTCGTCCCCCCACAACCCACCCCGCTCCCTGGTTCTCCTCCCACTCCTATTCCTTTGCAGGTCTAATTAGTGAGGAGGTAGAAAGAGGTGGCAAGGAGCCACTTGGGCCACGCCAGAGAGGTCGCTAAGGCCAAACTTAATGACGTCACAAGAGGATAGGGTAGTTACCCTCTCCCATCTCCCACTAGCACTCCCAACGTTGGTTTTAATAAGATCAAAATAAGACGACTGGAGAGAGAGAGAGAGAGAGAGAGAGAGAGAGAGAGAGAGAGAGAGAGAGAGAGAGAGAGAGAGAGAGAGAGGAGTGCCAATTTAAAATGAACTCGTGCACACACATACGGAGGGATAAGTGCCCTCCATTGCAGTCATGCCTAGGAGAGTTCCTTTTGACCCCCATAGAGCTTTGATTTTTATTCCGAGCATTTTCATTACGAGCTGTGAATAAAGCTTAAATGAAGGTTCTCCTTTTGGAAAACGCGGCGTGATAGGTCAGACGGCCCCCTCGGTCCCTGCCCCTACCCTCCCCCTTTGCTATACAATCCTTCCAATGGGTTAACAACCCTAATTAGTGAACCGAGGTTAATGATAATGAGGCTGATAGGCACGAAGACTCTTTGGCCCACATTCTTTTCATCTTTCGACCGCCCATACAGACGAAGCGGGGTTTTAATTTTCCTACTTAATCGTTCTCCGTATACAAACATATACTTACATAAAGAGGGACATAAAATCAAATTAAACAGTCCATTCACCGCGTGAATTGAGTTGTTGAGCAAATGAGCCGAGATTATATTTAATGATGATAACCTTAAATGGCAGGTACGGCTGAGACCGCCTCTCAGCTAGACAGTACAGCAGTCGGCGTTCGTCGCCGCCGCTTGGAACGGCGTCGCGGATGTCAGGGTCGTCATAACCGAGCGCCCGAATAACCTCAAAGCAATCTCTTCGGATTAATGACGACACGTGTTGACCAGACAGATGGTCAGAGCTAGAAGCTCTTCTGGAAAACGCTTTGCTCGTCATTATTCGACAGGTGTAATAACAGACAGCTGTCTCACGGGGATTGAGCATCTTACCCGTTCAAGATTCACTTGGTTGAGGTCCCCTGGGCATGAAAGAATAGAGGCAAAATCCATCTCAGTGTCTATAACACCAAATATCTTTAGGTGAAAGTTGAAAGCTCTCTTGCGCGATGCGAGTCTCTTTCCTTGACCAAGTTATGCTGGGAATTTTGAGGGACTTATTCCTAAGCAAATTAACGTCATCACTTAATCAAGAAGCTGTGGACTGATATTAGTAAGGGCTTTGTATATAAATTCAAAATATTTAAACTATGATAACTGATATTAAACAACTACAAAAACAGTATTTAAGCACCATACCTTTTACTTCCATATTTTAACAAAATAAAAGGAAATGGTCAATTACAGCTGCTCCGAAAATCACAATCCGGTCTTCACCGAGTCACCTTCAGTCGTAACACTTTAATTTCGCTGATGTCTATTCTTTCCTGCAATATGCTTTCTTTATCGTTTCCCGTAATAACATCTGGCATAAAAAAAAATGTAGACTCTGCAGTCAGTCGCGGATGCCAGGTGCAACCAGTTTTAGTAAATCAAACTTTAATTACATCTCATTATCTGATATCTCTTCGAGTTTTCCAGCGACCGTCCAGAGGAATGGAATCTGTTCACTTGCGTCTTCCAGAGTTTTAGGCAAGACGAGGGATGGCAACATGTTTCGAAAAGATTATACTGGACATAAAGAAAACAGAATTCCCATTTAAACGCTGGCGTACTTATTTTCTAGGCAGGTGAACGAGCTTTACACGAGAAAAGAGTAGTCTTCTTTTGAGTCTTGCTCCTCCTACATCTCGTAAAGAACATCTCCTCCCTCGCATTTGGGAACGAAACCCAAACCTTTCTATTGCTGAGTCCATCTAAATTTTGCACCCGATCTCGACTCACTTTTCCCCTTTTGGCTCTTCTTCTTTCTCTATTCATTCATACGAAGCTAGCTCTCGGGGAGGAAAGTGTTACCACCCACTTGAGCTTACACCGAACTATTCTGAATCAAGTTTTTTTCCTTTTTTCTCGGAGGCTGTGTAGAGGTCCTTCATGAAAAAGTTTTTTGTGGTTCCCACTTATACCTTTCTACACATCTCCAAACCTTAGCATCATTAACTCCCAGTATGTTGTAAAGTGAGGCTGATGAAGTTGGTCGCCATGACACTAGAAAGCAAATGCAAAGAAATCAAGATCTGATTTTTTTATCATGAGTGTATAAATATACACACGCACACATGTCTGTAATATATATATATATATATATATATATATATATATATATATATATATATATATATATATATATATATATATTTTTACATGTGTATACTCACACACATATATATAATGTATATATATATAATTATAACTTGAAATGTGTATCCATGTTCTCCCTTGGGCTTGAATACCTTTTCTGTCAACCTTTAACAATGACGGAATATGGAGTTTCAAAACATATGTACTGACCACTTGAAGATCCTTATACCAGGCAGTGAACCGAACGCAGTGCCTAATGTCTGATAATCCACGGCAGGGATAATACTGCAATACGTAAGCATTTCAACTCAGACAAATAATATTCATCTAGACTACAGGTACTAAACCTTCCAAAGAAGGCTTTCAACATTAACTTGATATTCTTCTCTCTTGGAATGTTGTGCTCTAGAGTCCCAACTTTTTGCACACCCCACTTGTAAGTAGGGTCGACAAAAAAATCGATGAAATTTCTTTAGTACCAACAATATTTCTAGGGATGTGACGTATGAAATTGCATGGCGCAAAATACGCTGGAAAGACTGATCCGATGGTAATGAAATACTGTGCAAGCGTTCGGAGATGTTTTTGCACCGTAGAAGATTTTTTTGTTCATATTATTTCAATCTAATGTCAACTGTATGATGTAATGGCTGTTCTTATATGTTTCTATAAAGTGTTTCTTAAAAAGTAATATCTGTATATATATATATTTATATATATAAAAATATATATATATATATATATATATATATATATATATATATATATATATATATATATATATATATATATATATGTATATATATAAACCAAGGATATAATATCCAATTCAACAAAAAGAAACAGAGCAAGAAGGGGCCAAGAGACTTCACTGTTACAGATATTCGTTGCAACTCGCAACTTGCAACTGCGGTGTCTAGCAACAGAAATTGCTGCTCGCGCCGGTAGCGTTTCCCATATCGTTTATTTCTTACGTAAGGCAGAAGTAAAACGGTGTCGCTAAATATGGTCTGGGAGGGGAGGGGGAACGGGTTGGAGGCTGGGGGAGTAGAGGTAGGGACACTTCCAGCAACGCGTAAAGCCACGTGTAATTTCCCCCTGCGTAGACACCATCGAGCGTGAGAGATCCGTATGTCTATAATCATTTGGCGATAAAAGTGCCACTCTGAGAGCCGTATATATAATCTTTATGGTGCAAAATGTGAGGGTGGTTTCAAATCAGGGTAAAACCGGGCAAAAAAAAAGCTTACGCCAATATGGGCGTGTTTCCCGCCATTACCAGCGATGCTTGGCGCGATTTTCGGAAGATGGATGGCTCAAGATTACGGCCGTGAGGCAAAGAGTTGTGCAGCCCATACAACCGTATAACGACCGGCCCGAAACCGCCGGGGTTTAATCTGTCCTCTTCAACACGAAGTTGCCAGGAGTGATTGTATGTGAGAAGGCTTCGTCTAATGTCTTGGAAACTGCAACTGCACACGAACAGAAAACAATTGCAGCTTGAAAATCCTAACTTATAAAAAATACGAGAAGAGATTCCGGGGGTTAATGTACTTTCCTTGCGGTCGTTTTCCAGTTTTCCTTCAAGGGAAAATTCTATTCTGCACGGACTTGAAAGGAAATACGGTGACAGAAACTGGAAGTGTCAAGGATGGGGCAAACGAATACAGGAAATAACTTGCTACGAACCCGCACCTGGACAGGGAGTAGTGTTAAGTATTAACAAGATAATGGTCTTCATTTCCTCTACATTCACTCAATGAGACAAAGAACAGACCCCTGTGGACATCACCGATGTCATTTCGGTTATCATACCAATCCCATAAAGACTAAATTAGAAGCATTTTTATCCAGGATGCACCCCCCTCTCTCTCTCTCTCTCTCTTGAAAATGCAGTGAGACGGTGAGATGGAGTTGATAATTTTGATTGTTGTCTCTTTTCACAGTCTTGGAGGATTTTTTTTTTTGCCCGCGGGCCCTGTCAGTCTCTTGCTTCATGTTACAGGCTCATTGGTACTTAGTGTACTTTCTACTGTGGGAAAGATACACTAACATGCAAAGCCACACTTCAAGACGAATATATATAAATATATATATATATATATATATATATATATATATATATATATATATATATATATATATATATATATACATATACACACACATATATATGTATGTATGTATATATATATATATATATATATATATATATATATATATATATATATATATATATATATATATATATTATATATATATATATATATATATATATATATATATATATATATATATATATATATATATATATATATATACGCATCTGCTAGGTCTATCAGCTAACAAGTATACAGTATATACTACATTTTATGGTACTTTGAACACCGAACAAAGCCCTTGAAACCGATTCATTCTTTCTTCGCTGTTTATCATCATCAAAGGGCTTTGAATCTTCAAGTATTTTGACCTGTTTCTCGTTTTTTACTGCAGAATCTTTCCTGAAAGAAATACTTGAACTTTCCGGAGACAAAAGTAATACCCACAGCTGAACGACTGAATGAGTCAAATTTGAATAGTTCGTCAGTTTGATTTCTGATAATTGCTAAAAAAAAAATTTTGTTCCTGTTCATTAGTTATCATTTTACCTGGCGCCATGCGCGCAAGCCGAAAGTACAGAACAAAACTAGAAAGTTTAGTAAACTGCTCATCTGCAGAATCTTGTATAATACTTTGCCCATAAGAGTAATGGCAAGAGCTTGTGTTGGGGGGGCGGCCTCAGTGATAAGCGCATGCCCCAACGTTTTAATATTTTTTATCGCCCAATGCCTAATGCCCAATAGGACAATATTAGTTTTATTCAAACAAAAGGTTTGGATTCTTCTGATTTGAAAAGAAAAAAATTTTTTGTTGGCAAATAGTGTCCAATTTAGGATAGGAGAAAAGTCTAGTCACCCTCGAAGGTGATTCGTTAAAGAGAGGGTCTTTGCTTACTGGACAGCGTTCCTAAGAAAAAAAAAAAAAGGAAACCTTATGTTTTTTTGGAATATTGCATTACTACAGGTCATATTAGTTTTGGTAATGATTTAAAGACAGGATGTCGAAAAAAATATTTTTAAGAGAGAGAGGGAGAGAAAGAGAGAGAGTCAGTACTATAGACAGAGAGAGAGAGAGAAGCATTGAAACCAATGCTGCAGAGAGAGAGAGAGAGAGAGAGAGAGAGAGAGAGAGAGAGAGAGAGAGAGAGAGAGAGAGATGAAGGAATGTCCTCCAAATGTTTGTCTTCTATTACAGGCTCTGCAAAACTTCACTTTTCTTAGAAACTCCCTACGGCTAATGATATATAGTTATTCGTACTTTTTCCTTTTTTTTTAATTTTTTTTCCACGAGCCTCGATAAGGATACATATCCTTCAAGAGTTTGGACACCATTTTCATACGAAATTGTTTCAGCATAATATATTCGAAAATATGCCCTAGGCGTATTATATGACATATGTTTTTAAAATATTTTTTTACTCTCTTTTTAATATATTGTCTCGTTAGGGACCTCAGCTTATGTCTCTTCCAAGGAAATGGTTAAAGACATAAGCTTAGGCATCCGTTTCCTGTTCATATTTATTTTGGGCAAATACAGATTTACTTCCACGGTTTTTTTTTTTGCGTTTATTGATTAAGTAGAATACAGAATTGATTGAATGCTGACAGTAACTGTTAAGCGTGAAAACGTAACAGTAGAAAAGAAGTAATAGTTTATTTTAAAAACATCTTTTTTGATATATCCTATAATAAAATGTGAAGAGAAAATATATCTAAAAATCCTTTTTCATAAATCCTGTAATAAAATGTGATGAGAACTTGGAGATTCATGTTTAAGTTCACTTTATCGTGTTGTTTATTCAGTCCGTAGTAATTACTAAAGCGATCACTTCCTTCAGCATCTGCCTAGACTATCAAAGGATGCTTACGTCCAAAGACTTTTAAGAATGAAATTCTTGGGTGGGAATGATTACTACTCTTACAAAGTAAGGAAAGCACATTCATCACAGAAAATGAATGTGAACGAATTCTCCATCTGGAATTGGTATTATATTAACATACTATATAGCTTTACGTGAAAGTTAATATTCCTGTCTGTCTGTCTGTCAGAGAAAGAATTGTTTAGAAAAGTAATAAAGCTAAAATAAAATCGGACAAAAAGTGAGGAAATTCAAATTGCAAGATGTTACAATCAAGCAAGAAGTCAAGCAATAAAACGAAAGCGAAACCCTGCAAGCTGCAAAACAGAGACAGATGGAAGACAAGAAAAATAAATTAACAAACAAAAATAACAAAACATTCCATTCGAAATGCAGAATGAAAAGTGAAAACCCTAGCCTCCACATTAAACATTTTCTTTTTTTATTTTGTTAATCAGACTCATCTCCGTAGATTCTGCTTTAGCGAGAATCTAAACTCTACACAGCCAAAGAGCTTTGCCTTTTATTAATTGTTCCTTTAACTAATAGTCGAATTCCGCAATATTAACCAAGTAATGCTAAGCGCTACAGCGGTTATCATCTGTCCGCTACATGAGATTTTTCACGCCAATCCAAAACCCACTTAAGTGTTCTGACCTAAGCTAGGATCAATTAAACGAATAGGATAACTGGTGGAATCAGAGAAACTGGTAATGGTTTTTATGAAACAAAATCGATCTTTATTATTAATAAAGAGCGATATATATATATATATATATATATATATATATATATATATATATATATATATATATATATATATATATATATATATATATATATATATATATACATATATATATGTATGGATATATACTGTATATATATGTATATATATGCATATATATGATATATATATATATATATATATATATATATATATATATATATATATTTACATATATATTTATTTGAGGCAGACGTTTCAACATATCGTATTCTTTTTAAAAAAGCCTCATATAACATTTTCTTAGCTGGATATTCAGTTCTCACTCCTGGTGTGAATTTATTTTTCAAAACTTCTGTCCATTTGCTTTATAGTCATGGAATCTGAAAAAATATAAAAATATCAAAATAGCTGGCCAATCTGTTCTGTATTTTATTTTTTCAGATACCAAGCTAGCTGCTGTATTTTGTAATGCATTTTCGCAATATGTCCACCGATTCTTTGTCTGAATACCTGCGACTAGACAATATTAAAATTCAGCTTAAACTCCTATGGGATGAGGTTACTCTTTTGGTGTTACTTTTGGTGTTACTTAAGTTAATGTCGTTGTTTCTTGAAATTTAACTAACGTCAGTTAATCAATTGTCATGACAACATTATGAAGTTCATTCTGCGGGAGACAGACTCTGCGGAGTGACGAAAGGCTGTCTGTTTACGTGTAATTAACGCTAATCTTAATTGGAAACGTCAGACTTTAAATGGCGTGAACATCAAATAAATTTGTTATAATTAATTGGGTAATTAGTTACAGGGCATGAGTTTTCTCTCTCTCTCTCTCAATGCCTCTCTCTCATTCTCTTTCTCTCTCTGCAAGTCTCTTGCCTTAGGCTTATGATTCTTAGCAAGGAGCTTAATAGGCTTAGCACTTTCTTTTTCTCCCGATTTTGGGCTGAATGTCTGGTAAAGTTTCCTGATAGGATTGGCAGTTTGTGGCATCTGCTTTCCACGAAGATCAGCACATTTCCACCTTCTTATTCCGCCTCTTGGCTTTCCCAAGACGGCGCCTCGCTGCATATTAGAATTATGTCTCCTGCTTCCTCCCCACCCCTTCCTCCTCCCCGCCCCCAAAGCCCCCTCTTCCCCGTCTAGATGACTCAGGGGCGATGGTCAGACGCGTTTGGATGCAGATTGGATTACAGGATCAAATGGGTTCCAATCCTATTGTGATATAACTCTCAACCTTATTTCATCAGCAGGATAGGGATAATCACGGGCCAAGAACTTCGTCTTCTTTTTTCCTTCTTTTTTTCTTCCCACGAGTTCCTCTCTCTCTCTCTCTCTCTCTCTCACTCTCTCTCTCACTTTCTCCTTTTCGGTTCCGTTTGTCATCAAAGAAAGGCGCTGAGGGATGTCTGATTGGATTCCTCGCAGAGTCGTTGTTCCAGTGCTGGGAAACGTCTTGCTAAGAAGGCTCTCGTCGTGACGCTAACAAGGACCTGATGTTATTTATGGCCGTTATTCAATTGCCTTCTATGTTCATTGCAGGCATATTGCAACGATGGATGCAGAAAACAAGACCACATTTTTACAGGGTTTCACTGCTGGAATTCATATGCTATCATCAGCCATTGCGTACGTACTTGATAAAATTGAATAGAAGCCCTCTCTGAACGTACAAGCATAAATATATGTTGTACGAGAACTTCATGTTATTGGTAAGAACGCATATAACTGATATTCTGTTGGCCATTTTGCGTGCATGTACATGTGCGTGTTGAAAAATTCCCATCCTCGTTTACCCTAAAAAATATCTTTGGATCAATATATTTTTTGAAGTTATTACCTAGAAATCTAATATTGCTCCTGCAAGTTTATGAAAATAATAAAATTACCTTCATTCTTATACATTACAATATTAGGGTATCGTCACACTCGTTCACCATCCAAAATGTGTAATTTGAAAGTTCAACGGATATCACATGCTTCATCATGGGCAAAATGATGAATTGAGTTTTCTGAAACAAACCGTCTTTTCTTTTACAACTGTCAATCTACTAACACATGTGTAACCTAATCAAATCGATTTAATTGATGTTTCCATTTACACAAACAGGAGATGGCTCCAGAGGAAAACAAAACAATGGTCGCTACAACATTCAAGCCTCAACTGTTGAATCGTGAATGAACCTTCATACACCAACACTGAAGTCTCGCCAGCAGCAAGTCGAGCCACCCACAACAAACAGGGCAATTCATCTCTATCTTGCAGGCACTCTCGAGCTCCCAATCATCTATCTAGCGTTTACTAGGTCTTCCTCTCCTTCCTCCTCCCAGAACTTTGTATTACACGCCCTATCCCCAACACACTGTCTCCCATTCTTCCCACAAAAACAAACCATCTGGAAGCACTTCGATTCATCTTCCATCTACACAGACCTATTTACCCTTGTTAAATACCTCCACATTTCTCGCCTTTTCAATTTTTTTTTCTTCGTAAAACAAGCGCTACGCCAACATTCCATCTCAATATCTTCAAGATTTCTTAATTTTTTAAATTTAACATTCACACTTCACATCCATAAAGGAGAGTTGGCTAAATAGTACCTTTATACAGTCCTACATTGGCTTCCATGGGCACTTTCAATCCTTTCCTAATATCTTGCATACTACCTTCTATTTTTCTTTGCCTATTTGTGACTCTTTTCTTGTATTCTCATATGATCCGTCATATCTATTCCGGAATACCTACAAAAGTGTATATATATAAATATATATATATATATATATATATATATATATATATATATATATATATATATATATATATATATATATATATCTATATATATATATATCTATATATATATGTATATGTATGTATGTATATGTATATATATATATATATATATATATATATATATATATATATATATAAATTATATATGAATATATGAATGAAATTTATGAAACCACCGTGACTCACATACAAGAAGTCAGGTGGTTTAATGCGCGTCACTGTAGTCCTGAGTTCTTGTCTTCCGCGGTTCGAGCCCACGAGACGACGAACTTATTACCAACCAAAAATTCCCCTTCGGTTAACATATATGAAAATATATTATTTCCGACGTAGAGCGAATTAGATATGAAAGGACAAGGACATATTATATATATATATATATATATATATATATATTGAGTATATATATATATATATATATATATATATACGAGTATATATATATATATATATATATATATATATATATATATATATATAAATATATATTTATATATATTAGTATAACAAATCATATTTTCAATTAGAGAATAAACAGGCGAATAACACTGGGAGAATTCCTTGTCAATTTGTTACTAACTAACCGGGGCAACTGGAAAGAATTTAAAAAACGAGGAAATGTCATCACTCGCCATTTCTCCGATTAAAGAGTGTTTACCACTTCCTTTTCCTCGTAACATCTTTTAATCTAGGTTTTTTTTACTGATCTCTTCTTTAAGAGTAAGCGTTGCTATTACTTGAAATGACAGACATCTAGAATTAACTTTTTTGCCACTAAAAAAAGGAAACTGGAATCGGGAAACGGAGGTGTTAATGATTCCATAATTAATGATTCCATAAGTCATCTCACTGAAATTTTTGCAATTAAAATCCTATTTAAAGGCAGTTTTAAAGCAACTTTATTCTATAAAACTAATATGTGTCTTAAGACACTGACTTCATATATTACGTTGTTATTCTCTTTCAAATGCCTAGTTTTTCTTGGTTTTAATAAATATACAGAAGTTAATGAAGTACGCCTCTCAGACTCGAGGGATTGAATATTTTGAAGATTTATTTAATGTAAACGAAAGGTACATTTCAAAGATACAAGAGACTAAATGATTAGGTGAATTGAAGAACTCTTGTGGAAGTGACTTTTGTGGAGAGGAACCGGTCTTTGATATGAGGGCAAGTGCTATACTGTTATGATAATGACCAGGGTGTGTAAGGTAAGCACGAATGAGGGAAATTTTCCAAAGGGAACAGGTAAAAGGAATAATTACTACATTATATAAAGGGAAAGGTGATAAACATGACTTAAAAAATCATAGGGGTAAAACATCACTCAACGTACCTAGGAAGATACATGACAGGGGCCCTGCTGAGAAAGTAAGACCGATAACATGAGAACGTTGAGGCGAAGAGCAGTGTGAATAGATGAGGAATTTTATGTTTGTATCAAGTGTGACTTCATGAAACAGTTGCGAAAGAAGTGTGAAGATAAAGCGAGAGAACTGTATAAGACACAAATTTACCTATGGAAACGTTTTGATAGAAATGATCGGTAGCGTAAGGGCGGGGCCGGGAGAGGGCTGAGTATGTAGGAGTAGATGTTAGGCTATGACAGCAATTAGTATTTTCACCATGAAAACGAAGCTTATATCAAATTACGAACATGTGAGAGAGACTAGTTTGGTGTATGAATGGGTTTGAGAAGAGGGCGTGTTATGTATTCATTTCCATTTCATACAAAATGTGAGCTTGGATGGTTGGAAAAGCAGAAATAGTTGACGACTCATGCAGGTATTCAGGTGTTAATTATTACATTTGCCTCTATCATATCTACCTGTATAAAATGAAACAATTACTCCTTTCACCCGTTCTTCAGGAACCTTTCCCTTTACGACGCGTACTTTACAAACCCTGGAAAGCCTTTCCCTTTGCTCATTTTGATATTGTTTGACAAAACGTTAACTTTGCTGGTTTTCTCTCATACCCTGCGTTTCCCAATCAATATAAATTGCTTTAATAAATCTTTCCTTTTCTATCGTGTTTTCACTTATTACATCTCTATATCTATCTATCTATTTATATATATATATACACATATATACGTATATATATATATATATATATATATATATATATATATATATATATATATATATATATATATATATATATATATATATATAAGCATTAAGCAGAACTGGATATTAAAGGACGTTTGTAGCTTAATGCTTGTATATGAATCACGGTGATGTGATAAAATTCATTCATAAATATATATATGTATTACATATGTACTCCTTACTTTTTCCTTTACACTTTGGGTCGAATCCTAATTCTGCTCATAGAACGTATTCTACTTCCCATCCTCTTTGCACAGAATCCCCTTCTTCTTCTTTTTCCCATTGCGACTCCTTTTGAGCCGAGAGCCTTCTTCATCATCCTGTTGCAGTGTCCATTGAGCTTATCTTTTACCTCGTTCGACATTCAGGTATATCATCACTTAGCTTTCCCATTGACGTTCTGTTGAATTTCTCTGAGGCAGCATTTGACAATATCCCTTTGGCTGCAACTCCATCTGTGACTCCTAATTCAAAAGTCATGTTGAGTTGCTGCTGATGCTTCTGCTGCTGTTGCTTCCAGGAGATGGTGGCATGGTTTGTCTGTTACGCATCTCCTCTTCTTCTTCTTCTTCTTCTTCTTCCTGCCCATATAATGCCGACTGTACTTAGGTTTGTCGTGTCTCTATGTGTATTCGTTGTTCACGGGCAATATCGTAAATGCCTATGTAAACATGGTAATGTATATATATACGTGTACGAATATCCATAAATATCTCTCTATCTATATATATAAGAAATATATATATATATATATATATATATATATATATATATATATATATATATATATATATATATATATATATATATATATATGCGTGCGTGACTCATTTTTATCACACATTACCACAGGTGAAAAATAAGTCTCTTATTTTTCACCTGTGGTAATGTGTGATATTTATTTGTGTGTGTGTGTGTATAATGTACATAAGAACATCATCTTTTGAGGCCAAGGGTATCCATACTTATCTCGCTTGTGAGATAGAGGGAAAAAAAAAAAAACCATCAGCATTCTCGGCTCCCTGCGTCGTGTGAAAGCTACCAAATGGCCGGAACATTGTGTTTGCAGCCCTATGCCTGTATTGATATTACGTAAAGAGAGAGAGAGAGAGAGAGAGAGAGAGAGAGAGAGAGAGAGAGAGAGAGAGAGAGAGAGAGAGAAACAGTAACATACAAGTCTCTGGATTTTGAATGTGGTCGGATGGGGTGAGGAAGAGAAGAAATTTACGGTCGTTGATTTCTTTCTGTGGAGAGTTTTGGCATTTAGTGGGACACAAGAGAAAGAGCAGTGTGCGCAAGAACACCAGTGATAGTAAATTGTGTTCCGGGTAAATGAAACATACGTGTTACCTAGAGGATTGTTCCCTGTAGTGCCGTCAGTGCCCCTCAGGGATTAGTAAGGTTCTTTGCAGCGTCCCTTCCGCCCCTAGCTACAACGCCTTTCATTCTTTTTACTGCACCTCCGTTCATATTCTCTTTCTTCCATCTTACTTTTCACCCTCTCCTAACAGTTGACTCAGAGTGCAACTGAGAGGTTTTCCTCCTGTTACACCTTTCAAACCTTTTTACTGTCAATTTCCGTTTCAGCGCTGAATGATCTCATAGGTCGCAGCGCTTGGCCTCTGGCCTAAATTCTGTATTCTATTCTATTCTATTCCCGGAGGATTTTATAATTAATAATGATTGTGGTAGATGAATATGAGTGAATATGACCACAGCCCAAGAGTGGAGAGGAATGAGTGAAAATCAATGTTTTTGGGAGTCTGAATCTATACCTGACTGGGTCTGGAAATATGATAAAATCCTCTAGGGACAGAATAGAACAGAATATAGAATTTAGGTCAAAGGCCAAGCGCTGCGACCTAAAATAAGCCATAATCGTGAGTCTGGCAACACTATACAACAGGCTACCACCGAGCCATGACTGAAAGCTTCATGGGCCGCGGATCATACAGAAAACTCGATTTCTTCGGCCCATTTTTACTTTTTTTCAGCAAACATGTTGGTCATTGTTCCATTAGGAGCGACGAGCAATCTCTCCTCTTATTATTCTGCCAAGTAGCATCTGCTGGCGGCCAGCTCTTACATCTACGAGTTCAAAGTCAGTTGCGTATTACAACCTGTCTACAAGACGAGGAATCATTCATCCGCTTCAGTTCCGACTGCTTCCAAAAATCTTTCCTGTCAAGCGTTTTTCCATTTTTCCTTCTCACTCAAACAATCTTTCTTTCTAACGGCTGTAAGTCTCACCAACCATAAGTAAAATAAGGAAAGTCAGCCACATCAACATACCGTATTGTGATCAGCTTCTGTAAAAATATTCTAGCATTTTTGTTGCAACCGACGATGAAATATATTTCACTTCGAATTTCCAAACTCATTTATTTACGCAGAAATCTCTCCAAAATAGCGGGGCTTTTTATTTGGAGAAATATTTTCGCATTTCTTTAAGTAAACCAGAAGACAAGTCATTACTATAATGAAGTTGTTAAGGATATTTAACTGTTTTCTCAGGTTCTTTACTGATCATTTTTCAGGGAAAGGATTCTTTTTAACCCAGAGATACTACCCATATCCGAGGCATCTTAAATCATTATAAATATCCCAATTTTAATTTCGTGATATTTTTTGTTTAGCTTGATATATAAGTTTTATGTAACGAGAGTAAAAAGATTCTGATACGCTGTACAATACACACGATGGTCAACTTGTGAAGAGCATTTTTGTCATTATTTATTTTGTGAAGTTCGTATGTACGGAGCAAGTAATAAAAGCCAATAATTCACAAAACAGATATGCTCAGAATATAACCCTTTCGAGAATGAGAAAAGAAAAAAAAAAGTAAAGGCAGCAAACGTTTCGTAAAACGAATATTAAGAGTGCAAAGTAATTCGACAAAACGTCAGAAGAGAATTATAAATACACAATAACCTCAGCTGAGAAATAATTAAGTCATGACAATTAAGACCTTACAAGCACTAGAATTCCAGACATTGCCTGAAGACTGATCTACACTTTTACTGAAGGAGGTATGGAAGACTTCAGGTACTGAGCCACTTGGTATTATGGAACCTGGGAAGAATGTGGACCCTGACGCTACGAAATGAGTGGCGCTCGTAAACCATGGAGGTGAAAATTCTAAAACCAAGGCCAAAATCTTACTTATATAAAATTGATTGAAGATGGCAAAACGGTTCAACTATTTTCTGCCGATGGTCTAAATCAGAATGTCTGGTATTGTGAAAACCTCACTGAAAGCAATTATACTAAGATAAAGTTGACTGGATACTGGTGTTCTGCCAAATGAGTAGCGTTCACTAACTACAGATGCACAGGCACTTAAAGCTAGGGTAGAATCCTGTATTTAATTAGAATTCATGGAACACGGCCTAGATTCTGGGACTCATCGCTGTGATAAAGAGAACCATCTCGCACAGCCAATTTGGCAACGAGACAAAGGAAAACGGACATCGTGCCTTAAAGAAAGGAACTTTCTTTAAGGCAAAAGAGGAATCTTCTGAATATGTTACGAAAAGAAACCGCCACTCAGAGCAACTGAATCAAGATGTCGAAAGTTCTCGGGATGCAGAATAATATTCCAAATGAGGTGAAACTAAAAATTCTGAAGCAAGTGGCATTGACGCCATCTTCTACGGTTACTACTGTTTGTAATTATTCTTTTTTTTTTTCTCGCTCTTTCTTTTCTCTAATAATTTGTAAAGAAGCAAACGGTGCAATCAAGATAATTACTCTGAAGTAACAACTTGAGGAGCAGACAAAATATTCTTGTAAATTCAACGGGATTAAAAATGTAAAAACGAATGTATTATGCCCAGGTGTCATTATTCATACAAAAGAATGGAAGGATTCAACTAAAATGTAATTTTTCAAGAGCTAAAGAAAGAGGAGGCATTTTTAAGAGTAAAATTCTTCAGTATGATATTTTCTTGTTCTCTAAAGAAATACTAGACAATAATTACTAACTAAGTAAAACGAGAAAATTCAAAGAGCTTTGGTATTCGAAGCAAGCTCTATTTGATTGCTTTTATATTAATTTCTCCGAGAGAGAGAGAGAGAGAGAGAGAGAGAGAGAGAGAGAGAGAGAGAGAGAGAGAGAGAGAACGTAGCGATAGTTGAGACAGTGAAACAAAGCGAGAGAAATGGCTGCAATTAGTTATTACTGCGACTTGGTCCAAAATATTTAGGAATATTGAAAAAAAAATACGGCCAAGATCGTTTAACTCCCTGTTATTATATTATACTGTGTAATTATAATGCAAAATGTGTCCAATTGCTATGATTCATCAAACAGCTCATATCTTACTGAATGAGAGTCCTATATGTAATAATGACGACCAATACCGTTGGACTAATATTTTTACCTTTTCCGTTATCTAAACTTCAATTCGCTTCTTCTATACTTCGTTATCTAAACTCTAATTCGCTTCTTCTATACTTCGTTATCTGAACTCCAATTCGCTTCTTCTATACTTCGTTACCTAAACTCCAATTCGCTTCTTCTATACTTCGTTATCTGAACTCCAATTCGCTTCTTCTATACTTCGTCATCCAAACTCCAAATCGTTTCTTCTATACTTCGTTATCTAAACTCCAATTCGCTTCTTCTATACTTCGTTACCTAAACTCCAATTCGCTTCTTCTATACTTCGTTATCCAAACTCCAATTCGCTTCTTCTATACTTCGTTATCTAAACTCCAATTCGCTTCTTCTATACTTCTATCATGAGTGCTTAGGATATTTGCCTTGGAGAGGTCACATCATTCAGATTGTTAAACTCTCATACACAATCAAGTGTGTTGCTGTAATGCTGTAACGTCTTTTCTTCGTGCCAGTTACACAAGTTTTAAATAATGCTTTAATAGTTGAAGTACTTTTATCTGCAGTTCCTTTCCTGTTGGATTAGTATTTCTATAGGATACACTTATCGAAGTGAAATGCTTTTTTTTCTCTCTCGATAAGCTATCCCCATACTTTGTTGTACTTAAGTATATAAAATTTTCCCATCCGTAACGGTATTAAGACTTTTTGATAACCGAAGATTTATGAAATGAAATAATTTAGAATTTTGATAATTTTTTCCGTCTTACATATAAACGGCAGTGATTGTTACGAAGCGCGAAGCGAGAATATATGAAGAGATGTGAAACAGTGTCACATATTCCTCGCCATCCAAAACCATAGTCACTGCAACTCCAAATTACATCAAATACCAAAATGATGTAATCTCTTGTCGCTCAGTCAAAGTGATCGTTCTACGGTTGCCAGAACAACATAATTATTCATTACTCTTTATTGAGCGGATGTTTTCGCTTACTGCAGCGGAACTGTATATATTCCTGTTGCGATGACCTTAGCCCGGGTTCAACTGCTTAAGATTGGAAACAGCCCACTTTTATGACATTTCATTCATGGAATTTTTTTGATAATGTGTTTCGAGATAAAAAGAATCCCTGATATTTTGATAAGAAGCCATATGAATCGAAGTAGTCATGTGAAACGGTTTATTCCTGTGATTAAACAAGATATACTATTTATTTCACAATTACATTAACGAAAATATTAATTTTACTGAAGCTATTTTCCCGGAGCCTATCAGGGAAAATCGGAATTGATGGCACAATGCAAACTTATAGTCTTACGCATTTACAGTAATTTTAGGCTGCTCTTCTTGTGCGAGGCCATTGCTTTCGTAATGAATGCAACTCTAGAAATACGCCTTGCAGAAGAAATACCGGAGCATAGAAAAAAAATTATATAAAAAGTAAGAGCCACTAAAATGATAAACAATTAATGAATTTTGTATCATATAACAGATGTTAAGAACGTAACTTAAAATGGTCAGTATTCTTTGCCTTTGATTTTTCGTTCATCTGTCAAAAGACAGAAAGAAATTCATATTTTCTTCATCCGTCAGAAAAGAGAAATGAATTCATAAGCGTTCAGCAGTACGAAGATTTTCTTCGTTTTCTTTGGTAACATCTTTCCTTGCATTGCTTTCCTTCTTTTCCTTCTCCTTCTTCTTCTTCTCCATGGACATCCGCAAGTGACCGATTCGTCATTGCAATAACCAGAGTCAGCGGCACAATATGTTGGGCTTTGATTGGCGTACCGAGATTAATGTCAATCATGTTATTCATTCTTGAATGTCAAGTGTGTTGATTGCCCATGTATTATTACCGTTTCTCCAGTTGGTTGTCTGTTATTGAAGCATAGGTGATGCAGATTTATAGTAAAACAGATGTTGTTAGAATTATAGGCAAGAAATTTAAATGTTAAAAGACTTTCTATGGAAGTCATGACATACATCATACAAATAAAAAATTTACTTGTCCAGCTATATTGTACAACTTTAAAGATATTCCCCACATGATTGTAAGAAGTAACGCAACGTGGCATTTACCTACAACAATAGAATGGCAAAAGCAGCGACAATACCAAAGGATGTGTATATTAAATCCCATTTACTGCATGTGACAATTCTATCTCGATAAATACTGGAAGAGAGATTTGAGCAGCATGAAAGAACGCACAAGCCATGCTCAGGATGGCATCAGTTTTTGTTCATGTTAGTGATAATAATTATGATATTAATTAGGACAGGCGTTGGACTATTGCAATTTGTTATAAAAAATAAAATAGTCTAATTTTATAAAAGAAAGTTTTATTAAGAATATATCAGGGTAGCACTGTATAAACTTGATCCATTTACTTCAAAAGAAATATGAAAATTCACATTACATGGTTTAAAGGGCATACTTAAGCCTATAATCTCTGCAAAAAAGAAAAAAAAAAACACATATTAACTTTTTTTTTTTTGGAGTGTTTGCCTGTTCGTGTGTACTGTGCTTTCGCCACAATACATTTCCAATGTTAATTTCTTAAGCTATGTACCAGCACTTTTGAAATTACCTAATCTGACGAAATCGATCACGACTATATCTTCTATTTCAGTTTTCCCTATAGCATTTTGCTTTTAAATTTCAAGTGTTCTATACATATATATATATACTGTATATATAAATTACATACATATGTGTATATATACATTATGTATGTATCCTGGTATCGTTGCATAACTTCATCCTGATGTTGTCTAAGAAAATATCCTCTACGCACGAAACTCACAGGAAGTAACCTGATGCCATGCAATTCGGTCTCATAAATTCACCAACATGATGTGTTTGAGACCATTCTCTCTTGTCCATTCGCTCACACAGTATATAATATATACTGTATATATAGTGTATATAGATGTGTGTATATATGTTTAAATGTATATATATCAATACATATATATATATATATATATATATATATATATATATATATATATATATATATATTATATAATATATAATATATATATATAATTATATATATATATATATATATATATATATATATATATATATATATAATGGGTATGTGTATAATAGATGTAGAATTGTAAAAATGAATATTTGCAATGGAGATACATCGCTTGTTCCTATTTTCCTATCTTCCAGGACGGATATGAAGAACAGGGGGAGATGACGTAATGGTATAATATAGAAATACAAGATGACAACGGAATCTCCCCGACAATAACTGTCAAGGGGGATGGATACATAAGGCCTGCGATAAATCAACTGTAGATTTTGCCGTTTTCTGCGCGTGTGACGCCCAAGGTGTGGAATTAGCAATGGGTAACTGAGGTATTACCGTAAATTACGATTCGTAATGGCGACGACGCGTCAGCCTTTTCTCCCTTCTGATATAACCTCCTACCCCTTTCTTCTTCTCCTCTCTTTCCATTCATTTTTTTTCCTTTATGCCTTCTGCTCTTAGACGGCTGAAAGTGCTGGAGAGGTCGGTGATCCCCTAACAAGAAATGAGACTTTCTTTCGTTTATCCTCGCAAGTGTCTCTGGTTTGACGTCAGGAAATATATTTGTCTCGTCGTTCATTTTTTAATTTTTGTTTGTTGGAACTGAGAAAAAAAGTAAGGAATCGAGCTCAAAAGAATCTTGTGAGTGAAGGTTGAAAACCTTAGCAACGCTGGTTGGGAATATATTGCAACCTTCGGCAGGATGTTAGGTAATCAGTCTCCTCTGCCGAGATGATGGTGATGATGGTTCATGCTGCGACTCCAGAAAATAATTCACAAGATTAAATTGTTTTTCTGTCTCTGCTTCAGCCTCCCCTCCTCAGTCCCCTTCTCCTCCTCCTAATCCTCCTCCTCCTCCTCCTTCTTCTTCTTCACTGAAGCTAAGATTATAACGCAATAAATTTTCCCACTTTTTCAGCAGTCACGTTGGAGATGAGATCACTACTTATATGAGTTAGACTGAATGGGAAAATATTATTTTAAGGACAAGGCGCATTTTCAATAATTATCTTTTTTATGAGTAGATGTATGTTAGTGCTACATTTCTTGAAATCGAACGAGGAA
>NC_089768.1:16767500-16787500 GCF_040412425.1 Macrobrachium rosenbergii | reverse complement strand
ACGGGTGCGAATATTGACAAAAGCAAAAATGAGCGAAGAAAACGTTCGACTTTATTCTATCTTTTACTTTGCTACAACCTTTACTCTACTTTATTTGTAAAACTCTGATGCCACACTAATCAATAACAAACTGAAGATTTACTTTAGGAGCAGAGTGCAATTTTGAATATACAATAAAAGGGTAAACTTGCTTGCAAATTAATTATTGCTCAAATACTTCCTAAATACTGTTTCTACCCATTCTTTATTCGATTTACTTTACTGGGGTAATAAGGCGCTCAAAAGAAAATAAACAAAGAACACTTCAAAATTTCAAAATAACAACAACAAAATAAAACATACAAGGCAGAATTTAAAAGGAAACAAATGTAAACCCACTGATTCCTTAATGCTATCCTGGAATTACAGGCATGCTATTACTTGTGCCTTGAAGAGGCGGCATTCGTGACAATACACTGTAGGTATTAAATAATATCCCCTTTACCAAAATTGTAATAATAGAATTCAATTCTTCTTTTCAATCGACCTCAATTGTTCACAAGCTCGACGAGCATAACTAATATTTCCCACGAACGCTAATCTGAAGGGGCAAGAACTTGACAGCTGTGAGGCAAAAGAGATTATTCGCGGGTTTTAACTCGCCAACTTAAATGACGCTAAATTTTTACGTCTGCAGCTTACAACTCGGGTGTAAGCTAAAATAGACTACTCGACTTATGAATGGGAGGATAAACAAATGAAGGGGAAAATGGACAAGGATAACATTCTCCACATGGATAATTAAAAAAAAAGAAATGTAAATAAAATAAAGGAAACTACACAGAACAACAACGAAGGATATTACTTCATACTAAAGGGCAGGCCGCACCGCGGTGATTAAAAGGCAACGTTAAAATTCGTAAGGGCAGGAGTCTTGTGACTCAAGATTCGTAAAAAAAAAAAAGAAAAGATTAAATGCAAAAGTAAATAATATACGTAGAAAATAAAGGATAACAGAGTGAGGTATTTAGGATTTACTTCTTTATCTAACTTCCGTCGCCAACAGACGACGGTCAGAGCTAACTCTCAGCCCAAGGGCGGGGAAAAGAAACCCAAAGGGCGCGACCCCTTCAGGAAGAGCTGACACACCTGCCTTGTGCCCAAAGGACGGGCGTAAGGGCGTACTACTTCCCACTCTGTCTCTCTTACTTCTTCAAAAAATAAAATGATTTATGCATTTTAAAAGGGGATGATATCCCATATGTTAACTGCCGCTTGCGGTGATAAGTAAGGGAAAGTGTGAAGGAAAGATCGATAGAGAAGGATGAGGGATAGAAATTCCAAAGAAAGGAAGAAGATAGCGGAAGGCCTTGACATCCTCTCCTGGATGAAAGGTGCCAAGACGTTCAAAGATGAAGAAGGGGGCCCTATGCCAGGTTTGCACAGGGGCCAGAAGAGCTCGGGGCTCCTTGTGGACTACCTGCGATCGCCCACACCCGTGGTAACTCCGCCGCGAACCTCTCCTCCTTGGACCGTTGTCCTTGGCCGGGGAATCGGAGGCCCGAGGCCAAAGGGAGGCGGCAAGGGGTGCCATCTGGGTCAGCTGCTGCGACAACTGACCCAGGAATTTTGTTCGCCATCTCGGACATTAACCGGCGCAGATCGCAGAGTTCATCGGCCCAGGAAGGCGGGGCAGAATCATGACTCGCGGAGGAATCTGCGGCGGGCGGCGAGAGAGAGGGACGGCCGGAGGGGCGGGGTCGACTTGCTTGCAGAGGTGACCAGCTCAGGCACTGACATTGGCACTGGCGCTGGTGGCGATGTGGTGGTGGTCTCGTCTGTCTGGACGGACGGAGACTGGCACTGCTCAGTGCGCCGAAGGGGCACTGGCAGAGGAGCTGAAGGCCGAGATTCTCCTGAAGGGAGATCTGGCTGGGGGCCTCGGCACTGGCACGGATGCCGTGCCGGGCACTGACTCGGATTTGGATGATTTAGTGGGAATGGGGACCCCGGAATGGTGGTGGCTTGAAATGGGACGTAAAGTCTTGGCCCAGGAGGACGTCATAGTCTCCTGGAATGTGTTTCACGGCGAGACGAAGGGTCCTGGCTCTGTGGGGTCGGGTGACCTCAGTTGGACCGTAGGGAGGATCATTTTAAAATTGTTAATGCCCTCAATGGTGACGAGCTTGCGTCGGTCTATTATAGCTCCATAGGGAACTTTGTCCCTCCTTATGAGGGAAATTTGCGCGCCAGAGTCGTCAAATGCCTTGACCTGGCGTGCTGAGTATTTACCGCGAGGAGGTGCCACATAGATGGGACCCTCGGCAGGAGGGCCTAAGGACTCGGGATTCGTTACTGCCAGGGCGACGGCGGGAGTTCCTGCCTTATTATTTCTAGGGCATTTTGCCCATGAGGAAGAGTGGCCATAAACCTTGCACGCCGTGCAAAAGGTTTGGCTGAAATCTCTTCGCACTGCCCGGCAGAGGCGCGAGGCGACTTATTAGGGGGCTGTCGGAGAGAGACTCGGGTGGTTTACTGCGGCATTGCTCCTTGGCATGCCCGATCTTTTACAGAACCCGCACACAACGGGCTTCTGTGATTGCCCATTCTTCGGCGGAGGGCACCCGATAGGTAGGCGGGTGGCGTAATTTTGCGCTGCAGCGAGCTCTCCTGGGGTGATGGGTGTCCCATAGATCCGCTATTCGGCAGCAATCAGCTAAGGTGGGGGCTCCTTCTCGGCGATGTGCGTGGCGCGGGCCGGCGGGGTGTAGAGTAGGAAGTTCTCTATTTGTATTTGTTCGATGGCATCGTTGAGGGTCGTAACCCCACGGCCTCGAACCATTTGGCACGGGCACGCTCGGACTTGTAGGCCCAGTCTGCCCAGGTTTGATTGGCCTCCTTCACCAGCCCGCGCCAGCGCCTCCTCCAGCGTTCAGGGGTTATCTCGTACGCCTTGGCAATAGTCTGGCGTGCACGACCTCCCAATTTTCCTGCTCCTCCGGCGGAGGGCCCTGTAGGCAATCAGGGCCTTCCTCCAAGGAACTTGCCCAACACCAGGGAGAGTTCGGCGGCACTCAGGGGCAGGCCTTTAGCACTGTCTCGGCGCTGTCGAGCCACACTTTGGGCTCAGCCTCCGTCCACTTCGGCATGCAGGCGAGAGCCTGGCTGAAGGCACTCATCCCTGGGGGCAGGTGGAGGCGAAGGGCCACTCTGTTGCAGCATTGCGAGTTCATGGGCACGCTGCTTGTCCCTTTCTTCCCTCTCGGCTTCTTCTCGTTTCTCCTGGGCCAGTCTTTCTGCCTCACGTTCTTGTCTCTCTGCGTCTTCCGTCTCTCCTGAGCCAGCCTCTGCTTCTCGTTCCTGCCGTGCAGCTTCTTCTCGTCTCTCCTGAGCCTGTCTTTCTGCTTCTACTTGTCTCTCCTGAGCCTGTCTTTCTGCCTCTCGTTCCTGCCTTGCGGCTTCTTCTCGTCTCTCCTGAGCCTGTCGTTCTGCCTGTATGGCGTCCATCCTCTCCTGTACCCAGTCTCTTAGTTCTCTCCCGGAAAGGCCGAGTTCCTTCCTGAGGACATGAAGAACTTGAAATCCTCGCTCTGCTGAGACCGTGTCGACATTTTGCAGGCGGGAGAGGACGCTAGTAACACGCAGAATTAATTTCCCAGAGCTGTGGGAATCTTGGACACCTTTTCAAAGGACGTATGATTGGTCTCCCGGTCTACCGACGAAGCGGGCTGATTGGGGACGATAAATTAGCAATGATTGGTCTCCCGATTTACCGACGGAACGGGCTGATTGGGGACGATGAATTAGCAATGATTGGTCTCCCGATTTACCGACGAAGCGGGCTGATTGGGGACGATGAATTAGCAATGATTGGTCTCCCGGTTTACCGACGAAGCGGGCTGATTGGGGACGATGAATTAGCAATGATTGGTCTCCCGGTTTACCGACGAAGCGGGCTGATTGGGGACGATGAATTTAGCAATGATTGGTCTCCCGGTTTACCGACGAAGCGGGCTGATTGGGGACGATGAATTAGCGATGATTGGTCTCCCGATTTACCGACGAAGCGGGCTGATTGGGGACGATGAATTAGCGATGATTGGTCTCCCGATTTACCGACAAAATGGGCTGATTGGGGACGATAAGTTAGCAATGATTGGTCTCCCGATTTACCGACGAAGCGGGCTGATTGGGGACGATGACTTAGCGATGATTGGTCTCCCGATTTACCGACGGAGCGGGCTGATTGGGGACGATGAATTAGCAATGATTGGTCTCCCGGTTTACCGACGAGGCGGGCTGATTGGGGACGATGAGTTAGCAATGATTGGTCTCCCGATTTACCGACAAAATGGGCTGATTGGGGACGATAAGTTAGCAATGATTGGTCTCCCGACTTACCGACGGAGCGGGCTGATTGGGGACGATGAATTTAGCAATGATTGGTCTCCTATTTACCGACGAAACGGGCTGATTGGGGACGATGAATTAGCGATGATTGGTCTCCGATTTACCGACGAAACGGGCTGATTGGGGACGATGAATTAGCAATGATTGGTCTCCTATTTACCGACGAAGCGGGCTGATTGGGGACGATGAATTAGCAATGATTGGTCTCCCAAAGGTAACGACAAACGGGCTTACTTGGGGACTAGATTGGGATATATATTTAGGTCTCCCGAATTACCGACAAAACGGGCTCACTTGGGGACTGAATGGAAAATGAATCGGTCTCACCAACGGACCGACGACACGGATTTATTGGGGACAAGAATAGAATATATAGGCGCCCGGGAATTTCCGCACAGACGACGTCTGATCAGCGAGGGCGCTAGTTTTACTGACTTATGGGAGAAGTGTAATTCTCAAGGGCAATTAGGTGGGTGGCCATCCCACATTCACAACCGATAGGCAACACACGCAGCCGTAGTAAAAGCACAAACGAAACACAAAAAAACAGAACAATACAGAACATATAATGTCAGACCCCCAACAATGCAAAATTTGGTAGAGCGAAGCAAATCAAACAAACAAATGTTTTCCTAACTGGGCCACGGAATGGACGGTCAAGGCCGTCTGCGCCAAATGAATGAACGACGTAAACACGGTTGTTGACCCTTTTCGTCCTGGGCGTATAATATACGCTTTCGCTCCTATTTCTAAAACGAGAGAGAGAGGGTAAAAATGCGTCAGCAATGCTAATCTGACTTTCGAACACGTGGTTGACGTCGAGGTCTCGCGCCTTTATCTAATGATTCGGTTTCGAAATCACTCGTTTCTACAGGAGGAATATGCGCACTATTCCTTTAATGATTTATCACCTGTATAACCTAATTGAATGGCATGCAAGCCGCGTGCAAAGGCTTCCAAAGCTAAGTTTTCGGCGATTCTCTCTCTCGTTTTCCTCGGACATGCGCCCTACTATAAAAAAATTCCTAGGACTAGTCACGTTTTCTATAGCGTCCTACGCTAAATAAACACAGTTTACTTACGCAGAATTTCCTTGGCCTGTTGCGCTGGCTTTTCAAAGGTTCGTAATCTGTCTCGTATCCAGCTTAGCTGAGCTAATTGCTGATTTCACAAATTGCAACACAAACAACAAAGGGGAAGAGGGGGGGGGATGCAATCATTACGAGAATCACTGGTCAGGTCGCCATTTTTATATGTTTCCTGGTGCAGGTGGATCTTATGACTCCACAATGATTACTTTACTCGAAAATGGCCTTGTAAGATACCCAGGACATATAAAACACAAACAAAAAAGAAGTACACGGAGCGGAGGGCTCTTCACTAGGGAAGTGCGTGAAACACGTGGATATAAAAATAGTTATATTTGATAGCACACAAGGTCAAAAGGAAAATTAACTGAAAATACGGTAAATTACTGCCGTAGAAGTCCTCCTGAAGGGGGAGCTTGGGAATGCCAGGAACACGGACCAAGGATAATTCTGCTACAGGCGTCTTTCTGAAACGATATTTGGACCCACGTTACACATCTAATGCTGGAATTTGGGGATTGAATTACTCGGGGTGCACTGAAGGCGCCAAGGACTCCCGAGGCGTTACTTGTGACTCAGAGGAAAGAAGCTGTGAACACGTGGGCCTGGCTTGAACCAAGGAATATCAGGGAACACAAAGTTATAGGCCCAGAGATTAATAAATGCAAAAGGGCTAAGTAATCGTGACTAGCAACTCGTTTTGGGTACATTACCACATTTGTAGGGGCGCAGGGATGACGACGTCTTCTGCCGAGAAACACGTGTGGGAGCGTGGATAAATGGTAGCCTCCCTCTCCAAGGTATTTCTTCAAATCATAGATTGGGGCGGAAAAGGGCGCCCTTGGGATGATGAAAAGGCCGCCGTTTAATGTCAGCTCGCGTTTGGAAGACTTGCAATCCCCTTGCAGTCTTCTAAGGCCACGTGGAATGGAACACGGGGCACACAGGGCGGCGATGGGATCCACGTGGCGGCGAGCGGAAGAGGAGGGCAGGGGCAACGGCCGGAGAGGCGTGAGACTAGACTTGTTCTCGGTTGTTAAACTAGCGTGTTGGCACGGGCGTTTGTGTGAATTTCAGAAGGTCATTTGTTATCGGGGGGAGCTATCCTGGCCCTGACCTTTTATTGCTTCTGGACAGGGGTAGGGGGGGGGCGATGTCCTGACCCAGGTCGCACCCGGATATCATAGAAAACGATTTTCTTTCCCTGTACCAAAGAAAACAGTGCAAAGCCAGTTTACTGTCCCCAAACTATTATATTTTCTCTGAGCCCCTATTTCCCCGACCTTCAAAGGTTCAAACCAACCCAAAGCAGGGAAGGAGAAGAGTTTCCTAGCTTATTTTGGCGCTACTCTTTACAATATATATATATATATATATATATATATATATATATATAAAGAAGAAGAAAGTAAACTGAGGCGTAACAGGATATTGCAGCTTAAAGAAGTCACGAACAACACCAGCATCAACAATACAGCACCAGCTACAGAACCTTTGCAGCAGCATCTTCAACAACAGAACATGACGACAGCGCCTCAAGCAAGTACAAGATCTACAATAACAACCACGACAGCAGCAATAACTGTGGAGGCAGGATTCGTAAATCCAGCACGATAATAAGAGAGGGTCTCCCATGAAAAGTATAACCACCAAAACAACAGCCATCCGTTACAACTCCCCAGAAATGGAGACGGATTATAATAATGGAGACGAAGCGCCTCGCCCTGAAAAACGATAACAATTTCCATTTGGGTATTGATTAGAGGAGAGAAATAAATCGACTGGTCATGGAGCCCTTGCAGTGCAATCCATCTGGCTTTTGTGAGCACATAATCCCCCAATGCTTATCACCAGGTGATTTAAGGATCGTCTCTGCCTTTGTGCCTCTGATGAATTATGAAAGTCGGAGACAATAATCAGCCCGGTCGGAGTCGTTTCAGCGAAGCCTCTGAATTGCCAGGTTCGGGCTTCAGGCTGAAAGGAAATCCACGGGCGGCAGTTCATCATCCCACGACGTCAGAAGGGAAGGACCGATGAATGGGATGCTGGGGGTTCGCCCATTTGCAATACCTTCGGTAATACAGGTGGGCTGCGGGTCAAAGGTCATTTGACGTGCACCTAGGTTGCCCTCGGAGGTCAGTGACAGCTCTTTACCTGTTACTAACTGTGTGCCGGGTTAAGCTTATGCTCTCCTAGAGAATTTAGATAAAAAATTGCCTTCGTTGTAAAGCAACCGTGTTACTGCATTGCCAAATGGAAGATAGTGGGTGAATTTTCGGGGTATTATAGCTGATGAATTCAATTCCATGCAATTTGAATAAATAGAGAATGAATCTATTTTGACTGTATCATACAACTGCGTTGTAAATGTGATAAGCTTTGAAGAGACACTCCCAAATCAAAAGTTTACGTGATGTTCTCAAGACCTCTACGACACACGACGATCCGATCAAGAAAAAGATGATAAGGTTTCCAAAGCCTCTTTTAAACAAAAGCCAACAAATTTATCAACTAAGTTTTGGCAGTGGGAGAGGAATTAAGACAATATGATTGGTGACAGGAGACAGGAAGCGAATTCATTGTGCTGCTAAGCAACAGATGAAACACCAAACGAGACGTCATACCGTCGTCATATGAAGCCGGCTTTCATCAAACCATAAGTTGTCGCTTACAAACAGTAAAGGTCAACAAACGAGCGGACGTATTCACAAACACGGGCGCACACCCACAAATATATACATATATATATATATATATATATATATATATATATATATATATATATATATATATATATATATATATATATATTATAAATCCTTTGAAGAAATGTTAAGTACACTAAATACATGATGGCCTCTTCTGTAAAAAAAAAAATACATTAGGTGCTTAGTTAATCGAGATAAACATGGATGAAAAGTATCTGCGGCCAACAGTTATTATAAAAATAAGATAAAATCTTATAGGAAGCGCAACTTGTAACTTTATAAAGAAAACCACTGTTTTGTATATCAGTTTTTCTCTTTACATCTTTTTCGATTCAAGTTCTGCAGTGCTGTTCCCACAAATTTAATGTTGACAGAAAGTTAAATTTGTCTGTGTCTTGTAACAGGGAAATTACTTTTCAATATATTTTACCTTATCGACGAAAAACATAATCACGAGAATTTAATTTCCGAGAGAAATAACCTACTTACTTGGGATTCTTTATTTTTTTTTTTGAGATGGTTTCTTAAATTATCTCATATTAAGTTTACTTACTTTCATGAAATTTCTGAATTGGATGAACTGCTTTAAACAGTGATAAATATGTGCCAATGAATTTTTTTTTCAATTAAACAACTACTCAATTGCTTGCAAGTGAAGAGTTGAGATGCGCTTCGTAATTTGCCTTTATTTCATCCCTTTAAGTCAGGGGTTCCCAACCTTTTTGTTCTTCTGTACCCGGTGGGCATTTTGATAGATTCCTGTGTACCCCTACAAATTGAGGGTGAAAAAGAAAAACAATGAAACTGATATTCTGATATGATTTTCTTATGAAATCTGTTTGTGTAGACTGCATCTTGTCAGGCCCGGTTCGAGTACAGATTACAGCCGCGGGAAGTTCCATAATTGTGAAACACAACTGGCATTCACCCTACTCCTGACATAACGTAAAATGGTATTCACCCTACTCTCGATATAACTTAAGTAAAAGCTTTGCTTACTAAAACGAGGAAATAAAAAAAAAAAAGACACGGCACTGTGCAATCTCAGTGCAGATTACACCATGTACTGCACAGTACTGGCTATTCTCTCAGATCCAATGTACCCCTTGAAGAGTACAAATGTAACACAGGGGTACATGTTCCCCAGGTTGGGAACCCCTGCTGTAAGTGATATCTAACATCGCTATACTTTTCCAAAAATAACTTTGGTGTTATTTTCACCATCTCTAGTATCCAGGAAACCATTCTTCTTTATTTGTAAACAAGTTAATTTTATCAATTTGATCACCACTAATTTGTCAGTGACATGTTTACAAATCTATATTTCTTTTGCTAGTTAGTTTTTATTCAAATTAATCATTTTACGGGCATGTGAATTTATTCATTATTCAAATATCCTCTCAACTGTGTAACGCCAGACAGGAAAATAACAACAAAAAAAAGGAACCAGTATTCCTGGAATAATCATCAAACGAACATGTAATCGACAGCTTTTTTTATCATTATCATTGATGACTGTGGATTATGATGACTGAAATTATTAGAGCATATATAAGTGATGGAGGAATTCAGTGAAACTGTTGATGAAGTAATTCAGTGAAACTGAAGACCAACGCTTACGTAACGAAAATTATTAGTTTGCTGATATACCAGAGGCATTTTGATAATTTAAATTTACTCCTAATTCTTTTAATATGAATGTGAACTGTCAAATATGCTACAGTAATAAGTGAGAACCAACATCTATTCTAGTTAAATTATGCAGAATCCTGAAGTCACAGGAAATAGAGAAACTACTCTTCTGGAGGATTATGGCACAGTGTATTTTGATCTGCAATTCTTCCTAATCCTTTGTTTCATTCCCCTCTCCTCCTCCTCCTTCCTTCCATCCATATGGGAGTCTCTCCTGCAGATTCTCCTTTCCCTCCTCCCCCTCCCCCCTCCTCTGACCCGTCTTGGTGGCCTTCGGGTGTAATCTTGACGTCGTTGACAGATGGTCGTTGCGTCCCTCCTACCAATCATGACACCTATAAATCAACAGCGAGATCATAGTCTTCCCTCGGCCGCCTTCATTATCGGGCGAAAAATGAAAAATTAGAACGCGGGCAAATTAGTAGCCTGTAACCTTTCGGGCTCGGGTGGGCATTGTGTTCCCGCCCCGCCGTATCTCGGTTCCCGCAGACCGGGCCGGCATTGATTAAAAAATTATCATAAATTACCACGCCGCGATATTCTGATGTTAAAATTACGGGTGTCTTGACTCTGCAAATATTTATAGGGACTCGCGGGTCACGTCTGCTGGTCTTTGCATACTCATGATTAAGATGAAAATGACGACGGTAAGTGCCGAGCATTGATTTGTGGCGGTCTCCGGCCTGGCCGTGTGTGGTGGATGACCGCGTCGAGCCAGGCTTCGTTGAGGCCTCTCGCATACCCGGGGTATTGTCTGGGTTTTCGCGTGCAGGGGATTTAAGGTCATGGCTGCAGGGGATTTAAGGTCATGGCTAAGTGCGTTTTTCTCATTATATCTAATAATAGTGATGCTGGTAATGTTAGGCGATACATTATTATTATTATTATATTATTATTATTATTATTATTATTATTATTATTCGCAAAGCTTCTAAATGAAAATAATATTAATAATATTTACGTGCTTTTCTAAGGTCACGTATTGAGAAAGTAATAAAATGACGTTTTGTAGTAATAGATGCAAGCGTAGCAATGAACAGTTAACACCATTGCTCCCAAGCTGGGAAAAAGGAAACACCGACTATGAGAGTCTAATTTGAGTAGGAATGGCGTTAGCCAGATTCCAGTGACCATGGCAATGTGACGCCAGATATTTTACAATCTTTCCTGGAGATCGTACCAGAATTTCACCAGTAATAAGGACGTTATACTCCTTTATGGCTAAACAGTTCTCTTCGTGGGGGTCTTTTGGACCAGATGCCGATATCTGTTCCTTTAGTGAATCCCTTATTATTGAGTTTTCTTTTATTTCTGACAATATCTTTTTCAAGGCGCTTCTTTTCCATTTGATTCTTTCATTTCTATCTTTTGTTCCTTCGGACGCTGTCTCACTTTTAAGTCTTCTGATCAAATTTGCACAAACCGTTCATTTTTATCAAGGAGATTGTACAGATTAATGTCCTTTTTCACGATATGACTGGATCATAACTCACCCTGACATGAAACTGATATGAAATCGGTAAAAAAAAACTCACTCTTTCTTTAATCTTCCAGCAAGCGTCGTCTCGATAACAACTGCATCCTGGCAATTACTTGAAGGTCTTCATTTTTTTTTTTATCTTTTGGACCTCAAGACATGAGCAAACGCTGCCATTTTATAAATAACTTTCGTTTATAATTGCATTTTTTGCGCCACACCGCCTTCTGAAGTTAAACTGATTTTACTGCTATTTTTTTTCTGTCTCTGCCTTCTGAAGTTAAACTTATTTTATTACTAATTATTTTCGTCTCTGTCTCTTAGTTAATCTCGACAGTTCCTTTTCCTTTGTTATCGCAGTTCCTTTTGAATTCTCATCCTGACACTTTCTGATTGCTATCGTGAGTCAAAATGTTGTCAGGTATAGGGTATGAAGATAATAATGTAACTCAATATATTATATACTCATACTAAGAACATCTTTAGCCCTATAAAGCCCTTCTTTGGCTGAGTCGGTTGAGCTTCAGACTGTCAGTTCGATGGACCGGAGTTCAATTCCCCCGACCAGCTGATGAAGAGTTGACATTTATTTCTGGTGATTAAATTCATTTCTCTCTCATAAATGGAAGATTCCACAATAAGCTGTAGGTCCCGTTGCTAAGTAACCAATTGGTTCTTAGCCACGTAAAATAAGTCTAATCCATTAGGAGAGCTGTTAATCAGCTCAGTGGTCTATAAAACTAAGCTAACTTACTTTTTAGCCCTATAAGCTAGAATTCCTCTTAATAAAACGAATCGTAACAGGAGCCACAGATCGATAGGAAGTACCGAGTTTACAGATAGAAAGATTGTTCCGGAGAAAAAAGAACATGTGCGCAAACCTTTTGTTCGTAGATATCAATACAATTTCCGCCCTTTGTACATAGATCTATATTGTGTTTTGACATCAAAATGTTTACCTTCTGAAAAAATTGAAAACTTTGTTCTGCACATTTTAAAACTGAGGAATAACATTCTGTAATATAAAAGCAAGAGGATGCAGGTATCCCGCAGTCAAAATTTTATTTTTAAATAAAACAAACGTGTATAGGCTATATAAACGCATTCCGCGTGCAGACTACACTGGTCTACTCAAGTGTCTTCAAATGTCGCTGAAATTGTCCCTGACCTCAACTTGTACTCCAGGATTCGAAGATCCTAAGCCCCTTGACTTTCAAAATGAAGGAAAAGATAAAATAGTTTGTCATCAGTGGCCTGCGTTGGTACAGTTAGTAGTGTTTTTACAGCATTAAATCTCGCCGCAAGCTTGTAATTTTTCAGTGTTGAGTACCGAAATTAACATCCTGAGTCGTCTGGGAGCAAAACCTGAAATGTGGGAATGACTGAAATGATGTTCAAGTCTAATAGCAAGCTATTTTGACTCTTACTGGCATATGGATCAACGCTAAATATACAATATTTGGGTGTGATGGGCCGTAAAGTATCCCATTTGAATTGTGTTCCTGGTTAATAATTTCGTTGAGACAACCAAAGCAATTTAACCAAAGTTAGCAGAATCTGTTGTTGGTAATATTGCCACCGCAAAGTATTTTCAGCATGTCAATTTAATGAATAATGGAAAAGTATTATGGAAGAGGAAATTTCTGTTGGCTAACTTAGTTTAAAGCGAAGTGAAGAATACCATAAGTAAAAATCCATTACAAGGTATGTTTCGTAATACAGAAATCTAATGAAACGGGTATTCTTCAATGAATTGATATGATTTACACAGACAGAACTTATTAATTTTGTACATGTTGATCACATGCTCTGCCGTTGTTGGTATCAAAATAGTGTAGCTTCAAAATCCTTTGCAGAAACTGCTGTGAAACAGACTTCAAGGAATTAACTACAAATTGACTATTAAAGCCTTTATTCCCAGGCAATAGAGGTTTGGTGTTTCAGTCTGCTCATTTTATACTTGATTTATAAAGCTAACTTTTAGTAAATTTACTGTTTAACACGTAGCTAGTAATAAGAACTGAAATCAAATGAATATATAATGTCACAGGGCAAATAACATTTCATCAAATTTTTCATCTATGTAAACATGTACAGACATAAACATAAACACATATATAACTATGTATTAAATTTAATTCAATACATACATATGCTGTATGCATTAAGTTAAATTTAGGCTATAATTACTCATTTAAGTTTACATATTTGCCAAATTGCGTGGAACATTAAACGTAATAAAAAAAATTGTCACAGGAATTTTCAAAACGTTTAAAAAAAAATATTGTCGAACAATCCCGTTCGGAAAGGTTTTGATTAACTTTTTTTTTTTTTATCAAGAATACAAGCGCAAAACAAACCATTCAGGTTCTTTTCTTTTTTTTTGACACCTGCATACATTTTCCACTTGCCCTTGTACACTAAAATGTTCGGTGGCATTAGTAAGGACTGAAAATATCTTGAGAATGTAATTAAGAAACGAAAATCCCAAGTTTCTCGTCTTCCATTTTTCCCTACGGTCATTTACGTAGTATGCATTTAAATATCTGTACTGCTTATCTATGACTGTCTTCATTTACGCGTATGTGCAGTTATTTGCACAGAATAGCAAAGATGGGAAACTGAATATTTACAGTCATTAAAACTACTGACTAATAATGATCTACCTCAAGGATATTAGTTATTGGAACTCAACTCTAAAAAAATAGCTCGAGGGACAGACCAAAAGAATTAAGCAAATCTTACGGTCATTCAAATACGTAAGAAAAAACGTTATAACCATATTGGCAAAAAGTAAAGAAATAAGCAAATCTTACGGTCATTCAAATACGTAAGAAAAAGCCTTATAACCATATTGGCAAAAGTAATTTTTCCATGACTAAGAAAGAAACGGAAATTCCCCATGACTCAAAAAAAAAAAAAAAAAAAAACTGCAGTTTCGCTTGCGCTATGATGAGGAGAATTTCCCCACGAGTCTAGGATACGAAGACATCAGCTATCCCCCCCACCCCCCCTTTTTTTTGCAAAGAAGTATCGAACTTTGAAGAAAACTATAATGCAAGGAAGTATCGGACTTTGAAGAAAACTATTTAAGTGAATATGAAAATTCACCTACGATTGTGTGTAATAATAAATGATATTTCTTAATGTTTTAGCAGAAGGGATACCTTTATCTATGATTTCGACGAAGAGGTGTGGAGAAGTTGAATCGAACCTAATTATGAAATAATTAAAGATCAAAATCTGCCTATAAATTTTGGAATGAAATCACATTTTTCTTCACTTGTCACACAACTGTAGCAGAGGGCTTTCTTTGCATGAGTGAGTTATTAATCACATTTCCTCTTGAATAAGTCATACATGAATGTAAAAAATTCGTTCTGGCACAAAATGGTAGTTTCTTATAGTACTATTTTTACAATATATCAAGCATTTTTTTTCCCTTAATTTTTCAGTGGTTAGTTTGTTTATCTGAAACGTGTTTATGATTAGCTATTATGTTGTAAGAGCGATACTTGTTTAGTGGCTGAATATTGCACAACCTAGCTTCCTTTGAATGTAGTATAAAAATTCATTACGAATTTTTAATAAAAACCAGAGCATTCAATAGATATAAGGTAACCAGTTAAAACGATTCGCTTTTGTACCAGCATATGTAAGGAAGGAGGTTAATCTTTACTATGACTCTAGGGCCCAGAGAGAATAATGGACCTGGATCTTCATTTATTTCTAATTGCTAACAGGTATTTAATTTTATTCCTTAATGGGGCAACAAGGAATTCTGGTGCAGTCACGCATTAATAATTATGGCCCAGAAAGTGTGATATTCTTATGATCTCTTGGTAAAAGATAAAAATTTGCTTTCAAGAATGTGATAATTTTCCATACATTTTTATACTTAATATAAAAGTGCTCTCACATGCAAGGTGACATTTGACTACTTTAACCATGTAAAAAAAAAAAAAAAAAAAAAAAACCTGGCCGCAAAACAAATTTGAATAAAAAAATTCCACGATTCGTGTGGAAATTTTGCTAACTTAGATGCGATTCGATCTTAAACGAAAATTTATAAAGCAAAAGGGAATTTTCTTTAATAATACAATGCAAGAAGTAAATCATAAAAGAAATAAGGAAACAGTCGGTCACCTGATACTATGTACGCAATAGGAAATTTGCTAAAAATTTCATGTGGTCTCGAAAGAATCTTCCATTATCTTTGATTCACAAGAATATATTTCCTTGACTTTTGTGATGGAAGAGGAACATTTCAACCATGCATCGTTAAAAATAATATGTTCGAACAATCCTAAAACATAGGGTGTTGCTAGGAGATATGAATGTATTCTTGAAAGTGGGTAAATGCCTTGTAAGAAGAAAATCAAGAAAATGGCAGTGACGAAAGTTTATAAAGAGCTCCATTCCTTCTTGGGTAGAGCTTTTATTTCCTTACTTGCTGTAAACACTATCGATATAACTATCCATTTTTTTATGAACCGTGATAATTTGTAAAAGGAAAAAGAAGTTACCTTTTCTCTTTGATATCTGGCAGAGGTTCTAGTTAAAATAATATCAGAAATTGAATATTATCAGGATTAAGTTCCAGTTGAAAACACAGACTTCGCACAGTATCAACATAAATCTGAGAAGCTAAATTTTTTTAGAGTTAAAATTAACTCTTCCTATAATTATTTTTACAGCCGTTTCACCAAAAAATAGGCTTCCTGAAAGAGAGATGGAAGTGGATTGTACTTTCTAAGTGTTCTGTGTTTCTCAGAATTAGAAGCATTTTTATACCTTCTGTTGAAGAGTAAACTGCGTCATCATGGCAAGGTTCACTTGCTTTACAAACTATACGACTTAATCAGCTTCATTTTATGTGCATTATTTATTCACTTATCTATTTATTTCTTTGCTTTACAATTTTCTTAGCGTTATCTTCCACTACTGGGTAACACATATTTTTACTTAAATGGCATATTTCTAAATTTGCAATTCAAGTTGCTGACGGGTTTCATTTTTGCTAAATGGTCACTGAATAAGTCTGATGGAAATCGAATTTACATAATATTAACGCATTCGTTTTTCTAAGATTATAAAACATACAGTTCCCAGATTCATTTACGAATTGATATCAGTATAACTACAATCAGTTAATCATCAATGAAGCTCGAAATATAGAAAATAAATCCTGAAAAAAAAAAACACGAACGACTGCAAATTTTAGCCCTACCAGGAGGTAATGTTGAATGAGTACAAAGAAATCAAACATAATCATTGAAATGATGCAGAGCACGTCAATGCTCATCTATTATTGAAAGATCTCACGTGGATCGCCACAGACTTCGGTGAAGTTAAACGACAATGCATGTGGCGTGACTTTATGGCGTTTAAAGGACCCGATCCATAATGGAGGCTTTCCGAAATGCCAAACCTTCACACGAGTTGCATTTCAGCGCACCAAAAAAAAAAAAAAATAAATAAAAATAAAAAAATAAATAAAAAACTGCTGCACTATCACAGTCAGCTGTCAACGGAGCAATGCTATTTCCGGTGTTAATGTAGACTTTGGTCGTAAGTAGCTGCCTTTAGTCTATTTTGATATCTTGCTAATCTTGTGATTTTTATTTTTGCCTTTATTTCGATTACTTGAATGCCCGGAACAACGCGGAGTTCTTTGTCAGGGATGGTACAATGGACCTTTTTAATTTTGTATGATTTGGAAATCTCGTTTTACTTTCGTATATACATATACACACATACAGACAAAATCCACGAAGGCAAGAGAAACAATGGAGTGCTGCGAGGCCTTTCGACTTGTCCTTTACTTAGCTAAGTAAAGGACGACAAGTCGAAAGGCCTCACTGCACTCCATTGTTTCTCTTTCATTCGTGGATTTTGTCTTTGTTTATATATTCATCACGTTCCATATTTTCGTGATTCAGTTATACATATATATATATATATATATATATATATATATATATATATATATATATATATATATATATATATATATATATATATATATATATATATATATATATGGTGTTCTATATTAAGTCTCTTCCCTTACCACTGGGTGGGTCAAGAGAGGAAGAGAGCCACTTCCATTTTCATGCTTAAATTGCTGAATTATGGATGAGCCCGTTGTGCAATAAAACATTATCCACTTCAAATATGCACACGAAAGTTTCACCAGTGTCACGTCGAGCCCACCTACACATTCAGTTCTATTATCGCTCTTCCTGGATAGTATAAAGGTATTTATACTATATAATACATAATTTCTATACATACATATGTATATATATATGACTTTTTATCACATCACCGTGATTCATATACAGTCAGTAAGCTACAAACGTCCTTTAATATCCAATTCGCTCTACCTCGGAAATAATATATTTTCATATATGTTGCCCAAGGGGAATTTTTTAGTATTATCTTACTGATGAGTATATATATATCTGTCTATCTACATATACAAGTATATATATATATATACTGTATGTATGTATATATATATATATATATATATATATATATATATATATATATATGTGTGTGTGTGTGTGTGTGTGTGTATGTGTGTGTGTGTGTGCGCCCGCATGTGTATGTGTATCTATGTACATTTAATACAAGACGATCCAGTAGCAGTCGTGCATATACGATATATAAGGAGAACTAAGGAACAGCAAAAATAAACGCAGAAAATTGTAAAGGAAAGAATTCTTGTCATTCCTGTGACACATGAGCAAAAATAGCACAAGGAACGGTTCCAAGTAACATATTAAGTCCATCCTCCTCAACCCCTTCTCCCGCCCCCTCCCCGCCGCCACCTTCCCCCAGGACCCGACCCAACGGGGCACTCCATACACTCCATATTCTCCGGAGCCGCGCATGAGCTCGCGTGTTTGTGGGAACGCCAGTAAGGATCTGTATCGCCAATTGAGTTTGCATGTCACCTGGTCGTACGTAGAGTAAAGTATTCATTATCATACCTGACTACCGTTTTACCGCGAGTTATGGAGGGAGTAAGTTATCGGTCTATGTATGGCCATACCTCGCGGAGGCGTTTCCGCTACCTCTTTCGCAATCAACGCTTGCTTTTTAGGTTCCTTCTTCTTCTTCTTCTTCCCCTACGTAACATCATTATTACATCATTATTACTATCATTCGTCACCGTGCTATTGGAAGCCTCGCTGTCTGGCGCAGTGAAGTATGATGGATGCTGAACGCTGATGGAATTAACCTATTTTTTTTCCAGCCGTCGATTCTACTTGTGCCCTTATGCACTTAAAAAACATATACATGGAAATAATTATGCCTTACTTTGGCTATCTGTATTCCTTAACTATGCACTTAAAAAAGATACATATGGAAGTATTCATGTCCTTTTTCTAGCTATTTGTCTTCCCTAGATACTTTGTTCCATTGGGTGCTTCTGTGCAAATGGTGTCTCCTAACCGTATGCCTTTGCCCCTTCAGGTGGACATGCTACTTTTTATGTGTTCACAGAGACACGTTATCACTAGATACTTTTTTTTTTTTTTTTTTTGAGGGGGTAGCTCCATACGGTGTCAACTCTCTTGTTCTCAGGAAGTCATCTGGGATGCAGTTGCTAGCCGTGTGAGCTTCTTCACCGTATCTAAGATCACAGCTAGTGAATAAATGTTGCTCAAGTCAGTATGACTTGGTCAGGAATCGAATCCAGTTCTTGGAAAGATCATAACACAAGCATACACACGCACACATATATACATATATACTGTATGTATATATATATATATATATATATATATATATATATATATATAATATAATATATATATATATATATATATATATAATATATATATATATATATATATATATATATATATATATATATATATATATATATATATATATATATTATATCTGGTTACAAGGGTGCAGCTCAACGGCTTTGTGAAAAACCATTTGGTCATAGGCAAAGAAACCTCACCCCCCGGCCCCGCCCCTCTGCAAAAAGGCGGGGAGGGGGTTAGTTGTGTATATGTAGGCAGGCAAGAGAGAATTCCAAATCTATGCTGGAAAAATTCTGTTTCACTGTATCTTCTGCCGTTTTCAATAATTCGACTGGCGTCATTTATGCAATGCAGATGTTTTGTTTTTACAACTTCTATGGGGGTCTTTTTAATCCACTGTGGTTGGATTTCCAGTATTTCCGTTTAGTACCGATAACGATACTTTTTTGTCTGTTTATTTGGTTTTTCTAGATTGCGACAATTTCCAAAGTGCTCTTTAGACATTCCCTGCGACAATCTCCAAAGTGCTCTTTAGACATTCCCAGGTTTTCCTGATCCTTCTTGGAATCCATTAACTACTTTCTTACTGGCGTTTTTTCTTTCCCAGGCTTTCCGCTCTATTCTATCTTGAAACTTGTCTAAATTTCTATTCGACACTTCTCTTTTCTCCTAGTGATCGATTCTTTTGAGCAGCTTGAGATTAATAACCTGTGCAAAAGCTCCAGCCACCCTTGTATCCCCTTAATATTCTACGGCCGCCTTGAAATTTTTCACTCCCAAAAAACTTCAAAAGCCGTCCTTGCTATCTGTTTAACATTCGTGATAAAAACGTCTTTTGTATTTTCCGTCGTGCATT
>NC_089768.1:16720000-16762500 GCF_040412425.1 Macrobrachium rosenbergii | reverse complement strand
AGGTACCTAATTATCCTCGCTTAGGAACAGAACTGATATCAGAATTATTTTATCATCACAAATATAGGCTTGGCCATAAATTAGATCGTCTAAAAGAAGACTTGACAACCTCTTTAAAACCTCGCCCTCTCCTCAATGATAAAATTAAAAATTTATTCATTAACATTCTGTATGAAAGCATTCAAACCGATATCGAATAAACGAAGCGATAGAGAAGAAAATAAATCCACTGAAACATTACATGCCAACAAATCACACAGAACACAGATTTTAGGAACTAGGCAAAAATTTCAAAATATCAACGGAGCACATCACATACATTAGTCTCTTCACATCGTAGGCATAATGCTGCAATAAAATTGTTTGCTAAAACAAAGAATTCAACTTTCCCCTTCGTAGTTTTAAAAACACTGCTACTGAAAATAATTGCGCAGTGCAGTATTTCATTCACGACAATGATATGTTTTTTAATTCTCAAAAAGAAAAAGAAAGGCCCTAGATAATCTCTCTCTCTCTATCTCTCTCTCCCTCCTTTACTGAATATCTTCATTAACTAGTAGTTTTAATGAGAAAAGATACGGGTGGAATAGTGCTGTTCATGAACTTTGAAGCTGCTGATTATATATAGTTCATCAACAACTTCTGCTGAGAATTATTGATTTGCTCCTGCAACTGAATTTGCATCTTTCCTCTAACTCAAAGTGAAGATGCATCAACGCAGCTTTAGAATATATAGTTAATGCACAAGGATTACTCGACTATACTTGGCTGACCTCACGGCCCCGTACAGAGTTGGTGCAGTCAGTTCACCTTGCTTGGTGCACTGTAGGCAATACTAGAGGGTGTTTGCAACGTCCCTTCAGCCCCTAGTTGCATCCACTTTTTAGCCTTTTACTTTACCTCCATTCCCACTTCCTTACTTCATCTTTGCTCTCAAACATCTCCAACTATTACTTCTCAGTAAAAATGTTAGTTTTATTCCCGGTTCCACTTTTGATATTTTTGTGCTTCATCTTATTTATTTTAAGGGAACGTTTCATCTTGCTGTTCAGCCACTCCAACGCCCTCTTTTTTTACCATCTTAAGAGCTGAATGGTCACAAGTGGCCCAGTGCTTGAGCTGACAGCTGAATTTTATAAAATAAAATCAAAGCAGGTCGTGGAATGATGAAGGCTCTTATCTGCTGTTATAATTTTCCTAAATATCAGTAGTTTAAAGAATAGCTTCCTTGCGTTAAGCATAAACTGAATGTTTGAGTTTTAATGCGACAGAAGTATTTCTATCAAGATATGTATGATATTAGATGAAGTTATTTTAGCCAATAATCCTTTCTTCGGCTACGCGGGACACATTTGCAGTAGTATGATTTCAATAAATCAATCAACGCACATCACACTTAATTTCCTTAGCCCACAACCCGACTGCCCTTTCATCACAAATGTCACAAGTGCTTTCATTATATAAAATCTGAACTGACGGATACATTGCTTGACAGAGCCTTTTAACAAGCAGTTATGTTCAACAAATGCTACGGAAAGTCCAGCAACACACTATGGCCTACCTCGTAAGCGCTGCATCCAATAACACCCCTTCCAGTAAATAAATGAATAAAATAGAATAAAAATCATGGATTTCTCTATTATCCGCAACCCCTTGTCATTTGACGTCAATGGCTTCCCACCGATCTCCCGCTCAGCGATGGACCGAAGAGGAGCGAGTCTACTATTTCCGTTAATTACTAAGCAGAGGCTGACTTGCCCGTTAGGGCCTCATTCATCAGCGCAGGTAAGCACCCCTCAGCTTCACTCTATGCACCGGCAATCATAATTAGTGAGCCATTGTCTCCTCACTTGCGCGGCAAATAGAAAAAAGAAAATGGTCTTGTCTTCTTCCGGTAGGCGCAGTTGTCGCGTCTGGACTAGTCACCCTCCCTTCGACGCATAAAAAAATCAGGGCAGTTGCTTGGTGAGGGGGAAAAAGGGTTTGCCAAACACGCCGCCGTTCAAGACTGTCTTTTAATATATATTCGTTCGTATTGAAATTATAAGCTTTTAGTGTTGTTCATAAGATCCATATTTCATTTTATGACAATATCAATTAAGGTGCGATACTTGGGTTTCAAGTCTTTATTTTTTCGTCGTTGTTGTAACTGGCCTGCTTGCATTCTCTCTCTCTCTCTCTCTCTCTCTCTCTCTCTCTCAATGTCACTCGCTTTCTACAGGACCCGCACCACTGGAGCCACACACAAACACACACACACACGTCTGCCTAAAATCTGCACAGAGCAAATATTAATATGTACTTAAACTACAATGACGCACTCGGAACATTTTACGTAATCTTGTAGGAGTGAATATTAAATCCGTGTGCCGGAGAGACATTTTCTTAGCCAACACGTAAGTAAAACTATAGACGGCACGGCAATAGTGAGAACAGTTCTTTCACCCTACTCCCGGGAACAATGCTAGTTCTCGTTGTGCATAAACAGGCTTTCATTCGTTATACATGGCCAGGCGGCAATCCTTCCCTAGGCAAACAGTTGAGGGTGGGTAAACACGATCCTCAATGCTTGCCGAGAATATGCTCAGAGACGGGAGTTTAGCAGGGGTCTTTTTAATGAGTTGTTTGCCTGTCTTATACGCGCACGGCTGCCCACGCTGCAGGGGAGGGGCAGGGGGACCGGTAGGAGGGGGAGGACAAGGAGGGGGAGGAGGAGGACGAGGAGGAGGCTACTGCTTCTGCTACTGCCGTTGCTACTGCAGGGGCAGGAGAATGCAGGCAGGATGTGTGGGGGAGGGGGGGGGGAGAGGAGGAGCCCTCGTATTTGGAAAACAGAGATAGCGATGTTTGTGCTCACTTCTAACACTCACTCATCTGCGACTCTGTAATGATCAAGTCATTCAGTTTTGGCAGCCATACAGCGATAATTTCCTTTCTTGTATTGAACGGTTAAACAACGCTCCTATTTGGTCTGTTCAAAGGAAAAAGAAGGAACAAAAAAAGGGAGGGAAATGTCTGCTTCTATGGTAATCGTGGTATGAGGGCAAACAAATGGTGTATTATGTTCAATCAGACAAGACTTTATGGGCTGACGTTTCCGAATGGTTTGAAGGACTCAAAGCTAATAAAAGAACACTTATGCTTTGTACAGACAAGCGACGAAAGGAATTAGCTTCGATGCTGGCATCATGAAAGATATGAAATGGTTACATACACTTATGAACAAAATTTTCCGTTTTTTTTTTTTTTTTTTCAAAGAAAAGAGGGGGTAGGCGTCTCCTGGAAAGTCTTAGAAATTCCTGCCTCAGTTATTAGAACCTAGCAGTTCTATTTGATATCTTGGATGATAATCGTCAAAGGCGCTAACATCACCCTCACACAATGGCATTAAGCATAAATTTCTATATAAAATGATGCCGTGGCATAATGTGCCTTCAAGTTCCTAGAAGACTATAGAACAAATAAAGTTTCAAGTTTTTCTGATTTTGATCAATTTGACGCTAAAAACACCTTAATGAACAAGTCCGGGTACTTTTATCAACATGAATTTCTTATTCATGCTCCCAATATTTTCTCCTAGAGATGAGTAAACACAAAGTTCGAAAAACCAACGTACCTATTAATACTCTTTAAGAATTCGTAATTCGCCGAAAGCCAAACTGGTATTAGATAAGCGACGGCACGAATCCCCCAAAATTCTGCCAATTCATCCCTGAAACTGCGTGGCTTTTAAGTAAAATTTCATAATTGGCGATAAAATATATTTACTTCCATCTTTAATAAAAAAAAATACTGTTATTACTATGCTTAAGGGTCTACAGTCGCTATGACATTCATAGACCACGTTGCGCAGTCATTTCTTGAACAGCTGTTGCTGTCTCCATACGCTATAAATGATGCATGGATGGTACTCTTTCATGTTTACAAAAATGTCACATTTTCTACGCTACCTAAAACCATTTCACCTAAAGAATAAATTTGCCATGACGCTGGAGCTTCAAAATATTGTCAACTTCTAGTGAGAGATATTTATGGATGATTTTAGAAGTTGACGCATATACTTTATTTACTTAGAATAGAATAAGTCGAGTAAAACCGCAACTGCTTAGAGCAAATACTCAATATTCAAACTGGACTGATTTGACACTTCTATATTTCAATCATATTTTAAGAATATTTGCTATCTTTCACAAAAACATCCTCGATGAAGTTGCATAGCTTGAGGCAACATTAAAAGCTCAATCAAAATTATCTTGAAATTCACAAAACAATAAAGAGCATTTCCTCAGCATATCTACAAAACAGTATCCATATGCGAGTTTATCACGAGCCTAAAAAGACCATTTGTTGGAAGTCGTTAATACTCTCAACAGATTTAGCCGGTCCAAATTGAGATCGTATGAACATTAACAAAGATCGTTTTCATCTGCAAAGAACCCTTTGTACCAGATTTTTTGTCCCCTCTTCCACTTCACAGCAAATGTTTTCTTAGCGTAAATTTTAGACGATCTTTGGCCCGGACAAAATAGGTATTTCCCCCGGAGCATTAGACATTCATAGACTGGTGGATACATTCTGTTTCTACAGCATTCTACTGCAACCTTACTATTCCCTAGCGATTGCAAACTTTTTCTTTATTTATCTTCTATTCTTGTTGTGCTCAGCGGCTTTTTATCTTAGGAGTTTGCTTGTGCAAATAAATCGTGAACTTTACAAGAAATTAAACCATATCAGCTCAGATCAATTGCAATTCCTTTATTAATTTCAAAAGATTATCGCTTTATCACGAAACTACAGAATACCCTTGCATAGTCTTATAGGCGATTTTAATTTATAGCAATAAACATAAAAGTCATGAGGCATGAACACTGTAACTAATGCAATTCCTTTACGACTTGGAAAAGAAAATGTTTGTTACTAAAATTCCAACGTTGATCTGACTAAGAACAGACGGGATTCTTTTCCAGCCCAGAAAACAGACAAACAGGATCTTGATCAAACTCAGACCTGTCCTTAGGAAAGCTGAGACACCTAAAATTAACTGCTTTTCTGAAAAGGACTTTTATGAGACTCAAGAAGTCGTTCTATTAGAAAAGTAGCCTTAAGATACACATCGCAAACTATTATTCAGGAAGAAAATCAGCAAATATACGTGAGTAGCTGAGGTTAACGGTAAGGCAAAAGCGAGGATTTGTGCTGTTGGGAACCTTGAAAATCTTTTGGCAATATAGTTAAGAGTAGGCCGTGCCGAAGCCTTTTTTTTTTATACATATTTTCATTAGAAGCAATTCGGGAGGGTTAAACTTTATCAACGAATTCTTTTTTTGTTTTAATTAAGGTTCCGGTCTATTATTACTAAGTCTTATATCCTTAAACTGAGTACTAAAAGAGCTCTGAAGTTGAATGTTATTAAAGCTGTGCTCTACAAATCATACCACTAACCTGGTTAAAATTTAAGGAAACTATAGAATCTTACCATGAAGCTGTAGTTATTTTCCTTTTGAATATCACACTTACTTGACAGACCACTCATACCAACATTTAACAAGTAAAAAATGTGCCGAAGTTTCTTCGGCGCAATCGAGTTTTCTGTACAGCCGCCACAGCGCATAATAACGGCCACCGAAAACAGATCTATTTTTTGGTGGACTCGGTATAATGCTGTATGAGCCGCGGCCCATGAATCTTTAACCACGACTCGGTAGTGGCCTATCCTATATCGTTGCCAGACACACGATTATGGCTAACTTTAACCTTAAGTAAAATAAAAACTACCGAGGCTAGAGGGCTGCAATTTGGTATGTTTGATGATTGGAGGGTGGATGATCAACATACCAATTTGCAGCCCTCTAACTCAGTAGTTTTTCAGATCCGAGGGAGGACAGAATAAAGTGCGGACGGACACACAAAGCCGGCACAATAGTTTTCTTTTACAGGAAACTACAAATGCTCTCCTTCTCCTGTAAGAGAAATGATTAAAAGAAGAGCAATACTTCATATTATCAACTGAGTGCTTACTTCAAGGTAAAAAATTAATTACAATTTTCAGATTTCACCTGCTATAGTTTCAGCCAACCGTGTCTGAAAGTTTTATTATCGTTCCCGGTAAGTTTCCAGGCGGCGACAACCATATATTCAAATTTGGTGAGGTGGGTTAAAGTGCTCGAGAACGCTCGACTGACACACAGCAAATGACTGGTTTGTTGTCACAAAGGTGGCTACATTAACAACCAAACGAATGTTGTTTAATCCATCATAGTTTCTCTTCTTCAAGACACACATTTTACAATTTCTGTACTAACTAAATACTTTGCTATTTCAGATGTTTGTTTTGTTATGTATCTTTTCTTGTGTGTAGATTTCCAACGGGAATTTAGTCAGTGAAAACATACAAATTAAATAATTTCCTTTTATTGTGTTTAACTGGACGTCATATTAGGGGAAGGAGATGGTTTGTACGATAAAAAGTCCGTCCCAGGCAAGGTTAAGTCATATATAACCAAAGTTGCAGTCTGAAAAAGGGATAATCTTGAACTCAGCCAGTTTAATCTCTACCATTAAATAAGAGAAAACGAAACGACAACATTTGTGATTTCCCTAATGTAGAAACTGTCAGGAGAGAGAGAGAGAGAGAGAGAGAGAGAGAGAGAGAGAGAGAGAGAGAGAGAGAGAGAGAGAGAGAGAGAGGCAGGCCCGCAGATTAAGTCGGGAAGTAATTTTCTCATCTGTTTTGTTTTATCTCAACTGCCAATCTCGGTAGCAAAGTCAGTCCTTCTTTAGTGAAGCGGATCACTGTGCGCATAGAAAGTCCGTGCAGTAAGGATCGGTGACTTCTCACCAAATTCTTATGTTCAGTAATCAAAGGCTGAAGTACGCCACCGGCCTGTTGCGATAAGTCTCTTATAAAATCTAGGAGGATAACTTATGGTGCCGTATGTATACAAAACACAATTTCATGTATAATATATATATATATATATATATATATATATATATATATATATATATATATATATATATATATATATATATATATATATATATATATATATATATATACGTACACATATATGTATATATACACATATATGTAATACATATGTATATTTGTACACATATGTATATATATATATAATTAATCCATTAATCTATTTTACATCATGCGTAATAATTGACGTCTCTGAATACAGCATATCTACATTATTTTTTTTTATAAGAATCCGATCCTCATGATAGAGAGAGAGAGAGAGAGAGAGAGAGAGAGAGAGAGAGAGAGAGACTGTATGCAATCGCGTTACTATATACACAACAGCTGCTTATTCATCACAACGTTCACTTAGGTAGATTTGCTTTAATTTCCTATTACTCAATTCACAAAAATTATACATTATACAAAATATAAAATGAACGCAACGTAAACTACTTTATTTAGATACTTTACCGAAGTATGAAACGAAACATTCTGAAACTGATCGACAACAACAGAGTTGAAACACTCTGAAACTGAACGACAACAACAGAATTGAAACATTCTGAAACTGAACGATAACAACAGGGTCGAAACATTCTGAACGTGAACGATAACAAGAGTTGAAACATTCTGAAACTGAACGATAACAACGCAGTTGAAACATTCTGAAACTGAACGATAACAAGAGCTGAAACATTCTGAAACTGAACGATAACAACGCAGTTGAAACATTCTGAAACTGAACGGTAACAACAGAGTTGAAACATTCTGAAACTGAACGATAACAAAAGAGTTGAAACATTCTGAAACTGAACGATAACAAAAGAGTTGAAACATTCTGAAACTGAACGATAACAAAAGAGTTGAAACATTCTGAAACTGAACGATAACAACAGGGCTGAAAACTTCACGCGATGTCTAGAAGCGACCACAACAAATAATAATTTGCATGTCTTTCTCTGAACGGTTTGAATCCCCGACATCAGCCGCGCAAGGTAGAAAACGGGCTTCCAATTCATTTTTTACGGCTTAAGAAGAGATCTTATCATTATGCTACGCAAGGCTGACGTGAATGACTCAAAGAAAAGTATAATTAACCACAACAGAAAACGGCTTCATAACTGGTTGAACTGGCACTGATAACTGGTGCTATAAGCCTACATTATTTGCATGTGAACGCCGAAAAAGGTCGACCCATTACTGAAGAATAAGTGCAAGTACAGTTGAAGATCATTTAGTCGTTAATGATATTCGGAGGAACTGGTTTTTTCCTGGCAAATTTACCCCCTCCCCCCGAAAAAATATGCTTCTCTTGACATTCACTAATTTATTAATCTAACAGAAAGAAACGCTTTTCCTTTCTATCCAGAAATTTATTCTTCTTTTAGATAAATCCCCCTTTTTAGTTTTCTATAAAAGAAAACTACTGTGCCGGCTTTGTCTGTCCGTCCGTACTTTTTCTGTCCGCCTTCAGTTCTTAAAACCTACTGAGGCTAGAGGGCTGCAAATTGGTATATTGACCATCCACCCTACAATCATCAAACATACCAAATTACAGCCATCTAGCCTCAGTAGTTTTTTTTTTTATTTAAGGTTAAAGTTAGCCAAATCATGCGTCTGGCAACTATATAGGACAGGCCACCACCGGGCAGTGGTTAAAGATTCATGGGCCAAGGCTCATACAGCATTATACCGAAAACACCCAAAGATAGATCTATTTTCGGTGGCCTTGATTATACGCTGTACAGAAAGCTCAATTGCGCCGAGGAAACTTCGGCGCATTTTTCACTTTTTTTTTTTTTTTTTTTGGGGGGTTTGCTTTCAGGTCCTTTTTATAGTTTCTCAAAGTCAATACTGAGCAGTGACTTTATTTTCCTGTCATTATCCCTAGGGGAGGGGAGCCTCTGACGCAGAAGAAAGATGAGGTTATTATCGTACTTCTCTGGTGGATGCTTCTGTGTCATATCCGTTTCTTTCTCTTCTTTTGTTTTATTTGTCGTAACTGAAGTTTCCAGCAGTATGTTCGCTTTTGTGTACAAGCATGTAATTAAATACAACCAATTATGTAAATATAATACAACCCACCCACCCCACACACACACACATATATAATATTAATATATACACATATATATATATATATTTATATATATATATATATATATATATATATATATATATATATATATATATATAGATAGAGAGAGAGAGAGAGAGAGAGAGAGAGAGAGAGAGAGAGAGAGAGAGAGAGAGAGAGAGAGAGAGAGAGAGAGAGAGTATAGGATACTGGAGCCCTTTCTGCATTAATCACTGTGTTCGACGTGGCCAGTTGTCATTAATGACAGTAATGTTTTAAACTTCATACGGACAGGTAGAGCCTTTGGATTTCTAATAAATTTTTATGAGTTGTTCACTGCGCTCTACTGTCATCAGCAAAGTACTCAGGGACAACCGAAATAAGGAAAATAGCAGGAAAACAGTAAACAAAGACAACATCATTTTTCACATATGAATATTTTCCTGCCATATAATTTTTCCCCAGATGGTTTGGCTTTAGTAGGTGTTACCGTCCAATTCTCAGCAAATGTTTTTGGGATGAAGTTGCTAGCCCATTATGTCCCTAAAAAAATTTACAGAGATTTGCCAGATTAGACGAACAGTTACCAGTTTCACTGGGAGGGCCAACAGATTAATCGATTATTTTTTTTTTTCAGGGAACGAACCTCCACCTCCAACGAACTACCCGTGGGATCGATTTTGGGTCCCCATTAGTGATGGAACATTTACACACAAATCTACAACCTACAAATAATACGTAATATACATGTACTACACACGGAGAAACTCGCCTCGGTATAAAGACCGACTTGCAGCCAGTCAGAGACAAAACCACAGGCCTCCCTCCGTTTGGACTTCAGCCGTATGCACACTATACCCACCCCATAATCATGCCCTCGCCTCGATTAACGGTTAGTCCTGTTAATTAGTTTTTGGGTGGAAATCCACCGATCTGAGCGTGGAGATCTCGCTTCAATACGTAATTAGCACATATGAAAGGGGAGGGTGGAGCTGTGCACAATAAATGGCTGCTAAATCATCGACAAATATGTGATTACCGGCAATTTGTGCAGCGGTCTGCGGTTTTCTACGGGTTCTGTGTTATTGTTATTCTGGCTGTGTGACTCTTAAAGAAAATGGAAGTGGAGTGCAGTGCTGTGGACCTCAAGAGAGAAAAATCAAGACACATGTTTTTATATCTCCACTCTCAGTTTATAGTTGTTTTTCCCTTTGTTTCGTTTCTTTGTGACTGCCTGTTTTAATCTGTTTCAACCGTATATCTGTTGATATGCTTAACTCTCTTTGCGTTAATTTCTCTCTCTCTCTCTCTCTCTCTCTCTCTCTCTCTCTCTCTCTCTCTCTCTCTCTCTCTCTCTCTCTCTCTCTCTCTCTCTCCATTGTCAATATAGATATGTTTCTAGGTGTTTTTTTCTACATTTGCATTTAGCATCTTTATGACTAACAAAAATACTTATGAGCAATATTTTAGCCTTTAATTGCCTCAAAAAACATTAATGCAATGTTTATACTGTATACAGGTTCGTCTACGCATGTGCACCTGTCTATTATGTTCCTACCCAATAATAAATTGCTTGTGTCCGTGTGCATATATGAGTGTAAGTTCTATGTAATCATTGTTACTGGATGCTGGTGTGGTTTTTATATTAATAGCTATTTTACAATAGTGTCTTCAAATGTGTGGACAGTTCTAAGTTCTATGATGGGAGATACAGCATGTGGTTTCATTATTAGAGACACAGAACTGTCATCTTTCAGTGTTAAATATGAACGTGAATGTGGAAGAAAAGATATGCTTATTAAACACACACATACACACTCGCGCACACATACATACATACATACATACATACGTACATATATAATATATATAACAAAGCTAGCACTGGCTACCGAAATCTTACTTAATATATAATTTTCTGGACATTGCTCATTATTGCGGATTTCCTCCACTTTTTTACTTGAGTGTGACAGTGCACGGCCTTTAGTCAGACACACCCACACATATATATCACTGTATATTTTATATATATATATATATATATATATATATATATATATATATATATTTATATATATATATATATATATATATATATATATATATATTTATATATATATATATATATATAATTTTATATATATACATTTCACATCTAGCTGTTTCCCCAATTTGGGAATGGATTCACAGTAAAACTGTCCGTTCTCACTTCAACCGTTGGACTGTGGATGACCCACTTGTGCAGAAAACTTTCAAGACATTAGGTTCCTCATACACCTACCGACATGGTTCATCAGCAGCACGTCGAACCTGCCCACACACATCGCACTATGTACCTCTACTTTGCATGCACTCTCTTGTCTTGTGGGTATTAATGTCCTTTTTCAATATCTCTTTCACCGCATCTATCCGGTAATTTCTAGGTTTTTGTGTCATCCTTAATCCTGACGCTTCCAGTTCATACATCCTCCTTTTCCTTAGCCTATCATCCTTCAATCTTTCCACCAGAGTGAACTCGCTGTAAACACTCTGATCACCTGTGCTAACAATGTCACCACGAATGGAGAGTGGATGTTAAAAGCAAATGGAAGAAAAAATCAAGAAGTATATGCAATATAAGAAGAACTGAAATTTTGAGACATGTGGAGATACACACCACGAATGTGTATCTCCACATGTCTCAAAATTCCAATTCTTCTTGTATTACATACACTTCTTGATTTTTTCTTCCGTTTGCTTTTAACATCCACACTTCACTTCATAAAAGGAGAGATAGTTCGACAATCCCTTCATGCACTCCCACCTTGACTGCCTCACACGCTCAACAATCTTTTCACCAATCTTTCTCCAAGACTCTGCGGCGACCTTCCTGATTCACTTATTCACTGGCTAACCTCCGCTCTCATCCCTCCTCCATCGTACACGTCTTTGGAAATATATCTATGACTTCCCTTGAGATGTGAACAGTACTAAACTCTGTTAGGCTATAGACACTTATAGATTCAGCTGTATTCTTAATGATGTGTTTTTGATGGAATGAGATTTGGTATATCAGGATTTGCAAAAAACTACGCCATGAGAAATTTGATGAAAGCTTATCATCTGGCATTGTTGATTGCTGCTACTGTGACAGACATTAATTTTTTACGGAAAAAACCATCAAAAATTACCGATACAAATAAGCAAGAGCTTTATTATTTCATGTGGACAAAAGACGATTAAAATAGGACATCTACTTTAAATCGATCCCAAAAGTCCTACAGCCTTTGTTAGTTTACCAGAAACACTTCACTCAAATGAGGATGAAATTACTTCAAATCGGTTGAAAAGCGGGTGCAGTTAGAGAAACGTTGCCAGACCGCAGGATATCCAGAGATCTTAGCCTGGTTAGTCTTCAGCTACGTAATGTATTCCACAGGTTACGTCATACTCGGCTTATTGATATTCGGTTTTCCATCCACAAACTCATCAACTATGAGTCTCCCATCGGGCGACGTCCCTAATGTCCCAACAATTACATTGCATACTGGTGACGGATATCTTCTGATTCAAAAATATCCTGATTGTAAGTGATTGTAAGTACGCAAGTTGATAGCAGACGCCCAAGAACACTATCTGGAGGATCTGAAAAAACTATTATTTTTGGTGATTCCGTCAACAGGTTCCCTTGTAACTTTAGCCAAACCTATTGATCCCCCTTTGGCACAAACTCTAAAACAAGAAGATCAGCAAAGAAGTAAATGGTTTAAGCGCCGCGCCCGCTTTTCAGCAGATCTGAAGTCATTTCCTCCTCATTTGAGTGAAGTTTCTCTGGTAAACTAACAAAGGCTGTAGGACTTTTGGACTCGATTTAAAGTAGATGTCCTGATTCAATCGTCTTTTGTCCATATGAAATAATAAAGCTCTTGCTTCTTTGCATCGGTAGATTTTGATTGTTTTTTTTTTCTCGTACAAATTTAAATGTCTGTCACCAGCAGCAACAATCAACAATGCCAGATGATAAGCTTTCATCAAATTTCTCATGACGTAGTTTTTTGTAAATCCTGATATGCCAAATCTCATTCCATCAAAAACCCATCATTAAGAATACAGCTGAATCTGTAAGTGTCTATAGCCTAACAGAGTTAGTACTGTTCACATCTAAAGGGAAGTCACAGATATATTTCCAAAGACGTAAACAATGGAGTTGGGATGAGAGCAGAGGTTAGCCAGTGAATGAGTGAACCGGGAAACGTCGTTCAGCAGGGTCTCGGTCTCTGTCAGATTGCATGGTGTCAGTGCACCATCGAAAAATACTTGCCGAACGTGAGAAACGGCAGGACAGTAAAGAAAGAATGAGATAATAAATACCTCTCTCTACACAAGTTGCGAGAGGTTTCGCTGATGCATATTCTGAATATTTATATTGACTGAAATATTAATAAAACAACTGATATCACAATACCAGTGGCCAACTGAGTGCTCCCATTCTGCAGTTTATGATTTCCCGGTTTTCATAAAAATAAACCAGAAACTGGACTCAAACTAATATTTCCACGTTACTCATGTTGAAAAGCAGCGTAAAAGATGAAAATTTCATCTGACTTTCGAAAAAAATGCATATTTTTCCTTAGAGGGCAGATGACAGGTATTTGTAGACAAAGAAGTTAAAAAGTCATCATACAAAAGCAGTTCCCTTTGGCTTCAAGTAAATAAGACATAGTCTTATGAATTTTTCAAGAAGCATTTTACTTTAAAAGAAAGCTGTAAGGAGTACGTATTTTTTCTCTTCACTCTTTAAAAAAACCAAGTCATACCTGCAATAACTTTTCTTTTGATGTGACATTATGTATACGAAACTCTCATTTTATTATATTTATATTTGTACAACGTAGACTACTTGTCTTATGTTTGTCATTTATATTATATATATATATATATATATATATATATATATATATGTATGTATGTATATGTATATATATATATATATATATATATATATATATATATATATATATATATATATATATATATATATATATATATATATATATGTATATATATGTTTTTATATAAAACAGGCTTTACTGAGCAGAGGGTTTTATGATTGAAGAGGTCTAATTAATGAATAATTTTTATACAATTGGAAAAACAAGTAATTGCATCGTTCAAAAGATTTTATCCGTTTGTAAGGAGAGGCAACAGGGCTGTTTGCAGTTTTAGTACGCAAAGAAAAATTATACCAGAATACAGTTTATAATTTCTTGTGGAAGTTCTTCTGAATTTACAATACTCTCGACGATCTGCCAACCATTATTACAAAGTATCGGAGGTAGAGCCATATTAGAAACCACCCACGAAATAAACGCAATTTTCACGTTCTTTTTATTTTCATCGTTCATTTAGTTGGTGTTCGGGAGCGCAAGGGCACGTTTAAGTTTCCAGAAAAGCTTGTGAGATTATTGTACAATAATCATGGCCTGCAACATTTATTAAATGGAATCGTAAAATGAACGAGAAGATCTGTTAAGGAGAAGCACCAGCAAATCATGTTTATAGGACGAGTGAGTTCTGGTTCCTTTGTAGACAACGGACGGATCAACATATTACTTTTTGAAATTGCAAAGGACTAAAATCGAGAATGGATCTGAGCGTCAGAAGGGTCAATTGAAAAAATCACTCTCCTGCTCCACATAACTCTCACAAACAGACAAAAGTGACAGCAATGTTGAAACTTCTTCTTAAAGAGAATCAAAAGTTAAGTATACCTTTGTTTTACCAGACCACTGAGCTGATTAACAGCACTCCTAGAGAGAGCTGGCCCGAAGGATTAGATTATTTAACGTGGCTAAGAACCAATTGGTTACTCAGCAACGGGACCTACAGCTTAATGTGGAATCCGAACCACATTATAGCGAGAAATAAATTCCTATCACCAGAAATAAATTCCTCTAACTCTTTATTAGCCGGCCGGAGAGTCGAACTCGGGCCTAGCGAGTGCTAGGCCACAACTCTACCGACTCGCCCAAGGAAGAGCTAAGAGAATCAAGAACCGTCAATCTGTTGTGTATGCAGTTGAATGCAATAAAACAAACAGTCGAATGGCAAAAGCAAGAAATGAGGAGGATGGCAGGTATAAAGATAAAACTAATGAGGGCAAGTGAAATGTCAGACGCTAGCTGGCGTGTAACTAATGCCATTAATAATTCACCGGTGCCGCGTGAAGTTGCTGCTGAATGAAGGATGACGTCATTCCAGCGGGCCTCTAGAAGTAGTAGCAGTTTAAATTGAAGGTCAGTAGGTAAAGTTACTCCGGGAAAGTTCTAGTACAAGGTCTTGCAGAATTGGAGATAAAATTTTCTCATGGAATGCTTACGCCCATGAAGGTATTTATAACATGATAATTATTTCAAACTGGTTTACACAAGAGCAAATGATACTAAATCTGAACCTTAAATCTGCTGTTCGAAGATAAATATAGTTTTAGATCCTTCTGTCATTTTGGTTAATCCGATCCAAAGCTAATTTTGCCCTTTGTTTATGTTAATTATTTAAGTATTCGTGGTTTTACTTCAAATTATTTTCCTAAACAAATAAAATGGTTTTGTCTTCTCAGAATCATGTCATGCATGACATTAATAAGCTTATAAAAGATAATAATTATCTTAATCTTCATATGAACCCTCACAATGACGAAATATTTCAGATTTGTTTGGTTAATTACCATAAGTCATCATCAACGTGATCCCGTAATAACAAAATGTTTTATCATTCGTAAATCCCTTAAAAATGCCCTCATTCACTTTACAGCCAAAATATGTCACTAAGCTCTTCGTTGGGAGAGTCGGCAGAGTTGTGGCCTGGCAACTCGCCAGGCCCGAGTTCGCCTCTCCGCCCGGCTAGTGAAGAGTTAGAGGAATTTATTTTTGGTGATAGAAATTCATTTCTCGCTATAATGTGGTTCGGATTCCACAATAAGCTGTAGGTCCCGTTGCTCAGTAACCAATTGGTTCTTGGCCACGTTAAATAAGTCTAATCCTTCGGGCCAGCCCTAGGAGAGCTGTTAATCAGCTCAGTGGTCTGGAAAAACTAAGGTATACTTTTAACTTTTGGAATTCTAAAAGTCTCTAATTTACCAGTTAGTTCATTAAAAAAAAGAATTTAACTGTCATTTAAGAATCAATTTATTTGTCATGAAAACACTTTCGGACACCTGCTGCTTTCAGTGTAAAAGAAAGGTCCAGGAGGGTCCTGACTGAATGAACACTTTCAAAGCTACGCAGGAGCAAGCCATGTCGATCCCATATCATTTTGGTCTCCGATATTTTGGCCACTATAGAAGGACAGCTTAGTTTAAGTTAGTTTAGCTCCAAGAGGAGGTAGTTTGGACCAGAATGACGGTTTCCCGGGGCCCAAACGACTTTGGCAAAGGATTTACAGAGAAATTATCATATAAATTTATAATTATTATTTTTTTAAATATTCCATACATAATACACGATTATCGAATATTTTATATGGGCTGTATCCGTTGCATAGAAAGGTGGTCTGTGTATAAAGCAAACACAAATTTTACACTGAGCGGTTTAATAGGCAAATATTTATTTATATATGTAGTCATAAATATGTGTATATACGTTCGAGCGTGAAATTTCCATTCAAAAAATTCTTACTACACTATTATTTGAATAAACAAATTCAGTTTTTACATATAACTATCAACAACATAAACTAATTTCTGTTTTTTCTCCAGTTTCCTTGTTTCGGAAATTTCTTATTGATATACCGGGATATACATTCACGGAGTGTACTTCCTTTTGTATTCACCTTTTATTGATGATGTAGAAATTTTTCGTAGACAAAAATGATAGGCAAGATTTTTTTTATTCTTAAGGATTAACCAAACTTTATTTCACCTACAGATAAGCTATAGTTTTCTCTTCGGTAATTCCTAGAGAGAGAGAGAGAGAGAGAGAGAGAGAGAGAGAGAGAGAGAGAGAGAGAGAGAGAGAGAGAGAGAGAGAGACTTTTTTCCCCTTTTCAAGTTTCATAAAGGAAAAATCTTAGCCGTCTTACGATTATTCATATGGGGAGTTTATCAAGGTTCTGAGGGCTGAGCCGTTTTACATACACACACACACACAATATATATATATATATATATATATATATATATATATATATATATATATATATGTATGTATATATATATATACACACACACACATACACATATATACACACATATATATATATATATATATATATATAGATTTGACATATATATATGGATTTCACCTTAAATTAGGTGTAATGTGCTAAAGTGGGCGCCGATCATGAATAGTATAGCATTCAACTAATTTTTTCTAGGTACCTGGATTGCTCCTGACCTACCTCCCACCAGTTCACCCATCTTTAAATGGGCACCAGCTACTGCTGGGGTCAAGATAAGAGGCCGCGGGTTTAGCAACGGCATCCCTAAAGACGTGGTTAGTAGCTGGCTTCGATTAAGTTTTTATATGTCAACATGGGCCCCTGCCCTAAGCCTGGCGTCCCGTAGGTGTGGTAAGAAGTGAAAATGGATTATGAGGCCTGGTGTGGACCTCCGGAATCTAACCAAATAACAGAGAAGTGACTAGTTGAGAAAGCGGAAGGTTATACCCTTCTGGCGCCAACTCCTCAACAAAGCAAAAGGAGTTTTGTGAATACAGACACATATATGTATATTTATAAATAATAAAAATATATACATATATATATGTGTGCGTGTGTGTACAGTATGTGCGTGCGATATTAAAAAGTAAAGAATTAAATACAAAAGCACGGTAAAATTCAAAACGTATGCATTATAGTCTAAAGCCAAACACCCAGTCCTCTGATGAGTTGAAATAAAAATGTCTCAATGTAACCTACTGAACAGATTAAAAATTGCATACAAACTCATACTTAGACACACAGCCGACGACGAGGCTGTGTGACTGGATCAGGCTCTATGCTTTTTAAAATATACTAGTATCATCACTTACCGGCAGTCGGCGAACTACTGATTATAAAAAGTCGTCGTTGCCTAGCGGAAAAATGATGAAAAGACTCCTAAGAAAATATGAAGGCCTGCCTTCCTCGTGAATATCAAATATGGCAAAACATGAAAAGATTCACGAGGACGAAATAAACCCGAGTTTCGTAAACGGACCACTTTAGAACTCTAGTTTTAGGCAAGCATTTGAAACTTCTACTTTATAAATAACCGTCCTGGCCTCTCCAAAACGTCTCGTACCTGGCGTCTTCTTTAACACGATGAGTATGGAATCTGAATAAATGTATATGAGGACTCTTCAATTTCTCTATTTACACAGCAGAGCGAAATGGATAAACGAACTTTGACATTTTTCATAGAGATGAAAATGAGCGTGCATCTTCTGAACAAGAGATTAAAAGGTCTGAATGAGTACATGCCTGGTACTTAGGTGTCTGTCAACTCTCTTCTCTTAATATGGACTTTCGTCTCTCTCTCTCTCTCTCTCTCTCTTTCTCTGACTGGTGAATACATCGGGTAAGAAGTGGATGAGAAGGCGTCAAGGAGAGGTGCAGTGTGAGAAAAGAATAGGGAACAGAAATAAAAATGTGAGAAGGGAAAAGATGAAAAATGATAAGCATGTTGAGTTGAAGCAGAAGACGGTCTTTTGCATTGCTATTTCATAATCCTAGTGCCCTTTTTTCAGTTTTCTGTAAGAGAAATTTATCGAGATGGCTATCTGTCTGTCCATCCGCCCTCAGATCTTAAAAATTATTGAGGCTAGAAGACTGCAAACTGGTATGTTGATCATCCACCCTCCAATCATCAAACCAAATTGCAGGCCTCTACCCTCAGTAGCTTTTATTTTTTTTAAGGTTAAAGTTCGCCATGATCGTGCGTCTGGCACCGATATAGGTGCCAACAACATAAGCCACCACCGGGCTGTGGCTAAAAGTTTAATGGACCGCGGCTGAGAGTTCCATGGGCCGTGGCTGAGGGTTTCATACGGCATTATAAGCTGTACAGAAAACTCGATTGCGCCGAAAAACTTCAGCGCAATTTTTTTAACTTGTTTTTCGTAGATTCCTAAGTTACTTAATTCATGAAAAAGTTTGCTTCTTAGGAAAACAGATACTGTTCAATTTACATTACTAAATATCATTTTTATGTAATCTGATCACCTGATGAATGCCACGGTGGCATCAGCGATTAAAACTGGTGTCCCTGGTGGCTGAATATGTAATTAATTACCGTTATACATCCTTCCTTTCTTCATCAATTAAACTTCCATCTGTCCTGACTGACGCTTTAAATGATATTCGTACGTTTTTACCCATAACCTGTACACAAAAAGATCACTGAAATTAATTACATCTATATACATACACACACACACACACACACATATATATATATATATATATATATATATATATATATATATATATATATATATATATATATAATGTTTATATTTATATAACCATATCACTTGTATACACTAAAAATAAGTGGACCAAGAACACTGCCCTGTGGAACTCGACACAATAGGTCTTGGTTCACTAAAGGTCCGTTTTTGCGTACAGGTTCTGGGTAAAAACGCGATGGCATTTTTCTTATTTTAGTGCCATGCTTACGCCGTCATTGTTTCTTTGTCTGACTATAGTTAATATCTACGAGTTCAAAGTTATGTATATGTATATATATATATATATATATATATATATATATATATATATATATATATATATATAATTAATTTCAGTGATGTTTTTGTGTACAGGTTCTAGGTAAAAACGCGATGAAGGAAAGAACAAATTCACGAACTTATAGATGTATTCGGAGGATACGTGGTTTTAGGAAAGAAGCGTTCCTCTCACAAGGAAAAATAACTTTGAACTCAAAGGTATTAACTAGGGTCAGACAAAGAAACATAATTATGACGGCGTAAACATGGCATTAAATAAGAAAAATGCCATCGCGTTTTTACCCAGAACCTGTACACAAAAACGGACCTTTAGTGAACCAAGAAATATTATGTCTGCAAGTTCCACAGGGTAATGTTCTTGGTCCACTTATTTTTAGTTTATACAAGTAATATGGTTGTAAGTCTAATCCTTCGGGTTGTTGGAGAGCTGTTAAACAAGATTGTGGTCAGTATGCTTACTTTATTTTGATGAAAACACCAGTATGGTGATGAAACACCTGTGGGTGTAGTAAAGTCTCCACTGATGAGAAATGAAGCTGCCGTCAGGCTCAATCGGGACATGGACCGGATCAGGGAATGGAGTAGTCGGTGAGGTATGAGGCTGAACTTTCAGTAAAACCAAAAATACTATTGATTAGTAGATCTTGTACAGAATTCCCACCCCACCCTCCCTTCAGGTGGATGGAACTCTGCTGAAGCTTTAACTATTCTAGGTGTAACTTCTGACTCACATATAACCCTTGAGAAACATCTAATGAAAGTTTCAGGAATGCCGCACGACAGTTACGTATTGATCGTAAGGCTTCATATATTTATAACATTGATAACATTAATGCAACCTGTTTTAGGTCATTTGTACTCCCTTTACTGGAATACTGTTCTCCAGTGTGGATGTCTGCTTCTGCCAGAGATTTATCTCTTTTAGATAGAGCGGTTTGTTGTGGTAGGTTTCTGTTTCCTAATATTATTTGCAGTTATGACTTGGACCATAGACAAAGGGTCTCTTGTTTGCCACTTTTTCACAAGCTGTATTTCAACAGAGATCTTTCACACTTACAACTGATCCCTGATCCCCTTTATCTGCCGAGAGCAACCAGATTCACTGAACAGCAGCACCAATATGCAGTAAATGGGCCTCGCTGTCCAACTTGTCAGTTCCAGAGGTCCTTTATTCCTCACACCGTTGGACTGTGGAATAGCCTTCCAGAAGATGTCGTACAGTTGGAACTTCAGAAGTTCAAGCGAAAATGCAATGCATTACTACCCTAATACTATTCTCCTTGCATTTTAATACATTTTTATCTTTTTATTAATTATTTTTTTTATAAGTGGGATCTCTTCTTTCTGTATTTCCCTTTACTTCCTCTTACTTCTTCCTAATGAGCACCATATTCTTTGGAAGCTGGAATTCCAAGTCAATGGCCCCTGTGGGCTTGTTCCATATGTATAGGTTTCATCTACTAAATAATAATAATAATAATAGAGAATCTCTCAATTTTCAATTGGACAATTTGTAACTCCCAAATACGTGGAAGCTGATCATAAATAAAAGTTATTTCCTACTTCGCCTTTTTTTTTTTTTTATTTCGTAGACCAAATAAATTAGAATCAGTTTTTATTCACTCATTTACGATTTGCTTTACCAATGATTCTACAACGGATATTCATTAAGCATTCTATACAGCAGGAAATGAAAGCGACGCATTTGCTAACAGAAATAAATCTCCTGCATAGACAAGCATAAAGTAGCTCCCCCACCCCTGCCCCACCAATATCCCTTAAAAAAAAAAGTACGCCATACGTGTGGGGAGAGGGTGGACGGATGAATCCCCCTAAACAAGCAATTATTGCAAATGAGAGGTTCTGTTGTTCGATGGGGTTACACACCTCTAATCAATGGCGATTGAAGCATGGAGGGGGACATGCTTACAGCCACTGCTAATAATTAGCGTGAGGGGTTATTGCACGACAATTAAGATCAAAGAGAAGGGTGCGTTAAGTAACGGCGATATATTGTTTGGTCTCTTTCTGCTCTGTTTATATATATTATATATATATATATATATATATATATATATATATATATATATATATATATAATATATATATATAATATATACATATATAAATATATGTATATATATATTATATATATACATATTTAAATATATATATATATATATATATTATATATATATAATATACATACATAAATATATGTATATATATTATTATATATATATATTTTATACATATTTGAAGCAATTCTACAGTTGCATCATCATGACTATTGTATTAGATTGTACGAAAGCATTCGGTTCTTTGAACAGGAAGGCCTCTTCGCCTTAAATTTGTACTGACAAACAATGAAAAGAACGTAATTGTTAGAAAATAAAATATTAGTACTAATTACTAAACGGGACTTTACGAATAGTATGAAGTGCTTATTCACATTTCGAGGTAACTGACGTTTCATTATTTGAGTATCCCTTTGTACAGTCTCTTAGATTGGAAATCATGCGGATTTTTGTGTCCGTATTCCTAGAATCATCATCTTTGTTTTACTTTATTTTAGTCTCAAAAGGTCGTTCTACTAAAGATGCTTGCTATTCACTGTCACAAGCGCAAACCGCTGAAAATTTTTAAAATAATTTTTTTTATTGTGGAATTCTTGCACTAAATTTGGAGTTATGTTATGGCGGCCCATATATATATATATATATATATATATATATATATATATATATATATATATATATATATATATATATATATATATATATATATATATATATATATATATATATTAATTTCTTAGTTAGTTGTTGCTGTTTCCTATTTTCATCCATAACTTCTCTTCGTCTGCAATTAATTCTGACAGATAATCATAAATCTCCAAGAGAACCACCTAGTGTAGTGAGTAAAAACTTCATTGTATGAAATGAGTACGACCAGCAAACTGACTACTGTGGCACTGTCAACACGGCTCTCAACTGCAACTAATACATACATACATATTGCGGTCGTGCTCTCCTACAGCGTCATTGTAAAAATGATCATCTAATCGCTTTACTTTGTTGTAATCATTGCTTCTGAGGAGGGATGCTGGAAAGGAAGCGCCTTTTATCCAGGATTAGCGAGAGTGCATACAAGATATAGGTGAATGCAGAAGCGTGTGTAGTGTGGTTCGACGAGTTGCTGGTGAGCATTATGTGCAGATGTATGAAACGGTTCGTATGTGTAACTTTTCAGCTCAAAGGGGCCAGTCCATAATTAAGCAATTAAGGTATGAAATGTGTTATTTTTTTGTCTTGAGTCAACTTTCCCGTCTAGGAAACCGCTAAATGTTGAAAAGAAGTATTTATATACATGGATGCGTGTTATTTTCACAGTCGAAGGCTACATGCGCATGAATGTAATTGCCTCCAAACGTATTCCCATAGATATATCCTTCCTGCATGGCCACCAACAAATTTCCGTGATTTAGTATGCATAGCAAACTTTTTTTTAACGAATAAAGAGAGCGGTAATGTACCTTAACTAAAGCATTGTCATCACGCATGTTTTCGTTACAAATGAACATTAGCAGTCAAGAGAAAAACTGGGTTGACATTTTTGCTGCATTACTCCTCCCTCTTAAGTCTCAAAGGACATTTTTTCCTCATTTTCAATACCCAGCAGTGTTGAAACTTTTTCCTCTTAGAGTGTTAAAGATATTGATATTAGTTGCCTATACTTAAGTTAACTAACTGATTACTTCAAATTTATGGAAGAATTAATGAAGTATGATGTAAGTACCTTTTTTTTTTTTAACGCGCGACTATCAGTAACAATATATTACCAGTCATTATTAAATTCACACCAGCTTCACCGGTAAGATGATCCGTGATTATTAAAGGTAATAACTGTTTTCCTAACAGAGAGTTAAAAACATGTACAACAGTTGAAAGTAAACAATTTCTGAGGTACGAGGTCCACATATGTATGTCTCCTTATTTTTGTCACCAGGATAAAACACTTAATTTCTGACCAATAAGGTTGCCATTCTCTCTCTCTCTCTCTCTCTCTCTCTCTCTCTCTCTCTCTCTCTCTCTCTCTCTCTCTCTCTCTCTCTACTTCTTTGGATCCTGCAATGACACGTCTTTGATTTGCATATAATTTTCATATTTTGGTGTTCCTCTGAAGATGTTTTCTTGTTTTATTGACTATGCTGTTGATATATTCACCCCTAGAAACGCAGAAACATGATGTTTTTAGTAATTTCAGGTTTGCAACGAGGTTTCCTGAAGGTTCAGTCAACTATTTCAGTTGCAAGGTCTGTTCAACACTTTGCGTGAGCTTCACCATCATAAATTGCTTTTTTGGATGCATGATACAGAGAGAGAGAGAGAGAGAGAGAGAGAGAGAGAGAGAGAGAGAGAGAGAGAGAGAGAGAGAGAGAGAGAGGTTACATAAGTGGCATGCTCCGGAAAGTGTGCGACAGAAAAGGGCAGAGAACGGGTTAAACAGGTACATCAAAGGAACCCCGACTCTGCTGAGTGACCTATCTGAGCCCTTAATCAATTAAGTCTTCAAAGGCGTCGCAGAAAGTAGCTTAAGTATTTCCTGAGAGAGAGAGAGAGAGAGAGAGAGAGAGAGAGAGAGAGAGAGAGAGAGAGAGAGAGAGAGAGAGAGAGAATGAAGCTTAAGGATACCACGAAGACCCCCATGTTATATCTTGTGAAGCTGGAAGGATATATAAATCAGATCTGTTGCGTAAAAATTTAAGTCTTTTTGTATTTTCCTGCAAGTTATATATATATATATATATATATATATATATATATATATATATATATATATATATATATTAGGCTATATGTACATATAATATATCTACATATATATATATATATATATATATATATATATATATATATATATATATATATATATATATAGGAAAAATGAGGCAAAACATTAAATTACTTGTTAGTCAGTCAAGTAAATTCCCACAAGTAACTTGGGTATTAAATTCTCTGGTGGCGTACCTTTTTTGAAATGATGAATTATGAAGAAAGTTATCTTTCTTGCTGTCCTTGTTGTTATTATTATTATTATTATTATTATTATTATTATTATTATTATTATTATTATGCAGATGTGAAAACAGCCGAAAATTTAAGCGAGGTAGTAGAAAGCCATAATATAATGACAGAGAAGCCACTCGAGAGGAAGATGTCTGTCTGCAAAACAGCAAGAGAGAGAGAGAGAGAGAGAGAGAGAGAGAGAGAGAGAGAGAGAGAGAGAGAGAGAGAGAGAGAGAGAGAGAGAGGCGAGGAAAAATATGAGCAAGACGATCAATAATGCTAGGTCACTTCCGGCATCAGCTAAACGCATCTTTTCGCTCGCAACGAGACGGTCAGCAAAGCTTGACAATATCCAACACGCCAATACTTTTAGTCCCCTCTTGTGAACATCGCCGTAACTGCACGAGTGACTGAAGAATTAGCAGTGCTACGAGGGTGAGGAAAGTCTTAGAAAAAGTAATTCGGTAATTTTACCAACACTATTTTGAAACAGTAACTCAAGTCTAACAAGGAGAGAATATCGAGGAGTGAAACCATACCCTGAAGGTATACTGACATTTTAATTTTTGCTGTTTTAATGAAATCTAAAATATTTTCATTTTACTCATTTTGTCACTAGAAGAAGGTATGAATATCTATATGTTTCATCAGCTCAAACGTCTTCTGAAAGCGTTGATGTCTAAATAAAAATAAAAAGAATACTTTTCAGTAGGAGAAAGATATCTAACTGCTGACTCGTTTATGCACTGTATATAAAATTATCACAGCATTACAGTTCACGCGCCTGCGCAAGTCCTTCGTTTTCATTTACAGGTCTTATATTTTTTTCAGTGTTGTTTATAATTACAAACAATGTTTAATTTTCTCTGGGAGAAAACTACTCTACTTGGAGAAATCGAGCTAAAACTTTTGCTCTTGCATTTTGTGAAGCTGAGGGGAACTTAACCTGAAGGTCTTCTTAAATTTGTACCCAGGAATATTACGGAAACGTTAAAATCGAAAAGTAACGGGGATCTCATTTGTTAGTAGTGTTTTTAAGATACTTTCCAGTGCTGCATAGGTGAATATTCTTACTTTTATCCTCTGTGGAGACTTTCACGAACAAAAGTGAGCGTGAATTGCACAGAAGCACAAACATTCTCTTTGATAAATAATTCATGAATGAACGCAAAACCCACAGTTATTATATACAAGCAGATAGGTCTCGCATTTATCAAATATATTATCGAAACTCAGGAATTTTAATAATCTTCAGCATTTTCCTGATGGGTTATTATAAAGTTAAACCTTGTATTTTAAAAGCAAACTTATATGGTGATGATGATGCTGATGATTATTATTGGCCAAATCATCAGTGTTACTGTTACAATTCTCTGGAACATGCATAAACGTACATTTAGTTTTGGTTCGAAAGGGAAGACCATCGATAGCTCTTTTCCCCGTTTTCATGCAGACTTTCAAAGACGCTTAATATGATATGGAAAATGTCAAGAGCCTTGTTCTCGTTATTATCGAAAACTGAAGCCTCGTATAATTTATTATCACTTATTTTAGTGACGTGTGGTTTCATGCCAGCGAAGGCCACTTAAACGAGAGAGAGAGAGAGAGAGAGAGAGAGAGAGAGAGAGAGAGAGAGAGAGAGAGAGAGAGAGGTGGTGGGGGGAGACGGAAGAGTCGGATGTATGTAATGTATGACCTACATTTTCCTACAAGCAGGATATAGCCAAGGTGTGTAAACCACGTTGGTATTACAGAGCCAACAAAAATTGGTCACAGCATGCCAGTTATTTTATTCTAGCGTTATCACATCTTCATCTGTTTAATGTTTACTCCAACTTCGTTCATTTAATGGGCCGTTCTCTAATTTACAAGGTTGGTAATCTGCGTCGTCAAAAATTGTTTCAATAATAGTACGGGAGCTAGTATCGCCAGAAGGGCTTATTTTAATGTTACCAGGAAACGCTACTTTTTCTGACATCACATTCATAAAATATGCGTCCTAGGGGTTTATGTTTAATGAGGTCTGCTCAGTGGTTGCTCCTGCAAAATATACAACAAACAGGGAAGTTACGAGAGTAAGTGCAAATGTGAAACCCTGTATTTTGAATCTGGCGTGTTTGCTTTTGTTACCTTATTTTTTATCAGTTTGTAGTCTGTTATAAACTTATTTGGCCAGTTATTTGAATATATGAATGTTTAAAATGCAGTGTCTCCACTTTTTTTTTTTTTTTTTTTTTCGAGTGTTATATGGTGACATTGTACTGGCGTGGTACACTAGGTATCATAATCACGGGTGGGATTCATTACCAGATGCTAATTGTAAAATTATCAGTTCCCTAAATGTTGTTCATTTTGCCCCCAGATAAGAATGAACAGCCACACCAGAAATAACAGGTTATGGCAGCGCGAGGGAGATTCACAACAAAACAGCCAGTTTGTAATTCTTACATATTTTTCACTTAATGTCATCAAATCTTTCCCTGATTGTTTTAGAAACCTGCTACAATAATGAATCTAGAAATATCTGTGCCTTGTAAAGATTAAGCCGAATTTAAGTTTTCTCAAGTTAGCAGGGCCAACTGGATCTTCCAAATCTGACAATCAAAACACGAAAGATATTCTAAGAAAAAATCAAAAGTTTCATGCAAAACGTCGAAATTTACTGAATAAAGTGAAACTTCAGGAAAAAAAGAAAGAAATGGGACCTACGTGAAAAATATGCTGATCTACAAATTCCGAAGTTTGAAGCGTTATATGTGCTTAAGTTTACTGCGTATTCCTGTCAACAAACGAGAATGTACTTTACACGAACATACTAGATGTTTAAATGGCCATGCGGTGTTAAGTAGAATAGAGGTCGTGGCGAGAACTGCAAAGATCTATCTCATAGCTGCCGAATCTAGGTATCGTAGGATTTGCTAAGGAGTGTCTAAACAGGAAGCCTTCCTCATAGAAAAACTGAATAACTAAAAACTGGTATATACAGAGTTATCTTTAGATTTAGCCTCGATCTAGAAAACGTTAATTTTGCAGTAAACAAAGCATTTAGGCTAACATTCTGGACTTCATAATTCACCAGTTGACTAACATAAATTATGCGAGATGATGAAATTATTCTGTCAAAAGTGTTGAAGCATTCTGCAAGAGAAAATTCAGAGCAGACCTAACCTTTTTCTTGATCCCCTGTATCATGTGAATTTCAACCTCAGAAAAAGCAGGACTCCCAGATCGCATTAACCCCAACGGAGCCCCTCTTGTCTCTCAGACAATCAATTCCTTCTTCAAGCACTTTTTCGGACATTGCTTTCAGGGGAACGGTGGAATCTAGTCGCAGGCGAGTTCGTCATCCACATGGAATATTCCGTATCTAAAATATGAGGGACTAAAATAAACCTTCTGATCCTTGATTTTTCCTCCCCTTTAAACTCTGGCAGTCTTTGTCTTCCTTTGTTTCTCGAGAGTCCTTTGATCTTTGTAATTAACAGCAGAAACGTTAATCAGCTATAGGGCCAAAAGCCCTTTAACATTCTCGTACCATTTTTTTTTTATGTTTTTTTGTTTGCCTGTTGGTAGGTACTGCCTAAAATTTGAACAGTTATCCTACCCGTGCACTGTAGTCCTCGTAGAAAAATATTCATTTATTCCATACACAAACTTACAGTTATTCGTAAATCTCCTCTACTTCCTCATATTCTTATGATTACAGCAAAATACTTCATGAAGCAACTCATACTAATATACTGCAATTAAAGCATAAAACTGAATTTTAAGAATTCTTCGAAATTTAAGACTAATTATTGATCATTCTCTAGCACAGAATGGGAGACATCAAAGAAAGCAAGGATTTAGTTTTACTGACAAAATGCAGAATCACTCAACAGTCTCACCTTTGAAAATCGTTTAGTTGCAGAAATCAGGCAGGTTAACCTTTGTGCAGATGAATCAGGAGTGAGTTGCTAAAAAGGGACGACGCCAATAACCTAAATGGAAGGATGGACTGTAGAGTTTAGGCCAAGGGCCAAGCGCTGGGACCTATAAGGTCATTCAGCGCTGGAAAGGAAAATGAGAGTAGGCAGGTCTGAAAGGTGTAACATGAGGAAAACCGCGCAGTTGCACTATGAAATAATTGTTAGGAAAGGGCGGATAACAAGAAGGAAGAAAAAGTAAAATGAATGGAGGTACAGTAAAAGGAATGAAAAGGGTTGCAGCTAGGGGCCGAAGGGACGCTGCAAAGAACCTTTAGTAATGCCTACAGTTCACCCCGTGAGGTGCACTGATGGCAATAACCCCCTACGGGGGAGAGTAAAGGGGAACCAGGAATTCGGAGAGAATAACGTTAACATGGGAGACGGAAGAATGGAAGCGGCTGATTCTTATAGGTACTTTGGAGGAAATATGACATAACGAGGGTGAGAAATGAGCAGAGTCGCAGAACAGGCGAAGCAAAGGATGTGTGCAAAAGACTGGGGAAATTCTTGATGTGTCAAACATTCCAAGTTTTAATAGTCACAAATCAATCAGTTAATTTTGCTAAAATGGGAAATCTGTGATATACACACTGCTACCTTCCCTCTTTTAAAAGTCTTATGATCTTGCAATGTCCGCTGAAAACCACTTCAAGTTATCTTTCATTGACATTAAAAAGCATAATTTTCCTGTCTGGACTTATTAAGACGGAAATGGTAGCGGTGAGAGTGTATGTAATCATAATGAGAATTAGTGGAAATGAGGATCTCGGTTTCTTTGTAATTTCATTGACATATTCCATGCAAAATCAACCACATGCATCAGAAATATATTTATATAAGTACATATATTATATAATGACTGTGAAGTATTTTCTGTTAAAAACAGAATTTCACCAAATATAAGGAGCCCATAAAAACGCTCCTTATATTTGATATTATATAATAAATATATATATATGTATATATATTATATATATATAATATAATATATTGTTATGAGGGTCTTGGTTGATCATGTATTATTCAATTTACGTAATTTTTATGCAAACCAAGATTACATAACCTGCCACTTGAAGCCAAAAGTTAACCTCAAAGACAGTCGTTAATTAGCCAAGGTCGCCAGTTAAGGGTTATTAACCTTAACAAAGAATATTTGAGATGAATTTGATTTTAAACGCAACGGTTCTCCCAAACATTCAGCTCTAGGCATACAAAGCATCGAGATTTAACCTGATTTTTTTTACCCTAAATCCTAGGTATTTTACTGGAATAACGGGGTTGAAGCTCACAATATAATAATTAGGCTTAATCTAGAAAACTCATATACCCAAGTGGTGGCTGAAGGAAGAAAACAAAGAAAGAGTTGGAAATATAAGTTTCGAACAGCACACGGACTATACCTTAATGACGAATGCGTTGGCGCGCATTTACAACGGACGTGCTGAAGTTCGGGTGTGTGTTTCTTGCTCCACCATTCACTAATAAAATAATAAAGGCGGGGAACTAACCTTCCAGACGTCTGCTTGAGAGGAGGAGTTTTCTCTCTAGTTCCCTGACCGGCCTGGGTCAAAACAGGCCTACAGTCATGCCTTAGGCGTCTATGCTCTGTTAAAAACAGAATCGAGAGATAAGGTAGAAAGGAAAAAAGGACTTTAGGACCACCTATTCTTAAAGTTGAATATGGAAATTTCTCCTATGGGGTTAAATGCCTAAATGCTACCTATTCCTTTCTCCAACGGATGTTAAGGTTTGAACTGAAGACGCACCTATATAGACAACGTCTTTTCCCGGTCTCAGTCAGGCTGATATTTTTACAATCAAAAGTTACGAGGGCGAACAGCAGTAATATTTGTAAAATATATATATATATATATATATATAACATATATATATATATATATATATAAATATATATATATATATCATAATATATATTTACGTTGTTCTAAGAAGATTTGAAGAGTCCTCCAAGTAGCAAGGTGAGAACACAGCTCTACTGGGAAAAAAAAGGAAAAGTTTGTTTTTCCCCGTTCAGGACGATACTTTCATGGAAAACTCTTACACAACAATACTGATGGCATTATAATCACTCGTTCACATGGTACATATGAATGGTGTAACTGAAAATTAAATATGAGAACTAAACTCCAACTCTCCAGGAGGATATGATCAAGTTTGTCGAAGGTGAGAAGAGATTGCAACAGAATCGCGACAATGAAGAAGACGGCTGCCGATGAAAGAAGAATAAATTAAAAAGAAGAAAATCATTCCAGAATTACTAAAAAACGCTCCTACGGTTGGGATTTAAGGTAACAAAAATAATAATAGAAAATGAAAATCAGAATGATATTGGTAATAAGGTAGGCATGCATGTAATGGGAAAAGGCCTCTGTATGTTGGAGTCATATATATTTCTTTTATTTTCTTGACGGTCATTTAAATCTTAGGAAGTAGTGTTAGAATTGGTCTTAACTTTCATTGGCAGAACAAAATTCTCCCTCTTAACCCATTCTCTCTCTCTCTCTCCACCCAAAAGCTGCGAAATACGAAATCGGGACATAAAAAGTTTGTTTTCTCCTTTCCAATCATCCAGTCTGTGAACATTTCGGACATAAATTGGATCTTATGAATCTCGTAGGTGAGTCTCAAATCCGCGGTAAATGGGAGGCCTACGTGACAATCTCTCCAGATTCAGGTTATGTTTCCCAGGTCCCCCGACGAAAGTTTCCAATACGCCCATCAGCCCCTCTGCTCATCATTTTAAACCACTCACTTAAAAACTTCCAAGAAAAACAGAAAGAACATTTTCTCTTTCAGAGCGACGGGTGTATTCGTGTTGCTGGTATGTATGCTTTCGCTGTCGCGTTTAAAACACTGGTGCGCAAATAACTGGATTGATTGATTAGTTTATCCAACTGACGTCACGTTATGAAAAGCCTTGGACGCCGAAGGAGAACATAATACACATGTGCACATACAATACTTGTACGCGCACATATTCGTATTAAGCCTGATTAAGTCTTTCCCGACATAAGCCGAAAGGGCCCTCTGTGAAATTCCGGCACTTGTGCCTTTCAAGTGCTTTCACTTTCATAAATTTCCACTCAGCCCCAGCCTTCCGTCTCTCGGTTCTCATCCAGGTAATTCTACAGTACGTTTTCCAAACTCTACTGGTGCCCCACAGGAGCCCAGCTAACACCATCGTGTACTGTTATTACTGTGGTTGTGTGAGGGAACCAGTAATATTAAAGGCTGCAAATGAAGAAATAGCTGATAACGTTATTCCTAGACAAAATTTAACAAGTAAAAATGTGCCGAAGTTCTTCGGCGCAATCGCGTTTTCTGTACAGCCGCTACAGCGTATAGTCAAGGCCACCGGAAACAGATCTATCTTTCGGTGGTCTCGGTATAATGCTGTATAAGCCACGGCCCATGAAACGTTAACTACGGCCTGGTTGTGGCCTATCCTGTGTCGTTGCCAGAAGCACGATTATGGCTAACTTTAACCTTAAATAAAATGAAAACTACTGAGGCTAGAGGGCCAATTTGGTATGTTTGATGACTGGAGGGTGGACGATCAACATACCAACTTGCAGCCCTCTAGCCTCATTACTCATTAGTTTTTAAGATCTGAGGCGGACAGAAAAAGTGCGGACAGAATAAAGCGCGGACGAACAGACAAAACCGGCATAACAGTTTTCTTTGCAGAAAACTAAAAATGAATTAATGTAAAGTATTTGATTTGATCATTCATAATCTTAGAAGCTGTAAAACTTCTTTGAAAGTACTTTACTAGCACCTAATATTTTTCTTTGACTGCTAACAACTCTCTTTTTATTAAAAATGACTATGCAAATGTTTTTAAAGTGTGCTTCCGCTTTTTCTTTTATAATTTTCATATACTGGCGTGTATTAAAGTTATTCTCTTCAAAGGTGATAGATATTTTGTCAGATTATGGTTTCATGAACATATCATTTTGCTTGTGCTGATTTTCATCGTCACATCGAATTTCTACCACTGAGTCTGTAGCAGTCTGCAATTTTTACTGGAAAATGAGTGATAAATTTTCGTTGTTGAAGTAAAATAGGCTGGCCTTATGCCAGTTAGCGTTCTTACTTCTGGAGCAGCCTGCAACTACGCTAAGCATTATTTTATTAATTTTGTTATGATTTTGCTCAATGAACCTATTTGGGAACAGGTTCCAAAATAATTGAGCCAAAGTCGACTATGGAGATGGAAACGATTTTCACTGCATCGCACAATCTGAAAAGGGCTCATTCGTATTGTAAATTTGCACTCATACACATACATACACACACGTGTGTGTGTGTGTCTGTATGCATCCTGAGAGCTCTTACTAGCCCTCTGACTTCTTCCACTCTGGTTACGACCCACGATGTTCGCTGGCCTTTAGTCCCAAGAGCACAGAACGAGAGAGAGAGAGAAACATTAATATATTGCAAAATTTCTCTACCATTCTGCCAAAAATGTAGACAAACTTATATCAAGTATGGATCAATAACGATATGAATGATTTTGAAAAAAATTTCAGTGAAAATATGCTTTGAAAAACGAGGAAAATTAATAAACCCCATAGAAACTTCTAGACCGACTTTTCTCGCGTGTTTGTTAAGGGGATAAAAATTCTGGAAATTCGTGCTTATTATTTTCCATATTCTGCGCAGCAAATTGTCAGAGGGTCGACCTTCTTAGAGGCGTGAACTGAATATGATGATGAGGCAGCTGACGCTAGCATCGACGAATACAGTACCTCATTTTATCGCAAAATTTTGCCATCTAGGTTGACAAATACTGACAAATGCTGATGCATATCGTTTGAGTAAAGAACGAGTGTCACATTGACATCTGTCACGATTCTGGAAGTTCGAAATATTCAAACGTAAGTCTTCAATAGCTGAACTGTCACAAAAGGCTTACAGTTGTCTTCTTGAGTATTATCTACACTTATTCTGGGGAAAGGGAAAAAATCATTTTTTTTAACAGGCGATCAGAGGTATTGAAAGTTTCTGGTTTACTGAGCTTTAATTTGGGCTAAACTAATTTACGACTTTTTTTACGTCAAAACTCTTTCCAAATATTAACGGATGAGAATACTCTTGTTTTTAAAACCAATCTTTGCCAGAGAAGAACTCGTTAGGAATTAAAGGACAGCAATATTTTTAAAGCTTACTGCCATTTTACGATCCTTCCAATCTCTTTAGTAAATTTAATACGCTCTCCCTCTCTCTCTCTCTCCCCTCTCATTTTAGACAATTCGTTCTTTCTTCATTTCCCGTCTTTTATCACGTTAACGTATTACCAATTCCAGATCTATTTGATATTGGGCGGTTCCAACCCATGAGATTACTAACAGAAGTAGTATGGGCGTTGTCTCTCTTTCATCTGCTATATTTTTCTGTGCAAATAATAATAAATTATGAAAATAAATAAAGTATTTTCGCCGTCGATGACCTTTGCAGCATTTAATAATAATTCATTCTTGGTTAGGCATACGCAATTGGGTTCCTTTGCATAACGATGTAGATTCATATGGAAAGGAATTAGATGAGGAGGCAAATGGTTGGTTGGTAGAGTTAAATGGCGAAGTCAGAGTTGTAGAGTTGTCGAATGGTTCAAGCAAAACTACGACCCACAGGTGGAATCTAGAATTTAGACCAAAAGCCAACCGCTGGGACCTATGAGATCATTCAGCGCTGAAAGGAAAACTGACAGTAAGGTTTGAATGATGTAACAAGAGGGAAACTTCGCAGTTGCACTACGAAACCATTGTTAGAAAGGGTGGAAAGTCAGATGGAAGAAAGAGGTTATGAACGGAGGGACAGTAAGAGGAATGACAGAGGTTTTAGCTAGGGGCCGAAGGGACGGTGCAAAGACCCTTAAGTAATGCCTGCGGGAGCTATCCATCCCTACGGGGACGACCCAAAGATAATTTTTTCAGTATAGATCGTCGCACTGTCATTGAGCCGAAAGACACGGGAATTACAAATCATCAGCAGTTTTTATAACATATTTTGGACAAAGAAAAAGGGGAACTATTAGAAGATGCAGCCCTTCCCGTTAACAAGCCAGTTCTTAGTTTTGAGAAAATTGGCCTTGCTGTGCTGGTTCGGTGAGAGGTTGTTACAAGCAACGTCAAATTGTGAATGTTGCCAAAGTAAAAGAATTTAAACCTTGCGGGTTAAATTCCTGAGAATATCTAGGAACCCGCTAAATGAATTATGGACACGTATTTTACAGAGAGTGTTGAAAGCAAATTACTTTGCCTGAGAAGGAAAGCAATGTCAGTGAGAGAAATCGCTAGACTCAGCGCGAAAGCGGAGAGAGACTTTATGAGCGTGAAGGGAGCATAGGCGAAGGGGGACGGAGGAGGAAAGCGAGGGAGGGATTGGGGGAGGATGTGCCAGGTCTTTACCCCTGTCCTCTCTCTCTCACTGCATAAATCTTTGGTGACGGCGGTGCAAGAAGGGCCCCAGAATACATCGCCTCTGTGCCTTCCCATAGGTAGTGCATACTACTATACACTGATGAATGATGAAAATGGACGGACGAGTGAGAACATTCCCCAGGCTGGGTTCCTTCAGGGTAAGGTGTAACGGCGGATCACATTGCCAATATGATACGTTGTGACCCTCCCTCCCTCCGTTGCATGAATTGTGTACTGGAAGGCCCGTTGGATAGTCATTCTGATGGATTCATCTTTAATGAAGCGATGATTTATTCCCGACTGTCGAGGACGCATATTCCTTTACTACATTCTGTCATATAAGATATGGACGCGTGGTGTAAAATAAATCTACAGAGTTCTACTGCACTGAATGAAATGGCTGGTGTCGTGTTCGCTCTGAAGTCATATTCTATCTGACGGAATGAGAGAGAGAGAGAGAGAGAGAGAGAGAGAGAGAGAGAGAGAGAGAGAGAGCCGCTGAATAATAATGAATAATATCCAGCAAAGCGTACCTTTCAAGGACTAAAGATCAACTGGTTTCAGTACTGGAAGGTAACATAAAAGAAATATAAGAATCTGGAACCAGTAAACCTAAAATAATACCAAAGTTCAAAGTGAATCGTATTATGTACTTTCTCAGAACCGAAGTCCAATGATTACATTTAACTAAATGCCAAGGCATATCCTTCTGACCAAACCCTTCTTTACCTTTTTTAGCAGAAGATTAGAAATTCGTGACGCAAGGCAGTACGACCAGGCGTCAGCTGATCCGCGATTTCTGAAGGTTGGTGACAGCGGAACCAGTTCTTGATAGGTGATTATAAAACATCGTTTATGAATATTTCATGATGAGCTGTGACCAGTTTGTCTTTAACGCGACGTATGCTGAGAATGGTCTAAGAGAAAAAATCCAACTCTAACCCGGTCCGTAAAATAAATTCAAAGGCTTCGTCGAACTTGCCCTTTATGGTGATGAGGGTGCCTCCTTTAATTAGAGCAATATCAAAGGACTAAGGGACCACAGAGGGCAACGGAGCTTAGCTTTTATGGAGCAGAGGATGAAGAGGAGACGAAAGGAGCTCTAGACTCATGGCTTCATTATCAGGCGTGGTGCTTTTAAGGAAGGTGGGCGTGTGACGTATGACAAGTATGCATATTTTAGGCTCAACATCGAAAGTCAATTAAGCAATACACGAGTACACTACTTTTGGACAGAGTAACAGAAGGCCCTATAAAGTAATAGCGATCTGTTAAAAAAAAAATAATAACAGTGACGCTCATAAAGTAACTGTTGCAGAAACTGTTACAAAATGAAGATTTATCACACAACTGCGAATTTATTTAAATGTAACTCTTAACCTCTCCTTAACTTTTATAGGGAAAAAGCACAATATCTGTGTTGTTTCTATTCTCCTAAACCGAAATGTGAACAAAGAACTTTCATCGCGGATGGATATTGATGTATTTATTAATGAAATCATTAATGATCTGTGTTATATGCAATTTCTGGGGCACTGATGGTCAATTCTGTTGGGAAATTAGTCGATCATTCCGTCAGTCCTTTAAAAGAGGATTTATAGTATCTTTTGTCTGCCTTTACAGCTCTTTAGAGTACTCTTGAAAAACCTTTTGTAGCAGTGCATTACATAATAGACTACCATAAATTATACACAAAATTATATGTGGAATTGTATATTATATATAGTGTAACGGTCAATAAATCTGGCGCTATCGAGTGACAATATTTTTAGTACCTGCAATTATTTCTTATCAAGCAATACTGAAGAATCTGTTAAGAAATTTGTTAGGAATGTTGACGTTTTATGAGCGAAATTCAATGTTACTCTCTAAATACATCAGCCAGTCAATTTATCACCATAGAATGAAAGTTTTTAGTACCTTCATTTGTCTATGCTCGTTATGCTACGATATACCGTATTTAGACGAAATTTTTCGCGGCGCAACTCAAACAAACACGTTCGAGACTCATTAAATTCAGGAACATTCCTAAAATATCCGGTGAAGTAAAAAAAAAAAAAAAAAGTCCAGCATCACCAGCAGACGATCCAGACGGGAGCAAAAGATGTTTTCTCATTTTCCCCCTCTCCTTTTTTTTCGCGAGCAAAGTACTGCATTTATTTGAAGATCATTTCGGCTGCATATTTTCCAGCGAGTTCATTTACATTACGGATTAAGCAAAACATAGATGTTCAAGAAGAGTCTGTTTACTCCTCCAAGCATTTCGATTTTTCGGTTTTCATAAACTGGAGGCTTTTCCCCCGCCCCCCCTTCTCTCTCTCTCTCTCTCGTGAGGCTTCCAAGCTTTCAAGCTTTCAGGCTTCTGCTTACACAACAGCCCTTTTAAGTCGAGGGTGTTAGTAAATGGCAAATAGGTCCAGAGAGAGAGAGAGAGAGAGAGAGAGAGAGAGAGAGAGAGAGAGAGAGGAGAACATGGAAAAAGAAAGAAAAGGAGTGTAGAGGTAAACCGGAAGACCGCAGAGAACGACAGGGGATGACAAATAAATACACAGACGTAGACTCAGAGAGAGAGAGAGAGAGAGAGAGAGAGAGAGAGAGAGAGGAGAGGGGGAAGGAAGCAAAGGTGTGTAGAGGTAGATAAGAGAACACGGAGAACGGATAGGGGATGATAGATAATTAAACAGATGTAGACTGAGAGAGAGAGAGAGAGAGAGAGAGAGAGAGAGAGAGAGAGAGAGAGAGAGGAAATGATTTAAATGAAGGAAGAGGAAGACGAGATATCTCAGATGGCCTAATTTAAAGAGGACCCACCCAAATTATCTGCACTTTTAACCAACTACTCAAATCTACCTTGATATGTAGGGATGGTTTTTCCTGCTCCTTCACTGAAGGGTAAACATCCTAATTTCGCCGTTTTTATTTCCTCGAAAGAAATGCACCAGAGCAAATTTGGTTTTGAGAGAGAGAGAGAGAGAGAGAGAGAGAGAGAGAGAGAGAGAGAGAGAGAGAGAGAGAGAGAGAGAGAGAGAGAGGAGTTTATTTTCAGCAATTTCTATTACATTCGGTTATTACTAAAATATTCATACACGTACGGAGGCACACATGTACGCACTGCTGCACTTACTTTTACCGAAGCGCGAGCGCACTCACTCAAAGATATTCATGGTTCTATTTTTTTTAATTAAACAGCTTCTTCTAACTAAAAAACGGCTTTAGAGAAAAATAGACAAAAGTTCCTTCTACTTCAGTGTAAAGTTGTGACCAAGGGCAAAAGAACCAATCCAGGAAACTTCTAAATCACCAACTGCTTTATGCTTGCAGAGAAAATTAATCGGCAGCGCAACGAGCCATCCCCACTTTGAAACACACTGGCGCACACACACACAGTGACGCTTACCATTACCTCTCGCGAACTTTAGTGATTTCTGTACTTATATACATATACATATATATATATATATATATATATATATATATATATATATATATATATATATGTGTGTGTGTGTGTTTGTGTGTATGAATATATGTGCATAAGTGTATATATATATATATATATATATATATATATATATATATATATATTATATTCATATGTATTAACATATATACATATATACAGTATATATATATATATATATATATATATATATATATATATATATATATATATATGTATGTATAATTATATATATATATGTACATATATATAAATATATATATATGCATATATATATGAATTTTTTTTCATAGACACCATGACATTTTTTTATATTCACCAATATTAAGCAACAAATATTTTTTAATTAATATCCAATTCACTATACCTGGAGAACAACCCAAGGGAAAATATAATTGATAAGTGCTTCGTCAGCAGTGGGGTCAAACGCTGCATCGCTTAGAAACGTCATTTACAGTGACTTTTGCGCGCTTGCATGTGCATGGCAGATATGAAGAAAAAAAAACGCATTCCTGAAATTTTTTTTAGACAAGCTGAGTTTAAACAAAACAGACAACGATTATAATATAGTTTTTTCTTGAATATTTTAACAAATCTTGTCCACTTGTGGGATGAGGTTGCTAGCCTCATTTCTTTTATAACCCTTCTTGCAATCTGCCACAGCTGACTAGCTACCATGTTTGTAATTCACCCCTTGGGTAAACAGAGGCACAAGAAGTGGCTGTAAAATGGGCTACATTTCTTCAAAGTATTAGATTTTTTCATTCATGCAGAAGTGATGTTATAGCCCTACATCCTACATCCCACATCGCCGCTTCCTTCCTTCGACCTGACCTTTGGCCTTTCCTCAAAACTGGAGCCCCGAACCTGGGTGGTCATGGTTCGTACCACTGTGCCTATGATGGCAACCAGTCAGACATGTTCGGGCATATGCCAAAAACTAGGCCATCCCAGGCTCTCGTTTTGATCTTTTGATGCTTTATTTTAGATGTCAATAAATTTTTACGTCAATATTTTCGCGCAGTTTTTAGAACTGTTGCATAGAATTTTATCGTCATGATGGCATACTGCAATAAGCCTCATGGACGATCATTTTTTGGCACAATTCTAAACACACACACACACACACACACACACACACACAAACACAAACATTCAGCATGTATTTTATTTGTAGAAAAATTTTATCGTCATGATGGCATACTGCAATAAGCCTCATGGACGATCATTTTTTGGCACAATTCTAAAAACACACACACACACACACACACACACAAACATTCAGCATGTATTTTATTTGTAGCTGGTTACTTGTACATTACGAAGTATATGAAAATAAGAAAATCAAATAAATATTCGGTATTTATAATCCCCACGTGAAGCACTGGTAGAATCACTATATAATGGAATGGGTACGAGTTAATAAGATAAAAGTCCACGGCGATCGTTTTAAAAATTCAAAGATTTTAAAAACAATTAAGCAGCAAAATATGAAGAAATTCGAAATGAATTCCTAAGAAATTACAGTCAAAGGCATAAAGGATGTTGAAAGTATGAAGAATAAGCAAAGGCAAGAATGTTTTGTGGAACTGAAACAATAATAAAGAGGTAAATAAGAACGGTAATTAAAGACCAGAACTACAGACGTTAAATCCTGGTTCTGAGGTCTAGCAAAGAGACTGGTTTCAAAGCCGATGTGAAAGTTGCTTGTAAGTTTTTATGTGCTTCGGCAAAAATAACAAATGAATTGAAATATGAATATTTGCAGGATATTGCCTATATTGATTGATTTATGATGTGTTATCTGGCGTCATAACTGGTAGGATCACTGACGCCCAAAATAACGACACTAACTTGGATTTCAAGTCGAAGTTTATTGTCCAGATTTTCGTTTAATTTCTGCCCGTGGCAATTTGAGATATATATAAGTTTCGAACATGATATCAAACACAAATGACTGGAAAAACAGACGAATAAGAGTGAATGATAAAAGATAAACGATGAGTTGTGAGTATTCAAATGAGCATAATATCTACCGCTAACATTCGTTTAAATACAGAAAGATCATTTCAAGAACAAGGATAAAAAAATCAATGACCAGAGGATTAAGCTGAAGAGTAACCGCTTAAGAAAAACTGCGAGGAAAGTATTATTGTAAGCCTTAGCCCGCTGGGTATATTGCAGACGATGTTGAAGTTTAATATTCCCTTAGATATTACATTATATGCGGTAAAACCATAGATAGATATACAGTTAGTTTTTCAGGCAAGTACAAAGATGGACAGAACCGCAACAAGGACCTCGGTCAAGAAAGCTGAACACACCCGTTAGGAACGAGAGAAGATTTTATACATTCATTAGACTATTTATACACTTTCCTCTTCAATTTTAAGCTCTCCCTTTTCTCGACAGTCAGATAAATTATTTCTCAGGACGACTGAGGCAGACCATAAGTAACTGGGAGACCAGAAATCTCAAGGCAAAGACGATCATTCTGATGACGTCTTTCTTTCCAACTGTGATGAAATCTTTCTTTCCAATTCTGACGAAGTCTTTCCAGTAAATCTTGCTTTCTTTTTTTTTTTTTTTTTTTTTTTTTTAAGTTTTACGAAGATTTCCTGAAAACAGAATAACTAAGAAATGGTATGAAGTACACTGCAAGTCTGAGGCATGTCTTCTTTTTAGCAGTTTTTAGGATTATTGTAGACCCGAAGGCTTGCAGCCTTCATCTAACTTTTTTATCATCTCAGATGTTCTGTCACCATTTACTCATTCGGTCGATGCATTTGTTTGGAGGCTATAACGCTTTTACAGCCTGCCTACTAATCGTTCTTCGGGGAGGCAGGGGTGGGGGGAGGTGGGGGGGGGGGGAATAAACCGAAGCAAACAGAATATCACATAATGCCACGAAATAAGATTTTTACGTAATTACACTATCCTTATCTTTTGTAAAAAATAAAGAGATATATTGAGAGACTGAATGACCTAATCTCAACATCGGTAACGGCCACGAGGTGGATCTTTTCACTTCTGGTATCTTCTCAAAGGATTATACGGAAAATTTCGATGATCTTCGGGAAAACGTTATATTTCGGTTAGTCCCAAGCATACCTTGAGTCACAACCGATACTTTTGACCTTGAAAGATCCTGCTGAAACGAAAGATGTACATAGAAACAGGCCTCTCAAATCAGTCTAGGTCCCTTGAGGGAAAGCGGCTCTCTCGTCGCCATCCTGATTTTGGACTTCTGTCATCAGAAACGAAGATGTCTCCTATGGAAAATGTACCTATATGATAGCCTGCGGACAAATCTTCGGAAATGATCCTTTAATGATCTGAATTGTCTACCGATGAAGCCTAACGATGTTAGCTTAGGCCTCCTAAACATTTTACATTGTTCCCATAGGCCTTGGCAACTTTTCTAGAAGATAAATCTTTGTCCATGGTAATTGCATTATTATAGGATCATAGGCAAAAGGACATTACAAATAAAAAATAAAGGATTATTCTCGTGCTATACATTGTGTGCTCTGATAATTGACCAGAGTGAGACTCCTGTTGTCGTGTAGGCTCATCCTGGTCAAGACTTGATATCACGATTCACTATTTGATTTAATCAGGTTATCAACCCAGAGCTTAAAAAACTACCCATAAGTCCACAAAGGAATATCGCCCACGGCATATTGACCTCAGTAACTTGTTCTTGATTATTCACGTTCCACTTTGGACATTTGCCTCCTGGAAGCTTGGGATTTTTCCTAGAGATCCCTGTGAGGATACCGGGGACTTTTTATTCTTAATGAT
>NC_089768.1:16707500-16717500 GCF_040412425.1 Macrobrachium rosenbergii | reverse complement strand
GATGGTAGAACACCTTGGTAAATAACGCCAACTAACGCAAATAGACTGAGTTTGCAAAGAGCTGCTTTAAGCATGACTGACTTCTAGCCGATTTCTTTAACTAACTTCTTGATATCTGGATACAGGTTTATTATTTCATCCACAAAATACTTTCCTACATCTTTCCATACATTATTTGTAGTGGTATCTTCAAATACATACAACAAAATATATTGCTGCAACGCTAAAGGATAGATACCAAGGTCAGGGATGAATTTAAAAAAAAATGTTTTGCAAGAAGCTATGATAATATGATGCTAACCAGAACTGAAATATACTGTAGCTTGGTTACAAACAGCGAAATCAAATATATTGCGGAAATCAGCGAAGCACAAATGGACGGAGAGTACAATAAATATCCAGAATTTAGAATAAAAACAGGATACAAAAAATACTCAGAATCAACGATGACTATAATTAACAAGTAAAAAATGCGCCGAAGTTTCTTCGGCGCAATCGATTTTTCTGTACAGCGTATAATCAATAGATCTATCTTTCGGTGGTCTCGGTAAATGCTGTATGAGCCGTGGCCAATGAAACTTTAACCATGGACCTGTGGTGGCCTATCATATATCGTTGCCAGAAGCACGATTATGGCTAACTTTAACCTTAAATAAAATAAAATTTACTGAGGCCAGAGGGTTGCAATTTGGTATGTTTGATGATTGGAGGGTGGATGATCAACAAACCATTCTGCAGCCCTCTAGCCTCAGTAGTTTTCATGATCTGCGGCGGACAGACAAAGCCAGCATAATAGTTTTCTCTTACAGAAAACTAAAACTGGATTTCAGAAGAATGTTTTCTCAAAAAAAAAAAAAAAAAAAAAAAAATGCAGCGCAAGAGAGCACATCGTAAGTTTACGATGTGAGGTAGTATATCGAAATTTCAATTCTAGTTAATGTCGTTGCATATAACAAACTAAAAACATTTAGAAAAGACCGCAAGAGTCCTGCTATAAAAAGTTTACCTACTCCTGTGAACAAGAAGAGCTTCCAAAGCTCTTCTCTCTGATCTCGTTCAAGAATCTATCAATACAGAACAATTCTTTATACTTTAGCAAGCATGAATCATACTCGCCTACTCCTCCCCACTTCTCTCTCTCTCTCTGTCTCCCTGTTTCTCTCTCTCTCTCTTTCTCTCTCTCTCTCTGACAGTGCCATTTATTTGTAGAAAACTGAAGTAGAGAAGACAGTAATTCTCCCAAGTGTCAGAAAATAGCAAGAAGCAATACTTTGCACATTTTACACAAGGTCGCTTTCAGATGACCAAATAAGGAAAATTCTATCACCTCACAACAGACGAGTGATAATTTTCTATTATCAAGATATTTAAACTTTATATGAGTTACTAACATAGCCAAGAAGCACGAAAAAAGTATGATAATCATAAAACATGGAAAACCAATGAATAAAAAATAAATATAATTGTTGGTCTCCAAGAGACAGGTTTGGACAGTGAAAACGGCCCCTATAGGCGTAATCTTCGCACGCGTACAGACACACACACACACATACACAAAGCCAAAATTAAAAAACTCAGGTAAACATATTCACTTAATCCCTCTTTCTGGCTATGCCCAAGTCTCCGTAGCACCTCTCTTCACCATTATCATCATCATAATCATCACCATCTTTTCATCGCCCTGTTCCCGAAGTTGATGACACCAAGAACTCCTACGATGATAATGTGCAATTTTGCCCGAGGCCAAGCCCTCATTAAGAGCATAGACTGCAGTTCTTCCGCAAGTTAATTAAGGCAATGGATCGTGTTTCACAGCTACAACCCTCCTCCTCCCTCCTCCCCCTCCTCCCTTCCCCTACACTTTCATCACGATAGGGATAAGGAAAGGAAGGAAGGAAGGAAGGAGGGAGGGAGGGAGGGAAGGAGGGAGAGGAGGCTTTATGCGCTTAAGAGTATTTAACGAGTGCTTACTTATAGACCTACAGTACAGGAGTGACAGAGAATGGTACGGAGGCCGAGCAGTGCTGGAAGGGTTATGTGAAATGCTCAGACTATTTCAAGTAAGCGCTTTCATTATTTTACAGAGAGAGAGAGAGAGAGAGAGAGAGAGAGAGAGAGAGAGAGAGAGAGAGAGAGATGGGGTGATATAAGCACACCAGTCACATAAAACAGTGGAACGAGAAATATAAACGAAACTTTTAGTTCTTCCATAGCTTGATATAAGTAATTTTTATACGCACACAAATGCGCTCATATACATATACATAAATATATATATATATATATATATATATATATATATATATATATATACATATACACACATATATATATGTATATATAAACATATGTATATATATATATTTATATATATACAAATCCATCTGCCAGTTGACCCAGCTGTGATTATATATATATATATATATATATATATATATATATATATATATATATATATATATATATATATATATATATATATATATATATATATAATATATATATATATATATATATATATATATATATATATATATTTTTTTTAATAAGGTGCAATTTGTTACTTTGATTTCCCCACTTTTAAGCTGCAACAACTATGAACGGTAAAAAAAAATGCCGTATAGCAGCTGGCTATTTTACAGTTCACATTTTTCTTTCATTATTTATTCATTTTTATGTGATTTGTTTATCTGTTAATTAACTTATTGAAGAGGTCACCACAATGCAGCTGCAAAACACCTCCATGCAATGCAATCTCGTCAGTGCATCCCCCAAAGGACCTCTTCCTGCTATGTTGATATCCTGCGGGAATTGCGAATAATTTCATAACTGGCAAAACTTCCATTTATTTCTGCGTACACGAGTTAATTGTAGCTCCAACATCAATTATTTTCTCTGCTCTTTTAATTGCAGTACTGTCTGCCTTTTTTTCTTTTCTTGGGAGAAATAGTCTTTTTTGTTTTAACTGATGACTAAACTAAAGGATTCTCGGTAACAGATGAGAGTATAATTGGAGGTGAAGCTCTCCGAACTACGTATTTTATATTTGCGATACTGTGGGTCACTTTATAAATAACGCACAAAGGAACACACACACACACAAAAATACAGAAAGTAAAAGACTGTATTTCAAATTTTCAGAAAGCAGACATTTGTCAATTTTCATTTTCAGAAAATAAAAAATGGTAAAAATATTGTTAAGAAAGTAAAAGATGTCCTGTATTTCGTCAATTTTCATTTTCGGAAAGCAAAAGATGTTCTGTATTTCGTCAATTTTCATTTTCAGAAAGCAAAAGATGTTCTGTATTTCATCAATTTTCATTTTCTGAAAGCAAAAGATGTTCTGTATTTCGTCAATTTTCATTTTCAGAAAATAAAAAGTAGTCAATTTGTATTTCAGAAAGTCAATTTTCATTTTCAGAAAAGTAAAAGATGTCCTGTATTTCGTCAATTTTTTTCATTTTGTACTTCAGAAATTTTCAGAAAAAAAAGATGTCCTGTATTTAGTCAATTTTCATTTTCAGAAAATAAAAAGATTTCGTCAATTTTCATTTCAGTAAAAGATGTCAATTTTCATTTTCAGAAAGTAAAAAAGATGTCCTGTATTTCGTCAATTTTCATTTTCAGAAAAGCAAAAATATTTGTCAATTTTCATTTTCTGTATTTCGTCAATTTTCATTTCGTCAATTTTCATTTTCAGAAAGTAAAAGATGTCCTATATTTCGTCAATTTTCATTTTCAGAAAGTAAAATATGTCTGTATTTAGTCAATTTTCATTTTCAGAAAGTAAAAGATGTCCTGTATTTCGTCAATTTTCATTTTCAGAAAGTAAAATATGTCCTGTATTTAGTCAATTTTCATTTTCAGAAAATAAAAGATGTCCTGTATTTCGTCAATTTTCATTTTCAGAAAGTAAAAGATGTCCTGTATTTCGTCAATTTTCATTTTCAGAAAGTAAAATATGTCCTGTATTTCGTCAATTTTCATTTTCAGAAAGTAAAAGATGTCCTGTATTTAGTCAATTTTCGTTTTCAGAAAGTAAAAGATGTCCTGTATTTCGTCAATTTTCATTTTCAAAAAGTAAAACATGTCCTGTATTTCGTCAATTTTCAAACTGGTCGCTTTGCGTTACAGTGAAGGTAAATAGCATTTGCAAATGTTTTCGAAGATGATTACGCTGCACCAAATGCGTTGATGAATATTTATCGTTTCTTATGCCACTTCTTCGGCAGCAGTTTCGCATACAACAGTGAATTGGAATTGTCTTTAATTTCTCAAAGTTCTTTGAGTTTTAGAAATAAGCTTTACTTTGCTGGATTCTGATAAAAATTACATGAAATAAAAACATAATATGAACGTTAAATGATGCATTGAGGATTACGACTATTGAGAACTGGGATAACTCTCTCTCTCTCTCTCTCTCTCTCTCTCTCTCTCTCTCTCTCTCTCTCTCTCTAAAGCGGTATGTTTTGAATTCTCAGCAGTTCAGTGTAAACAGTTTGAAACGTTTCTGTATTTTTGCGGTGCCATAAAGAGTTGAAAGCTCTGGTAGTTTTTTAAACAAAACTAAATGGATATTTAATAGATATGTGACTCACATCATCAGAGGATAATTTTGGTGCTATACCTTTATGCTATTCAAAAGTGAAACTAGAACTTTAAGAACTAATTTCAATATCATTCGTACCTCATCAATGTCCTCGTATAAAATTTGAAAGTTTTGATTCGTGCCCATGTTGTATTGTAAGATTTTATGGCAAATCCAAGTGTATTTCAGATTCGCCATTGTAAAACAGAAGTCAAATTTACCATCCTTTTATATCCATTATTTCCCTTATTTCTATCACTGTCTCACTTCTCTCAAATGCACATAAGCATTTTTTTTTTTTTGGGGGGGGATAATCGATTGCTTTGATTATAACGAAAGCTTTCATTCTCTCTCATCCTTTTGTATCTTTGATTGGCCTCAATTTTCTAAGGATTACAATTACTTCTCGTTATAACTACGGACTGACTAATCAAGGGTTTCTCATCTTCTCTACTCACTTTATCGAAGTGTACTAGCTGATACAGTCTGCATAACGAACTGCCAATTTACTCCCGACATGAACATAATATACATACATACTGTACATATATATATATATATATATATATATATATATATATATATATATATATATATATATATATAATCCCCTCTTAACTTCTCGATCTCGTATGAAGCGACAAGTATGTATGTATGTATGTATAGAAATATATTTTCATATACATACATTATACATACATATAATGTATATCATATTTCAAACGCCTTATCCCGTTTTTAGTGGGGGTGGCAACAAAGCAGAGCCTACAGGTTCTCATGAAGTCTCTACGGATGAGGGACCTTGACCTTGTCTTGACCCCAGGTGAGGCTAGTACATAATTCACTGCTAGGTCACTCGGGAGCAGTAGAAGAGAATAGAACAGAATACAGAATATAGGCCAAAGGCCAAGCGCTGAGACTTATGAGGTAATCCAGCGCTGAAAAGGGAACTGACAGTAAAAAGGTGTGAAAGGTATACAGGAGGAAAGCCTGGCAGTTGCACTAGATATCAATTGTTAGGAGAGGGTGAACCGGAGGTACAGTAAAAAGGAATGAAAGAAGTTGCAGACAGGGGCCGAAGGGACGCCGCAAAAAACCGTAAGTAATGCCTACACTGTGTACAACATGAGGTGCACTGACCCCTACGGGATCGAGGTCAGTAGGCCAGAATTGAACTCCACACCATACAAAAGCGAGGTCATCACACAACATCAATCTATCCGGCCTAACACGAAACAAAAATGGAAAATCAAATTAAGTTCTTTCTCTGGGAAATCAAAACATCAGAGAATCCCTCGACTGACTCTTGGTTGTCGTCATACCAGAGAAACTGGGAACTTGAGACTAGGCCGAGTCAAATAAGGATAGGCCATATTCAATTAACCTACAAGTTCATTTTACAAGGAAAGAGCTAACAAACGTGTGATCTTTGTGACAGCCGTCTTACTGTGGAACATATATTAGTGGAATGTTCCAGGAATATGGATGAAAGAAGGTGACATTGTATTTCGTAATTCAATAGAGTTATGAAACTTAAAAGACAAGAAATTTTTAGTTGCCTAGTTAATTTTATCAATTAAATTCTAGATTATTGCAAACTGATTTATCACAGTTTTACCCGGGGCAGAACATCAAACCAAACTCTCTTAAATCAAATCAGTCACATGCCTGTATTTATACTTGAGAGAGGGGCAATTATTCCAAACGTTCAAAGTACAACATAACTGATTTTATATTCTCAGGTATTTGCATATATAAACATTAAATAAACAGAATTCATGCACTCTTTACATAGAAATTACTTTTGCCCCAATTAGCTGTAAATCACAAATTATCAATTTTTGTGGTTATCAAAAAATTCATTGCATTCATCACTGATTTTAACAGCAACAAGACCGTAAGCCAGTTGACAAAATTGCTCCAGGAGGATAACGCAGGATCAGTTCGTTTCAGAAAAGCCCTACGCACTTCCCAGTGCATGTCACAGCAATAATCGCAATACCCTCTTAACGTCTTTATTTTCATGTTCAGAGGACTCGGTACTAAAATAGGGTATGCATTTCCCGTAGAGTTCTCCTTGACTGTTGAGGAAAGAGTGGGAAATTGACAAATATCTTATAATTTGATGAAGGAGTTCACCCTTGCTTAGGAGAGAAACACTATGTGGAGGCCCACCTGGAATGAGAGAGAGAGAGAGAGAGAGAGAGAGAGAGAGAGAGAGAGAGAGAGAGAGAGAGAGAGAGAGAGATTATTAATTATTGCTAGTTTACCTTTAGGAGAGAAATGTGCACTTGCACCTAGTTTGAACTTCTAAAGTTCAACCACATGCTCCAAAGGATCATTCTGTAATGTTGTCACAGTTGGAAATAAACTTTTAAAAACTGTGTTACAGAAGCTCACTACGGAAAAGGCAAGACTATTATAGAATGGAATGGAATGGAACAAAGAATTTTGGCCAAAGGCCAAGCGTTAGAACCTGTGAGGTCATTCAGTGCTGAAAGGGAATTTGAGGGTAGAAAGGTTTGAAAGGTGTAACAGGAGGAAAACCTCACAGTTGCACTATGAAACAATTGTTAGGAGAGGGTGGATAGCAAGATGGAGGAAAGAGAATACGAATGGAACTTGAAGATGATGCAAGAGGAACAGAAAGTGACAGTATACAGAAACTTCTCCCACACCTCTCTCTCTCTCCGTTTCTGTCCGTCACACAAACTTGCCTGCATCAACCGTGGTAGCTGCAGGTTTTATTTTACTATTTTTTTTTTTTTTTACTCAGCCTGGTTAAGAGTAACAAATACCCAGAAACCTGACAAGTGCAACCTTCACTTAAGCATCCTCTTCATTCCCGTATTTACTTTTTTTCTGGCCACTCATTACTTAGAGGGCTTTTTTCTTAATATTTTTTTTTGTATGGCGAAGACATAAAAATGATTTTATTTTCTCGTTTATTTCACCTTCTTCAGTTTTAAATAGACATTTCATTTTCTTACTCCCTATCCTGTCTGCCTGTCTTGTTGTCTGTCTGTCTGTAAAAAAAGTTAAGAGAAGAAGCAGAAGGCATTAATAATGAAGGCAAAACGCGTATGAAAAAAATTTTTCGGCTTCGGATGTCGCCGCTGATTGCTAAAATTCAATCTTGAAGTTCGAATAAAACATCTTCCCAACACCGGCCCCCCACCTTTCCCCACTCCCAGCCTCTCTCTCTCTCTCTCTCTCTCTCTCTCTCTCTCTCTCTCTCTCTCTCTCTCAAAATAACATCTGTGTAATCAGTTAACGAGTTCGTTGACAGTTGTTGTCTGAGCACAACCAAAGTGGTCATTCAGATTGCCCAGACCAGAAGGCCCCAGTTACCAGCCACCGTTGGCCTTTCAACAATATTCCAGCTCCCTAGAATAGAGTTTGTTAGGTCTACAAAACCACGACGCGAAGCATTTCTTCCGGAGAATGGGCATTATTTAAGTTGACCTACAGTTCCAACAATGGAGGAAGGACGGACGACATCACCTATAACCTCGAAGAAGCCTAAAAAGAAAATAAAAAAGCGATGGAAACAAATGCAGGTTCCTTAACGCCAGGGCCAGGAGCTGCAGGGGAGAAATAACAAGACTCCCACCGGCCTCGAGAACACTCAAGATTCTATAGGTCGTGGAGCATAATTAGAAGTGCGGGGTTTTTTCTTTATCTATTTTTTACGCAATTAAGACGGTAAAAAGACGAGAGAATGTTGTCCATGGCTATACGTTTTTTATCTATTTATTTATTTATTTTTCTGGAAAGGAATCAATTAATGCGTTATTCTATTTTTAAGAAAAAGTAAAGGAGAAAGAACCAGTAGAGATTCCACCTTTACGAAACTGAGCAAATTTGATAGAAAACCTTATAGATTTAACATTTTCTTCGCTTCCTTGACATTTAGCCATTTAATAATGACGCAACCTGCAGTTCAACTTTTTTTTTTTTTTAGAAGTGCAGCCATTAGGTCAGGAATCCTTGACAAAAATCCACCCTTCGTTTACGTAACTTTGATTCCTGAGGCCGGGTGGTTTAACTGACTTAGTGACCTAATTTCAGGCTAATCTTAGCAGAGCAAGCACTTCCTGCTTTTTAAATACTATTGTTAACTTCGTATAAATGAGAAAATTTTTATCTCCAAAGTGATCAAAACTTTTCCTAACCTCACACCTGAGTCTCAGTGACTTTCGATGGCCAACTCAATAGACCTGAGTACAGGGCCACAATAAAAAAGAAAAAATTTTAAGTATTGTTTTTCTTTTATTGTTAATCTAAGCTCTGCTTGGAAAGTGGTTTATCTTTCGATTTTCTGGCCTTCATAGAAGTCTCTTTACCCCGCTGTAAGAAAAAAAAACAGCAAGGGAAGTTACTGACATTCCAAATCAAATATTCGACTCCAAAGCCCTCATGCAGATGTAGTATATAAATACTTGTTAACATACACAAAATGAAACAACTCTCTGACGAGCCAGCAATAACAGCACGGAAACAAAACAAAACAAAACACTGAAGAAATGCTTCCATATATAAATGTCTAAACAAAATTTTATCGCATGGATTACATTATCTTAACGTCAGATAAGACTGGCTTTTCAAAGGATAAATATCAGTAACGCAAAGGCTCCATTCAGATTCTAAAGTATCGTCGCAACAAGGTCAAACTAAATTTGCTTAACAGTTACTTTATTTGTATGGAATCCGCTGGGCAGTGTCTTGTCACACCAGCATGAGAGACGACACAGCATCTGGATTATCCTTTTACGTCACCGTGGAAGGGTCTTTGTATGGACAGAAGCCCCTCGTGGTCTGAATTCGTTTATGGCCAGATTTCTGTATGTACGGCTGTTATATGCGCGCATTCTGTGGCAGTGACGCTTCGATCTACTCTCCCGCGGTGATCTTTGCAACCTTTTCCCAATTGGAGTTCGCATATCTCTTCCGCTAATGATTTTGAAGAGGTGTTGCACAAACACGTCTTCAGGCGTCTTTTAGATTAGACCTATAAAGAGTTATTTCCAAAACAAGGCAAGTTTTCATGATTACCGTACAGTTGGAAATTCGCCTGCATTACATTACATACATACATAGACACAATGCATACAGTATATATATTGTATATGTATATATATACACATATATACATATATTTTTGTATATATATAAAATATATATACACTGTATATATATATATATATATATATATATATATATATATATATATATATAATATATATATTTCTTCGTTTTAACGTGTTTTTTTTCCCATTTTATATATATATATATATATATATATATATATATATATATATATATATATATATATATATATATATATATATATATATATATATATATATATATATATATATATATATATATATATATATATACATCCATACA
>NC_089768.1:16682500-16702500 GCF_040412425.1 Macrobrachium rosenbergii | reverse complement strand
ATTTTTGGGCAGTACACCAATGCTAAAGTTTGTATCTGAGAATGTGCAGACAAAAAATTAATACAGCCATTACGCCTGAAACCTTGAAAAATATTGGTTTTCCTCCAAACGATAAATAACGTCGATTTTACGACGTTCCAGCACTTTTCTGTTGTCATTATTCAGAGCATACTCTGCACAACCGCATTCTTGATAAGCAAAGCCAAGGCAATGTCAATGAAATTTGCCCCAAACGCTTGCAAGTTATCAAGAACCTCTTTAAATCACGAGTTATGTTGTAGTTATGCTGCAGTTACGCAACAGTCAAACCCTTCCAGGCCAGAGTCACCAACGATTAAGTAAGAACCTGAAAGTCCCCTTAGTATTTCCTTTGTCTTGTATATGTATTCTTTTAGCCTTGTTTCTCTGATCTCCTCAAACAGTGTTATTAATCATTGTCTGTTTACTTCGATAACCGCCTTCATTTGTAGGAGCTTTGGGTTAAACAGTAGACATATAATGACCTCCTCCATTGCACGTTTGTTTGATCGGATGCGGAGCTAATAACCATATCAGTTTTCAAGTATGTTTCGATAAATGACTGACTCAACAACCACCTTTATTTGTGAGATTATTGCTCGAGAAACATGCTATGCGGCATTCTGGAAAAGACAGAGTAGATCGCGATTGAAAAACAACGACTTTCAGATAGCAACGGTACCGTTATTTATGATGGGATGACCTTGCATTTTTTTCAAACTAAAGCTAATTCTATGAAGATTATACCTACGAAGAATTTTTGAATAAAGGGTATTGGTTTTTGAGATGCTAGCAAAAATGTGCTGATATGTTATCTTTATTTTCAGCTACAATTCCCAAAACAATGCACCAAAACGAGTTTTATTGTTTTCACGATGTAAAATTCCATAGATAATGTTTGTGTCGTTACCGTATATTGCTTTATAATGTTATATGGTAATAAAAAAAATTCAATCCAAACACCCACCCAAAATATTTTTTTTATATCCAAAAATTTGTAAGAATATTGTCTAAGATTGTTACAGCAATAAAAATAAATAAATGTCATGGAGTATGTTAATGATAATAAATAATGATAATAATTAACGATAAAGATAGCAATGATTAATGCAAAGAAATATCAAAAAACCTAAAATTATCACACACATTTAATAAACATTAATAAACACAGAGTACATTAAAAATAACTCTAACAAACCTATTTATAAATTGTGATTAATGCAAAATATCCAGAAATCCCCCCAAAAATTATTACTGACAAACTTAGATATAAACATAAATTAAAATGAAATATGCTAATAATAATCTTAACAAATTTGTTTACAATGATTAATAATGATAATGGTGATTAATGCAGACATAATCATTCATGGATGAGAAGGCTATAAAAAAAGATGGAAGATGGTAAAGAAAAATAGCTTTACTCACCAAAACTCGAGGAGTTCTTGTCTTGCGTATTCTATAAGTAGAATGGTCAATTGCATTAAACCATGGACAGGCAGGGGTCATCAGCAAGGAGTGGTGGAAGGCCGGCAACGCCGTTTGAAGTGCGCCGGCCTGACAGAAAGGCTCAGGGCATGGCGCGGTTTGCTGTAAGCGACTTAGACCAAGTCGCCGTCGCAGAGTTTGGCAGTCTTCATGGCATAGGAGGCCAATGTTACTTTTTTTTTTTAGTGCCTTTTGTTTTTATTCAATAAGAGGTTTCGTGAGCAGCTCATAATGATCGAAAATCTTGTTGCGAAATCTTAACTTCATCAAGGCGACATCAGGCTGGCTGACATCCATCCAATCAAGGTTTTTTTTTTTTTGTAAAGCACCCTGTCGCTGAATAAAAACTAGACACATGCCTGTTCGGGATGTGCATGCTGGTGTAGTGAGAACTGCCAGATATTGTACAATAGTGCTCATGGACGGCTACCGTTGAGGTTCGTGGCCCTAGGATCCTTTATTATCGTTCCTCCCTCAGACAACTTTTCCAGAGCATCTTGGGTCTTCACAGGAGGTTGGATTACAAGGAAGGTAGCCTGACAGTGTTCTTTCCTTACCCTTTCAGATAACAGAGTGGCGTAATGTCCTCTTCTTGCTTTCTTTGGTCTTAAATCGTTCTTTCTTGATGGGTTCCCTTCTAATATTTATTTGCAGGTACGCTGTTTGAAATTTATAGTCAGTGCCCTGAAGATCACATTACTTGCCTCACCCTTCACTTTAGAAAAAAAAACACTCATTCTTACAGTTGCAATGGTGATTGACCCTCTTGGCAGAACGGTATTCTTAGTACCAGTCTTCTTAACAAATCTTTGGTAGGGCAGGCCAAGGATCTTTTGCCTTTTGGTAACATTAGTAGCCCACGTTTCTAGTCTACTAACCCTTTTTCTTCCTTTTTCATGCTGTATTTGGCATTCAGCCTCATCGATAGAAGGGTCCAAAGGTCGGGAAGCGTTGCTGCCGGAGGCACTGGCTTCAAAACTGGTGGGGGGTGGCACTTGCTCACACGTATGGGGCAATTCGCTAATGGCACAACAGAACGGGATGTCACTGTCTGTATCACTACCATCATTTAGCCTATTCCGTAGCTTTTCCATTCTTTTGAATATCACTGTTTCCCTTTCCACCCTCACTTATTATGGCGCTTCTTTGATGAGTAACAACATCACAAAGATCTTTTAACAGAAAGGTCTCACAATCAACACAATCGCCATCGTCTGAACACGTAAACCATCCAAAACAGAAGCCACCGACACAAGCTATTTTGCCTGTTGCTCTTTATTGCACTAATATTCGGGTACGCCCCGGCCACTTCAAACACTTCCATAGAATCTACGTTGTTTGCACTCATTATGACGATAATATTATTGTTCGATGATTAATAATACCGACGGTGGCAGCGATAAAATTGTTAATTTAGGTAACACTCGCGTGTGTTCGATGAATACTGAATATTCCGATATGTGATTGGCTCTCGCTCAACATAAACAAGAACGCTGATTGGCTGGCTCACCGCTTGGCATATAAGGATAGTCTCATTGGCAATTAAACCTTATAACGGCCCTCCAGAAACGTGGCTGTCCTGGCGTATGACGTATAACATCATTCTCGAAGATAAAACAAAACTTTATTGTCTAAGAACTTACAAATTACAACACAACAATAGGAAACCCAGACGCGGTATGCATATAGGGAAAAGCTCTCTTCAGTGAATGGTAATGGCTGTGATATTATACAGACCTCTTCTACCCTTTGATTACTAAACAAAGTCTACGGTACTCTGGCAGTGTTACAAAATATAAATAATTACAAATGACTGAATTCGGGAATTACAATATATTAATTAGAAATTACTCATTAAAAGATTGCACTACAAGATGTGACTTGAATATTGGTAAGTATGCAACATTTACATAAAAATGCCTCCTAATGCGTCTTCTAAAACACTGGAAAGCATCCGCTCGCGACGGTGGAAAAGCCCTTTGTATTACAAGCAATTTTCGACCATAACAGAAGCATCATTCTTCATGCCACATTTGTCTCGAATGTTTGAGGACGGGATTCCTGTTCAAACGTGAATTCCGTTGGAAGTGGCTCATTATGTTTCTCTAGTGGTAGGTAGCCTCAAGTGTTTTTGATAAAAGCTACACGAAATAGTCACCTTCATTATTAAGTGTGATTGAATAATAGTTAATAAATCATCATTCTCAACGTAAAAGAGACTAGAAATACTCTTGAACTGAGGGTTGTGTTATGAGCATCTGTGTGGAGACACCTTTTACGGTGCTACTTTGGCTTGTTATCTACGCCTCACCTACTCCGAGGTACTAGTACTAAACACCGTATGGTATATGTAAAGTAGACGGCCGCACAAAGATATCGTTTATTAATATAATTTCTCGGCCACACAATATAGAAATGAGTGTATATAATACTTTGATCCCGAAGGGCTAGTACTAAACACGGCGTCCCTCCAAGGAGCTTCTGCCATGTTTAGTACTAGCCCTCGGAGTAGGAGACTCGTTGATAACAAGCCAAAGTAGCACCCCTTTTTCTATTTCAAAGAAATCCGTAACAATGTAAAGTAATTATTCAAAAGAAGATTATTGCCCTCCCGTTTTGTAACAACACTAGAAAATGGGAAAACCATATTTTATTTTGTTCATTGCGGTTTCACAGAGAATACAATGGTCAGAATGACACCAGGAGAATATTCCTTGATTAATATGATAGAGAAAATCTATTGTCCAATGAGATATATTGGAGAAAATGTCCGCTTCACCCTAGTACCACAGAGAATATCTCGCTGATTGAGGAATCACAGCGATGCCGTTTCAGTGAGTACCCAAAGAATACATCGTTCAGCGAGGCCTTGCTTGTTTACCTAGGCAGAGCAGAGATATTAGCTTCTTTAGATAAATACTGAGATATTACCTTATTTATTGATGGGAACAAGATAACAATTTCTTCTGAAAGATACATATACCACTGACTCGTAGTAGTACAGAGCATCATGTTCATTAACGTTCTATTGCTAATACCAATTTAGTAAAGTAATACAGATATTACCTTGTTTGGTAAGGCACCACAGAGAATTCCTTCTGAAAATGTACTGTAAGAGCTAGAGAGAAAAGCTTATTTATTGGGGTAAGTTATAAATACCAAGTTGTGTACCGTACCATCACAGCTAATGCAGCGTTCAGCAGTTACACAAAAACACCAAGCGAATATCTCGTTCATGGCAACGCCATAAAAGAGCACCTTTTTGATAAGGTACCACAAAGAATACCAGATAGAGTAGGGTGTCACTAGAAATACACAGTCTAGTAAGGTACCACTAAGATTATTTTGTCCAGTGAATGGCTAAAAAGGGGAATTTTCTTCAAGATAGTACTGCTAAGACTAGCAAAGTCAGATATCAAAAAGTTTCTTTCAGAGTTAAGTTCCTTGGGGATTTTGTTCCTTAAGCTAAGACCATGAACATCGTAGTTAATTAGGTATACCAAAAAGGAAAAATTGTTCAATAACATATCTCAGTAAGCACTCGATAAGACCTTATTCATTAATGTACTATATCTAACACGTTTTTAAGAAAGGAATACATGAGACAATAACTTTGATTATCCTTGTTATTTATTTTTTCTAGTTTCTTGATATATTTCTCGAAAGGTGAAAATCAAAGTAGTTCTTTCTTTCCCAAAACTTACAACAGTCTTCAATATGTGACTTGTGTTTTCTAAACAATTTGTTCATAAGGTCACTCCTAAGACTTATCTAACCACTGGTTACAGTTTAGGCGAGTGTTCTTTAAGTCATGGTTAACCAGCATGAACTCATAAGCGAATATAATTTTTACGACCAGCCTTTTCAAAATTACAGCATAATTCTCCATTTCTTTTTGTTCTCTGTCTCGCCGTTGGCTGCTACTATGTGCCATCTTTATAAATACCCAGAAATTATAAAAATGTTAAGACGAAAGGATTTTAGCGGAGGGTTTTATAAGTTTTGTTTCTCCATACAGTTCATAATTTTGTCAAATATTTCGGTATTCCACTCTGAGCTATACTCGTACAGGAATATTGTTTTTTATTTATCTTCCTGGGTAATCGAAGGACGATACCGATCCGAAACCTTTTCTGAATTATGCCTTATTGTGCTGCAGTCTTCATTTTGTAAACAGTCTCATATAAAAGCCTTTATCATTTATACGTCCTTAGAGAGAGAGAGAGAGAGAGAGAGAGAGAGAGAGAGATCCAAACAAGATGAGATCGAACCATCATTTGATTTTTTTATGGATTCAAATGATCTTAACTGATTTTCAAGGTTACCTCTAAATACAGGTTTAATACTGCTTGAAGACTGTTAAGGGCATTTTAAATACTGATTATAGTTTTTTTTTTTTTTCGTAAATATTTTCTACCGTATACCTTTTACATACATTCATAAACACATTTTGTATTTGTATGTATCACTGGGACTTGCTAATGGATAGTTTTCTTTGAATCTGTTCAAAATAAGTGCAGCTCTATTAAATGGGAAATGATTCGAAAATTTGATCACCAGCGAGTCGTCCAAACATTTCAATCTTTAAGCGTTAAACGACTTTCTGTATTCACGTGTGCAGAGCTTTTCACATAAAACTGGATTCTACGACATACAGGTGAACGAAATATTAACGATAAATTATAATTTCCGCAGGTTACATTTACCAAAGAAAATTCAATTACACGTGTAAGCGTGGCCTAATGAGCTTCACAACACAGCGGTTCAAGATTTCATGTTCTGAAAGATTGCTTATGAAGCCTGAGGCCCACGAAGTCCACGTTAAGAGTTCCATTACATTGCTGTGAGACAAACAGACAGACAGATAGAGCAAAAGGCGGGGAGAGAGAGAGAGAGAGAGAGAGAGAGAGAGAGAAAACATATATATGGCTTGCCGGTGGTATTTCCTTCTGCACATAGGCACCCTTCCAACTGTAATCTTTTTAGTGTGTTAAACTAGGTTTAAGAAACAATGGTTTGCAATATTCCCGTTTCACTTTTGTTTTTCAGTTCTTGCACTAGGAATTTCTATGGTATAATGTCCTCATTCACCTTATACGGTGAGGGAACTCAAAGACGACCTGGATGATACGGAAACAAACATTCGCTAGTTTTAGTCCAAAACATAAACACACACTCACACAAACACACTATATACATAATATATATATACAAGTATACACACACATATATATACCTATATATATATATATATATATATATATATATATATATATATATATATATATATATATATATATATATATACATACACATATATATACACACACACACCTACATATGAGAAATCTGCAGTGTCGCTCTCAGGTAAATGAAAGCAAAATCCATAATAATATGCATTATCTAAGTTTATAACTTTCTAGCCTTGCATATTACTGTGGATTTTCCTTCCATATATATATATATATATATATATATATATATATATATATATATATATATATATATACATACACACACACACACACACACACATATATATATATATATATATATATGTATGTATGTATATACACACACACACACATATATATATATATATATATATATATATATATATATATATATATATACTGTATAACATAGAATCTACTGGTCACTTTTTACCAGATGCATATGTAATTGTAATAGCCACAATGCCCTCTTAACTTCTCGAATTCTTCGCGCTTTTTTGGGTACGCTTGTCACTACAAAGCCTTAAGATCCAAGTGCAAGAAATTGACGTGGTTGTGATGTCCGGTAGCGGGAAACGAACCCGTGTCACCAAAATCTGACATCACAACCATTTCAATTTCTTGCAGTTGGATCTTTAGGCTTTGTAGTCACAAGCTTATCCAAAAAAGCGCGAAGAATTCGAGAAGTTAAGAGGGCATTAATGCTATTATTAATTATTACACACACACACACACACACAAACACACACACACACACAAACACATATATATATATATATATATATATATATATATATATATATATATATATATATATATATATATATATATATAAATATATATAATATATATAAAAGTACCAATAGCAAAAGTTATGGGAAAACATATAGTAAGCGTCTGTTCAGTAATAAGAACCTATGATACAAACATATAAAGAATACATACATATTTGTGTAACCATGATAAAACTATCAATATATTGTTGCAATGGCTCATTTTAACTGCACAATCTTGACTGATTATGCTGCGGTTTTAAATCATTAGTTCATCTGTGCCACAGATGCTTTACTATCTTAATGAGCTCTTCCACCCACACCACCGCGGCCCCGCCCCCGTCCCCGCTCTCGAAAAAGACAACTCGATGTAAGCATTAGGGGAAACTATATTCAACTTGTTGCGTTGTATTTCAAACTGTACAGTATTTCAAAATCATGTACAGTATTACTGAATATATATGTTAGTAATTACCGCATTACACTTCATAACTTGTAAACAGAAAACTGATTATATTTAATCTCGGTTTGTGTAAAGAGAATGATGATATTTTCATTTGACACCGAGGCTTTACCGATAATAGTACAAGCACACCACTGAACAGCTGTAACTGTATGAGATTACAAATCATCTCCCCTGAATGAGATTACAAATTGTCTGCCTGGCAAGAAATACGACACCAGAACGCATCATCTGTTAAAGGGCCCTTGCTTGTCTGGGGTGACAGAGGAATTTGATTGACAACCTCGTCTTCGTCTCTTTCATATGAAGACTACTTGCGCGTACGTAAGCATAGTTTAACTAGAATCATATACATAAATGTATGTGCCTTTCACCATATAAGCTGCTGAATAGTATACATTTATTATATTGTATTGTACATATATTACATTGTATTTATACATAAATATGTTTACATAAATATACATATACACACGCACAAATATACACACATATATATACGCACACATTTATATGCGTGTGTGTGTGTGTATGTAAATGTATGCCCTTATACCATACAAGCTGCCCAATAGTATGCATTTATTATATTGTATTATTCTTATATATATATTCACATATACATACACATATACGTATATATATGTGAATGGATGTACCTTTGTATACACATCCACACACACATATACATATATATATACATAAAGATCTACAGATAAATAGACAGATAGACAGACAGACATAGATATACAGAGACGTTAAAACTAGGAGGAGAACAGAGGTATTATCATAATACACTTCAACAGCTGTAGTTACTTTCGTAGTCTTCGTTTTGAAACGGGAGCCGCCTTCAAACCAGACACTGCAGAGGCCGTAGGTTCTTCTTCTTCTTCGTAGACCTTCTAAGAGCTCGTAGGCATATCAACCGAGAAACCATTGTATCGGGTTTCAAAGTTTAATTGCTTTGTGAGACGCCGACAACGACGCTTAGTTTCATATAGATATCTAAAATTAAAACCTGTTTTCTGCTGATACTAGCTCTAGACCTCTTAGTTTTCCGACAGTTAGAAGAAGTGGAATTGCCTGAGCGATATTATTTACTGATTTCTTTATTAATTTATTTATCCATTTTTGTGCAAGACAGAAAGGACGAGCTGCTTTCCGGTCTACGTATGACCTAGTCCCTAAATGGGTTTTGATTAACCTCAGTATCCTAACTTTGAACTAATCTTTGTGTCCTAACTTATCTTAAAAACAAGGTGCGTAGTTTCTTTTGTATCAAGAGACTGGACTGCGAAGTAAATGGAAGCTCTGCCTTTGGGGCAAGTGTCCTCGATATCAGATTTAGCAGATGAAGAAGGCTCCATTTGCGATTGATGACGAGAGAGGTTTTGAAATATACGACACGGAGAGAAAATTCTCCAAAGAACAGCTGTTAAGTACAAGGGGGCGGGGAGAATTAAGGCCATTCATAATAAAAAGAAACAAAGAACAATAACATAACACAGCTAGAGAAACTAAGTCATGTAGGAATTTAAACTGGAGGGGTTAAAAGCCATATTTAACCTTAAATAAAATTAAAACTACTGAGGCTAGAGTTAGGGCTGCAATTTGGTATGTTTGATACTTGGAGGGTGGACGATCATCATACTAATTTACAGCCCTCTAGCCTCAGTAGTTTTTAAGACCTGAGGACGGACAGAAAAAAAGTCCGGACAGATAAAGTGCGGACGGACAAACAAAGCCGGCACAATAGTTTTCTTTTACAGAAAACTAAAAAACTCGTAAGGTCTGCAGAGTAAGTCCAGATATCTCTAAAGGTTCCTAGTAAATTTTGTTTCTTGGGGGATACACCGTAATCCAGGGTAAGACAGGTGTCTTAAAAAGTCTTTAAATAACGAGGGCTGAGCAAAATTTACATAAAATAGTAGAAGCTGAAGCAACGGGATAATAGTTTGAAGAAACAATTTTCGCGACAGCGAAAATGAGGAAAGAGACGGAACTGTATAGTATGTTAGGCACACCTGAACAGCAGAGAGAAAAACGAATGGGGGAAAATAGCAAATAAAGAGGTATTGTTTAGAAAGGAAGCAAGCTATAGATCCATCAGGAGATAACTAGCCAGAAGACAGATATTCTAAAGGAGTAGTCAGGGAATTGAAGGAGAGATCAAGAATACTGAATTCATAGGGTAGTACCAGTGAAATAAGTTCGTGGTTAATCGGCGTTGGTTAATCCACAAAGAATATCACTTGTGGTTAATCTAGAATGAGTAGTCAGTTTCAGCTGTTGGTTACACGAGATGTCATATTCAGTATATATATGTATATTTATATATATATATATATATATATATATATATATATATATATATTATATATATATATATGTGTGTGTGTGTGTGTGTGTGTGTGTGTGTGTGTGTGTATGAGAATCGTAGTGAACAAATATAATTTTACTACCTAAGCAAGATGTGAATAAGTATACACTCTCATGATGACAAACAATTAAATATGCTAACTTATTTTACGTGGTATCCTTTATCTAGTGCATTTAAAGGAAACAGCCTGAAGTTCCTGACCGACGCTAAACCTCTTAGCAGACGACCCATCAAAAGATTTGTAAATGACGAAAGGGAAGAACGAGTCCCATATTTTGGGCTGATCAACCAGCTGACTCACAGGTTCCCATTTTCTATGCAGTATATCACGGCATGATCAAGGTCAGTGGTTCTCACCCTTTTTTGCCCCATGCACCCTTTTACAACATGTCCGAATGTCATCCCCACCCACTTTCCAAAATTGTCTGCCTCAGAAGATGCATTTCAAATATAACATGTATATAATACTAAAAATCCTTGGTCACAATTTCCCCCCCGCAACTCTGAAATTTCCCCCTGCTTTAGAACCACTGGTCCAGGGAATGTTCTCCAGACCTTGGGCACGATGAACTCTGTGGTTATGCCAACTGATTCACAGAAGCATGTTCGTGAATTTGTTTCAGACCATTATAATTTAAAAACTCACATATATAAAGTCGTTTAAGTTGGCTCATTAGAAACAGGGTTCAAAGTTAATATTTCCCAGCCAACTGGGAAATATTATATATTCAAATATATATATTATATATATTTAAATACACATATATATAATATATTTTATATATATACAAATTTATAAATATATACATATATATTTATATATTATGTAATATGTATATATATGTATATATATGAGTGTGTATTTATTTGCGTGTATATTTAAATACAAACTGGAGTTTTTGCAAGGACATTTTAGACGAACCTTAGAAGTATTTGCCTCTGTTCTTCACCCATTCTAGTGAAGGTCTGGATTCGCATTTCAAGATGAACTGTCATTCCAATCAGCTTGCGAAACCTTGCTGGTGTGGAGATGTAAAATGGCGCCGTGATAAATCACGACGATCTGATAACCTGCAGGAGGAAGTACAGTAGGTCACGTGACGCGTGAAATGACACCACAAGGAAAATGACAGTGGCAAAAGAGAAACCTGTGGTTAGGAAAACGACAGTTACAGGGAAATGACAGAAGTGGAAACTACGACTATAAGGGATAAGATACGGCGATAAAAGTGACAACGATTTAAGTAAAAGAAAGCAAGGAACATGTCGATGAAAATGAAAGTGAACATGATAAAGAGAGGTCATGACGAGCAAAATGACAGCTACAAGGTAAATGATAGCGGATATTAGAATAATAGAAAGACTTTTTTTTGGCAGCTGAAAGGAAGAGGAAACAACGAGTAGGAAAATAATGGAAATGAAAAAAAGATAACTACAGAGTACGCGATAATGAAGAGGAATATTGGCACCGAGCGATTGCACACTGACAAGGAAAATGACAAGGTCCCTGGAGATATCGACAATTGAAAAGAAAGGAACACGATCATCTTTTATTTTTTTTTTATTTACCTATCTATTATTTTTATTTGTTTTTTTCCTTTTATTGCGCATAATAATTCTCCACTTTCTCACTCTTCCCAAAAACGATCGAAAAGGAATTTAGTATCTCAAGGAAGAAATGTAACTAACAGCAAGAAGTATCTAGATTTTGGAGGACATAATTAAATTCTTTTTATAGAAACGTCATTCCAGTGCATTTTCCCTCTATCCGCGAAATTATTTCAGTCAATCTAATTCTTTATACAGTATAGTATATATATATATATATATATATATATATATATATATATATATATATATATATATATATATATATATATATATATATTGGTGGCGTCTATTACCGAACTAACCACTCAGCAAAATACCGATTATTAAGACAGGTGACTTGGAGACAGCAATCTTCCCCTTTCAATGTATCAAGATAATAATGAAAAATCCCATTCGGATGCAAATTCAATCATTTTACGCTTAATAATTGCACATGTGTGGCACGCGAACATTGTACGTTAATCTTCATTTGTATAAGAATTTTATTATGATTTTACTTTGAAGGTATTCAACTACAGGTTTCCGAATCCGTGTTTTATTTTTGTCAAAAATTCGCCCTGTCTCACTATGCCTAAATTATTTTTCGTGAAGCCCGTATAGTTTCGGATTTATTATTTTTTTGTGAACAGGCCAAAAAAGGAAACATTTTGAAGACTAGCTGTTGAGGAAGAAGAAAAAGAAGAAGAAGAGAAGAGGCGTAGAAGAGCTCACCTGAAAGACGCGGAGATGAATCCAGCAACAGTGCTGTACATATACATGAGGTAGACTTGCACATACATAGGTCCCCTACAAGAGCATCTCACAAGTACTGGGAGGCTCATATATGCTGAAGGAGTAGAGGGGCCCTTGTAAATTTTAAGGGTTGCGACGGAGACTCGTTAGGGCCTGCGAGTGGAAAGTATCTTCCTCCTTACTTGTAGGGTCTCCTCTCCTCCCCCTCCCTCCGCCCTCTCCCGCCACTCCCTCCTTCCAACTGCTCCCCCCCCACCACCCCAGCCGCCTGCCCTTGCCTCTTCAAACCAACGAAAAATTACAAAGATTTTTCTACCTGCGTAAAAAGTGAAAAAATGTATATACATTTCTTCTCGTCGCTGGAAAAAAAAAAGGGGCGATGTCATTAAATCCAAAAATTTTTTTTAAAAGATATTTTTGGTCTATTTTGCTCTTGCATTAAGCTGCGCGTGCAGAGACAGATGTGTACGGTATATATGAATGAATATCAGCGAATACTTTACGTAACCAGACTTTTGGCTCATTTTTATCTCTTTTTTTTTTTTTTTTTTTATCTGGTAGGTTTTTCCCTTATCTTGTCTTAGTTGAACTTTCTTGTTCTCGTGGATATGTTTTTCTTTTGTTACTGAGGTCATACTCTCGCATATTACCCACATAACCGTTGGCCAAAGTGAGCAGTATCCCGAAAAATATATTCTGCTTATCGTCGATGTAAATCCGTGTTCTAACGATTAAGAAGAGACTACAATTTTGTGTTTTCTGCTTATTTTTATAGAAATGATTTTTCATTTCATTTTTACATTTTCATGTCAGATCGTTTGCAGAAAAATCTAACTTCAGCTGCTTACTAAGTTCTCTTTATAATCGACTGAGAATGTATTCTTAAAGGAAATTCGTTTTTACTTATGATACACTGAAATGTGGAAGATATTTTCTCAATCAGCCATTATGATGCGTTTTTCTTTTGAAATCTTTAAAGCATCATATATAATTTCCCCGGAAAGGCCGGGATTGTTATATCTATGCAATATAAAAGTGTCAAACCGTTCTCACCTGTATCAATTCACGCATTGATTTTGGTTTTGATAAAACCAAAATCCGCCTATTTCCATGGGGAGATCTTGCCCACACAGTGCGTTATAATCCCACTTTACCGCTTTTCCGGCATGAGATAAACATAGAATAGAACAGAATATGGAATTTAGGCCAAAGGCCATGCGCTGGGACCTATGAGGTCATTCAGCGCTGAAAGGGAAATTGACAGTAAGAAGGCCTGAAAGGTGAAACAGGAGGAAAACCTCAAAGCAGTTGCACTATGAAAAAATTGCTTGAGAGGGTGGAAAATTCAGACGGAAGAAAGAAAATATGAACGGAGGTACAGTAAAAGGAATGAAAGAGGTTGCAGCTAGGGGCCGAAGGGACGCTGCAAAGACCCATAAGTAATTCCTACAATGCACCACGTGAGGTGCACTGACGGCGCTACCCGGCTACGGGGTGAGATAAGTATAGAGCATGTTGTTTCACGGAAGTGTTGAACATTAGGCAAAACATGCTGTAGCCAGCTCCTGTTTATTTACGTCAAGTTTTTCATTTAATATCCAACTTCTTCATTAACATTTAGGAAGACATGAGGCATTCACAGAGCATCAGAACTTCACTCCTTAAATGAAATTTTTCACAACACATTCATTCAGGCTACATCTTGCTTAGTGGATGATTTTCACGAAGAAAATGAGTGAATACTTTTTTTTATTAGCTAACTGTCAGCATCCTTGCTTGTGATTTACAAATAATTCATTTGCGCTGGACTAACGCGAGTGTCAGACTTTTAACAGTAAATAATTAACTATTGTTCAGAGCTGACGGTTAAGATCCGCAGCCGATAGCGCTGAGGCTAACTGTGACTGACAGCAGCTCAAGATTAGTACCCACTACTGGCTAGAAAGATGTCGACCGCAGATATTCGCCGTCAGCTTTTAAAAAAAAAAAAAAAAAAAAAAAAAAACGGCTCCAAATATTTTCCTTTCCAGGCATTTTTTTTTTTTTATCTCATATATCTCTTGTAGAGCTAGAGGACGTCAGAATGATACACTTGTTACAAATATCATGTATAAGTTCTTGTATCTATAGAAACGTACTTACTGTTAATAAGTTCATGATTCACAGTCTGTTATTCTGTTTATGAACTCAGAATGTAGAGTTAATATTTCAAAGAGCAATGTTATAAATCTCGTGTACCTTCCGTATATACCACTAGGTTAACTTTAAATGAAAATAGGTCTTATATCTGATGTAGGATTATTGTGGAAGGTATTCATCTCATATTTATACATATATATATATATATATATATAGAAGAATATATAAATATATATATATATATATATATATATATATATATATATATATATATATATATATATATATATATATATATATATATATATATATATATATATTTTTTTTTAACAATACTTTGCAATATAGTTCTTGATCGCTCGTGTTCAAAGGAACTTAATGAATTGGCTAAATTCTGAATATAAATACAAGAAAAGTAGTAAATTATATATTTCACCTAAAATCAAACTTGAATCAAAGGCTTGGTATAGGAGCCTCTATATGAATAAAGACATTACTTTTAAAGCAGTGAAGAAATATGACAAATTTACATTATTTTACACCTGACTGTGCTGCAGTTGAGGGGCAAGCTGGATCCTCTTGATATCTAACAAAAAAAAAAGGAAAAAAAAAAAATACTATACTAACGAGAAAGTCTGGCAAGCTGTGACGATTGTCGTATGCATTTATAACAACTTGGCACATCACGTTAAAGTAGCTTTGAGTCGAAGAAGTAAAATAATTTAAGAGGTTCCTTGGAGGAAAAACGGGAAAACTTTGGGCAAAGGATTTTATAAGGTATCTTTAAAAATAAAATTTATAACCAAACTTTCTTAATGATGACATAATGGTTAATTTCTGGAATTAAGCACACCGATTACATACTTGGTTATGGTAACAACACAGAAACTTGTATTCACATAAATATCTGAAACCATGAATGCAAGTACACACGAGAAAGAGGTAGATTTACCGCAAACTTAAGCTGTTGGTTAAGCATGGTAACGAAAAGTTTTCTGGGAAAAATGAAGGACGAGACAATAAAGTTTTGGGCTATAGTTCCCAAACACCGTCAGGCAAAACAACTGTTTTCAAAAGGAAGTTACTATCCATTTCAGGGACCGCAAGTCATCGTTTTTCTCAAATATCTTTGACACAAATTATTTGATCGAAATGGTATTTTGACACAGTGTACAAGATACCTCCCGCTAATTTTTGGTAATATAAGGCATTGTCAAATGGTGTTAGTTAAAGCGTTTACTCTTGACTTACATGGTGTTGACAAGCATCGCCAAACTATGCATTCGAACGTCCTTTATCCCCATCCCGTCCCTCCTCCCCCCTTCCCACTCTCATCCCTCCCTCAACCCTCTTTCCTGGCTTCCCAATCTTCGCCCCACCCCCTTTTCCCGTCTATGGAGGATAGCGGAGGACGTTCGATTGCACAGATTAGTCAAGAGTAAACGCCTTAACTAACACCATTTGACAATGCACTATATTACCAAACATTAGCGGAGGTGTCTTGTACACTGCGTCAAAGTACCATTTCGATCAAATAATTAGTGTCAAAGATATTTGAGGAAAATGATGACTCGCGGTCCCTGAAATGGATAGTAAACGTTTTAAGATATAATAATCTAGGTTGTTTACGAGCTAAATGGACAATAGCTGTATAAAACGGACCTCGTCCCAGTTTTCTTATGGAGGCTCAGAAAAAGAAAAAAAAATTAGTATGGTCAAACGGACCAGAAGATAATTACGGATTCATGTATAAAATAATTTTAATCATTTTGTCTACAGTGTCACTGCAAACCTTAAACATTTCATTTAATCAGTTATGAATATGTGACGTTTAATGCAAATATTGTTGACCTGATTTTTCTATGAGTGAACAGCTTCTTGTCAGATCTAATTTCGATCACGTATGAGGAATAGCAACCGTAAGAGAATGAAGTTTTGAAAGAAAGGCTATCGAATGCAACTTTCAAATCGGTATTGTGGCCGTTGAAAGACCCACTGAGACCATTCATATCGCCAGAATAGCTAATAAACAGAACTTATTAACCAACAAGACCACCAGTACGGAATCTCAGACCATCATTACTGATGTCAGTATTTTCATTGTTGTCACTTTGAAGGGGGTGACTAGGGCTACCCCATACCCAGGTAGTCGTTGGCATCCATGAGTCCAGCCTTCAGCTTCCAGTGCTTCCGTTACGCGCCCAAAGAGACCAATACAAACAGCTTCCGGAGGTCTTTATTGCCAGATCATTTTGAAATGTCTTTAGAATATCGCTCACAGATTCCCCCTTCCACGACTGCCTTTCCGACCCACCCCAATTTCCCGGTCCTTCCTTGATTTGCGCTTTGTCTCATCATTAACATCCCATTGAACGAGAGCGGAAGAAAACGACGGGCCCTCGGCCAGGAGAATGCACATGGAGGCAAAAGGTAAGGACCACAAAGAGGTGGGAGGGGGGGGAGGAGGAGAGGGGAGACAGAACCCAGAGACAATGGCCTTTTGCATTGACATCTTCGCTCGGGATGGATTTACGCGGCTTGGATTTGAAAGGCTAGGAACTTGTCTATTAATTATCATGTGTGTGTGTGTGTTGGTATGCGAGTACACTGAATATGTTCGTGCATGTACATTTCTATACATACATACATACACACACACACATATATATATATATATATATATATGCGTGTGTGTGTGTGCATAAACCAACAAGCAGTTTCCTTAATATGCTGTCCTACTCCTTGTGCCTTCAATATTACCCTACAGAACAAGGACAGTTGTTTTTCAACTGAAACTTTTAACACATTATGATATGACTATCACTTTATATCCTTCGTTTCCAAGGGTAGTTTTAACACGAACATCAGGGAATCGAAGTGTCACCAGTTCTTTGAACAAGGACATTAAATAATGCTGGGATTACTTCTCCTGCCCCTAACCTTTATGCGCACAGTGTCCGCAACTCTCTTGCTCCTTCAAGCCTTGGTTTAGCCCAGTTCTACGAAGATGTTTCGTCATTTTCTTAATCGTTTGCTCGGGAAAGTTTTTCGCTATGTAATGTCTCAAGTAAATAACTCAGGTTAGGGTTTTTGTTTGGATTGTATAACATTTCTAATCGTACTTGGTAGCTTGAATCTTACTGATTTCCAGTTTGAAGTCTCAGGGTTACTTCTCAAAAGTACATCTCAAAGTTTCGAAGTACAATCGTACTTGGTAGCTTGAATCTTACTGATTTCCAGTTTGAAGTCTCAGGGTTACTTCTTCTCAAAAGTATATCCCAAAGTTTTCGAAGTACAATCGTACTTGGTAGCTTGAGTCTTACTGATTTCCAGTTTGAAGTCTCACGGTTACTTCTTCTCAAAGGTATATCTCAAAGTTTTCGAAGTACAATCGTACTTGGTAGCTTGAATCTTACTGATTTCCAGTTTGAAGTCTCAGGGTTACTTCTTCTCAAAAGTATATCTCAAAGTTTTCGAAGTACAATCGTACTTGGTAGCTTGAGTCTTACTGATTTCCAGTTTGAAGTCTCACGGTTACTTCTTCTCAAAGGTATATCTCAAAGTTTTCGAAGTAGCGCACACTCTGCCTAGTTTACGGTAAATGTTGATTGAGGGTTCAGCAGTTATGCTAAATCTGATTTCCCGTAGGGAATCATAATTTGACACTGTGTCCCTGAACATGTGTGAAGAAACTTGAATAGACATAAACAGTAACTATGCCAAAAATCTGACCTTGACCTCCTGCACTCCAGATTTTCAAAGTTCAAACGCGGAATGTTTTTAATCGATGTAGCTTCTTCGACAACAGTAAAGAGTCAAACCTAAATCTTTCGAAAATTAGTGCCATGTAGGCATTTTTGTCACCTTTTCTTTCTCCTTCCATTTGGGAATATACGTAAGGGCAACAGCTTCAATTTTACAGCGCCATTCGAACGGCAGAAGTTCCTTCCAGGGAAGTTCTGTTCCTGGAAGGTGTAATCTCATGGACCGCTTTCCTTGGTTAAAAAAAAAGTGTTAATGACAAACAATAATGTTATATGATATAAGTTAGGATTTAAGATTCCCACGGCATCGACCAATTTCTTTTATTTGCACAATAGGAGTATGCGGCAACTCAGGCACTTAATAGGACAGATGAGTATGCTCCACCACCAACCAGCAACAGACAGGGATCAATATAAATAAGGATGTTAACAAACAAATAACTGAAACGGGAATCAGGATGTGAAGAGCACCAACAAGGGTAATAATGCCCTGGGTGGGTTGCTCTCCAAGAACAATACCACCAGATAAAAGATTCCTGATAAATCACGTCTTCAAGAAATGTTAATGATGAACTCTTGTGATTCGGAACAATAAGAGTAGAAGATTACCAGTGGGCATCCTCCTGATGCCTTCTGTCAGAGAGAGAGAGAGAGAGAGAGAGAGAGAGAGAGAGAGAGAGAGAGAGAGAGAGAGAGAGAGAGAGAGAGAGCTGATATAAGAGAAAATTCATAGCAAAACTGTTTTCCCTTTACCTGGAATCATTAAATTTTCTGAGCATGGAATAGCTTGTTGTTTCGAAGCCAATGTCATGACTGACACACAGCGATGGCATCGATGCTTAGCATTCAGCTATTGTAGCTGTTATGCAAACTGTCATGTGTAAGTTAATGACCTGATGCGGTATGACTATTTTCAAAAACTGGATTTGTATTATAATCACCTCGTTATACATCCATAATTTTTCCTTTGTATGACACAATCATGAAAATTTCTATCATCGCCGGACGAAAATGACATGAACACCAAATTTTATTTCAGAGAGCAAATTTAGGTTTGAAGAGTCTTCATCGTCACAAAAAAAAAAAAAATCTATGATTAGGAGTGCATAAACATGCCGTTATGCTACGTAACCTTTTTTTTTTTATTCAGACCGCTTTTATCGACTTAGTCTTTGAAGCTCTCATATGATAAATATTTTTCAATCACTTCCACATCGATGCATGGTGGAATTTACTTCACATTTCAAGTATGCAGCCATTTATTTTTATTTTCAAAGTGAAGTCCTCTTCCTTCAGCCTGGAGTGACTCCCGAGAGAGGGCAAAACAATGGTCAAAACTGCATTCATACTTTCGCTGCAGAATTGAGGATAAACTCTATGAGTATAAAACTTCCACAAAGT
>NC_089768.1:16665000-16677500 GCF_040412425.1 Macrobrachium rosenbergii | reverse complement strand
TACTAAATAAAAGTAGCAATACTGTTAATTTACAGTTCCTGCACATAAAAACGCATATATCATTCAAATACATAAACAAAAAACACATGCACTCACATATATATACTGTATATGTATGTATGTATTAGTGTAAAAGACTATAATGCTATTACTGCAGCGTTACTAAGCGTTTCTACCAGGATACTGATGCTTCAAGACCTTAAGGAGAGGATAAATGTCGGAGAAAGCTCTCCAACAGCAAAAATTCTGTGGTTCATGCACAATGTTATAGACTGAATTCGTAATGTCATAGTTACCGTGGAAGTTACCTACATTTTGGGAACTGAGGTTTGCACATTGCTCTACATGATAGTTACTTGAACACAGAAATTGAACAAAGCATCAGTTGTTGTATGGATGCAGTACCGGTGAAAAACACTACAGGGAACTGGATTCTAACGTCCTTGCGAGACCGAAGTAAAATGGTAAGACTTGAAGTGACTGGGGATGACATAGGTGGACATTATGAGAAGGGGATGTCGCTCTTTTGGTTTAAAGAATACTGAGGGTATGTGGGCAAGGGCGCAAATACGGTCTTTCTAGAGTTATCGGTGCAATCTGGAACTGAGCGTGACCGAAGCGTAAATACTGAAATCATGTATTCATGGCTAAGGTACGGAAAAGAATGGGAATATGAGCAGAGAGTGCATTATTTTCTGCCAGTGTCACGATCTTAACTTTAATATTTCCATGGAAGGGGAAGGATGGTCGTGCTAGGTGATCTGAATCCAAAGGTAGACGACAGAGAGTGAGAGCGGTAATTGCTAGGGGCAGTGTACCTGGGGTGAATGGGAATGAGGAGTTTGATGGAGATATGTTTTATAGAGGAGTTTGTTTCACAGATAATGATAATTTTAAATGAAAAATATCCCTATTATACCTAAGAAAAAAGAAATGGGTTGTAAAATAGTCTGTCATTCCGAAATATATTGGAGGAGAAGGGTTCATAATACCAGAAGATGAGGGAATTCAATGAAAATCAAATGAGATCAGGATATATTGAGAAAATGGAAGGAAAATAATGTACGACTCAAGATAAAGAATAGCTATGAGTTAATGGGAGGATTTAAAGGTTCAAAGATTCCTGGTTGATGTGGGAAGAGTTTGCTGATAGAGGTTCAAAGGAAGCAGGATCAAAAGAAGCGGGTGGCTGGATGAATGAGGTGTTTAGTATATGGGAAAACAATGGACATTGTTGGAAGAGTGGCTGCATGGTAAAAGAGAGAATGGCGCACAAGAATGCGCCACAAAGAACAGGATAGCATAAAGTTAAGCAAAAAGTGAGAGAGAAAGAAAACTGAATCAATAAAGCGACTATGGGGATTGCGAACAAAAATTCAAGATACAAAAGTAGCCAAAATGTACAAATATTAATTACTAAATGAATCTTGAATAAACAAAGAATAAAAATGCACTCTATTACCCGAAGACAAAATTATTGTTTTTACTAAATGAATCTTGAATAAACAAACAATAAAAATGCACTCTGTTACCCGAAGACAAAATTATTGTTTTACAACAGAGTGAAATTTTGAAGGCTGAATCTCGATAACAGAGGCGAGATAGACCTGAATTATGCAAGAGATGAAGGAACTGATTGAAAGCTGTTCATAACTGCGGAAGTGACTGTTGAGAATGTTAAAAAAAAGGGAGACATTGAGCAAGTTTAAAATCGGAAATGTGCCAAGAACTGAGGTCACAAGCGATACGTGAAATAAAATTGTAAGTGTCAGTGAGTAACTGGCGAGTGAGTAAAGTTTGTCTTCATAAAAGAAAAATTCCAACGAAATAAAGATTTGGTACGGGAGTCTCGGTTTCAGGGACTTCATGCTATTCAATATGGCTTTTGATCAGGAAAGTAAGACAAAGAAAGCTACATAGGGAAAGAGCTGCGCGCTTATGCAAGCAAAAGGGTGTACGAAAAGTTTGTGTTTTAAAAGAAATGTCATACCTTGATCTCGGGAAGTTCATGATAGAATTGACAAAGGTACAAGATGGAGGGTGTTGCACATGCATGGTGTAGGTGTTCGTTATTCAAGAGCGATTGGAAGTTATACAATAAAACAGATGCTACATACAAACAGAACTGTGTGGTATTCTCTGTATCTGTTTCACATCTAGGCAACACACCCACAAAAAAAAAAATAATTGAAAAAAATGTTAAATGGGGAGGACCATATTAATAAGTACGAGCCAGGATGGAGCGATGGACGCTAGCATGGATAATGGAAGAATAAAAGTCGTTGGGTGATTTAAAATCGTTGATGATTTATTGAGGAGTATCTGGAACTATGTAGGATGAACAAGGAGCATGGCTGGATGGGCAAGGAAAAGACTATAGTGGGACCTCTCAGCAATAAGAAATATATAAACTGCTGAATCAACTTTTTATGGAAATGAAAATAGTGGTCTACAGAATATTCATCGTATACCAAAAATGTCTGTTTGGGTTCGAATTGTAATTATATGTCAAGTTTCAGAAAAAAAATACATGTAATGTAGGAGAATTAATTTTCAGAACAACGAATAGCGTCAGTAAAATAACGGGACAAAAAAACTGTTAGCAAGATGAATAAAAGAAAATAGATAATCTCCTGAAGGGGTGGCATTTTCCATGCATCTAGTTCAAGCAAGGGGAACATAACTCGTGTAATTTCCTGCAATAAAGGTGATTTCACTTTGACAGATTCTTTCTTGAATTAGATATCTACACGAGTCAATAGATATTACTTTTATTTGGCTTGTGGGCGTTTGGCTGGGTACGTTTGAGTTGATTTGGCTGTGGATACGATTACAGAACATTTCTCACAAACTTCTTTTAGATGTGGATATGATTTCAGATTTTTCCACGAGGTTTATTGCATAGAAATTTCTTTCTATTGCTGAAAAATCTCATCACTGGCACCGTAACCGTCAATGAATTAATCTGTGCCTCTTTTTTTTAACACGCAGAACATCTTTCTATACTTGATCTAAGGAACTGGGAAAGGAGATGTTTTTATTATTTACTTGCGTCATCATTTTGAGGAATGATAAATGAAAAACTGTCGAAAACCTAGCTTCACGGTCTCTTTGTCTGTCTGTACAGCTGGGAATAAACAATTTATACGTTACGTGAGTGTGTATGTTTCCAGTACCCACAATGCCTCAATACACCCTCGCCATCCGAAAATGGCCCGGCGCTTCCCCCAAACACCAAATCAGCCTTCATTCCTGCCCTGATTTCTCCTGCGCCATTTGCCCATCGTTATTTTTTTTTTCACTCGCACCTTACATTGTTTGGAGAAAAGCACAGGGCTGAACGCCAAGTTTCTCACCACGCCGTATTTTCCACTTCCAAAGAAGAGCCCTCCGGTTCACGCTTTCTCCCGATTCGTACACCGAGTACTTGCGCGTTTTTTATAGGCCTAGTGTGACAGAGCTGCCCGAGGCATTTGGCCGTTTGTCATAGCGGTAGACTCCGATGTCATAATGATTAATTCCGAGAGGCGTTTCGTTTCGTTCTGCCGCCACAAGTGGAACTTACAACATCAGGTGGTGGAAGAGGCCTCCAACGTCTTCAGAAATATGAATATCATGAAGGAGACGACGTTATTTAAAACCCTATCACTGTGTCTTTAGTCAGAAAACCAGCTTTTAAGTAGAGGACCGTAAGTTAGGCCAAGGAAAACGAAAAGTCGATGGGGTACTTCAGCAAAGTGAGCGAAAACAAAAAATAAGGGAAAAAAAATCTGCCCGGTGGCTAAAGTGCATTGTCTCATGGTGGGCCAAGTAGCAGCAGCAGCAGCTACCCTCAAAACCCTACCCCCTCCGCCATGACTCCCCCTGAACATACCCACCATTTGCCCCCCTGCGCCACCCTCTTCCTCTCGCCCTTTTAACCATTTCTTTTGAATTTTAACGAATTTTTTCTTGAATGTCGAACTGAGGCAGGGGCTTCAGCTGTAAATGGTCAGAATGGCTAATGGGCTTTTAAAACAATCAATAAACAAAGTTCTTTTATTTCGTTCGAATTCATTTTTTTATTTAATGTTTTATCTGTAATTTTAGGATACGGCTTTAGAAAGTTCCAAATATCAGTAACCTGAAGAGGAAACTCATCTAGTCTAAAAATTGTAGGTTATCTTTATTTTACGTTTTAGAATGATGTAGGTTATTTCATCCAATGATTCCTCGCTTATAGCTGTGCTTTTTCATGAGGCCGTCTAAATTATAGACACTTACCAAAGTGCACGACAGTCCAGAACAAACCGAACTTCCACTTCAAAAAAGAATGAAAGTGTCAATCAAGAAATAATGTAAAATAATGTAAAATACTCTGCTCGGTTGCCCTGATACCTCTCCGCGAAGATAGTGACCTTGTGATGGAGATGTGGCGGTTAGTATTATTTGCTTTTTCAGAGCTTGAGGACGCAAGAATAATATTAAAATTTTTCCTATAAAGGTGATATGGAAAAAATGATAGTATGCGTGAAATGAAAAGCAGAATCACTGCAAAGCTTTGTAGCCTCCGAAGGTAAACTAAATTTATGACCAATTGATTTGTGATCTAGATCTATGATATCCGAAGTGAAAATTAAAAGATTTTCAGCTTTTCAATAAAATGTTTCTTTTTTTTTTTTTTACAAGCGTCCTCGAGACAAAGACTATGTCCTAAAGCGTTATATCGACCTTTGATCTATAAAATTCATTTGTTGTTATTCAATTCCTATGAATAAAATGCGATAGAAAGCGCCGAGGAAAAATGGCAATATGCAATATCATCAAAATGCAAGCGAGGATATCCACGTCAAAAGAATTCTTACCTAAATTCATGCGATATTGTAAAAAAAAAAAAAAAATCACGTTACCATGCCAAGGATTACCGCCATTACTTACCTGTATTCATAACTACAACCCTTACTTTCCCTGTGTGTTACTTTGCAGAAATACCTACATATCTCTCTTTAAAAGTGTCATATCTTTAAGTCACTTTTTTTAATACCTTAATCAATAATTTTTTGCGTTTATTATACTCCCTCCTGGCTTCAATAATTATTTAGAATGCCGCATACTTTTCAATTTTCGTTGTTAGAAAGACTTAAATATACACTGAGCATGACTTCTTTCCATATAACAGAAGCGACGTACATAGCGAAAAAGTCCCTTTAATATTTTCCGCGACTAGCAGGAGAGGCTTTGGTCAATTTTAAATTACATTACACCTTGCTTTTACGTAAATTTCAATGACTGAAATCCAATAAGACCAAGAGTCAATCGTAGACACCAGGTTACGGAGAGTCAATGCATCAGAGCTAAATTTGACTGAAAGACTTCTGAAATTCAGGTCTCACACTTTTCATAACCTGAATTGTGAACTCTGCACCTTCGTCACTGTGTATTAAACGGGTGAAATATGATCAACTCATATACCGCCTTTTCGACTCAGCCAAAAATCACCGATTGTGAAAATTATAATTCCCCACCTCATTGCTCAGACTGTTTTTAATTATAGTCGTGTGATGGAGCATTCATCGATATGAATACTACCTATTAATGTCATTATCTAATCTCTTTCAAAGTAAATGCTACTTGTAATACAAATTTCTCGCGTCTCTGTTAACAGTATATTTTTGACGCAATCTCAGATTCTTCACCTCGAGTTATTTTGCTGAAGGGCTTTCGCATGCTTTCGACTTCCAGAGCTTTAGATGTTATCACCCGAGTAAATCAGTCTTCCATAACCATTATACGGAAAAAAACCTAAAGGAAGAACAGACATAAAAGAATAAGGAAGAATGGAGATAATAGAAAGCCTGCGTAGAATATATAACACTGCTCAATGGGGTAACAAAACCAGACCAAGAAATATTTTAGATTAATGACAACTCGTTGTGGTACGGGGGAAAAAGAATACCTCAGACGGTGTCCGAAGAATGCTGGAAAATGCGTGGAAAGCACATCTCAGAATTTTGTTTCCAGCAAGTAATGGAAAACAGTTTCGCTTCTGTAATCTTCTTTACATGAAAATTCACAAGGGCTTTATGTCTACTTATGAATAAATACATGGACATTTTGCTTCACTTCATACACGGAAAATCCTGCTATTTTCTGGCATTCTTGTCAGCTGATAATAACGTCGGAGATTAAAATGAAATAAGCGTTATTTTACTTCATAATTTTCCACTTATCATTTGTGTGGCTCGCTGCACACAAATTTCCTTTGTTTTTATAAAGGATATGAGGACTGCAGGAATTCCTGAGAACCAAACTAAAATAGATAAGTAGTTTAAGTGATATTTCAGAAATTATGTTTATAAATCGAATAGAAATATATATGTTTATAAATCGTATATATATATATATATATATATATATATTATATATATATATATATATATATATATATATATATATATACATATATATACATATATATCACGTGTGTATGTATTTATGTATGTATGTATATATAAATATTGAGAGAGAGAGAGAGAGAGAGAGAGAGAGAGAGAGAGAGAGAGAGAGAGAGAGAGAGAGAGAGAGAGAGAGAGAGAAATGGGGTTGGGGAGCTGTTGGTAGCTGGTGTAATGTAGAGAATTTAGCTTCAAGTGACCATAGGCACAAAAATGCCCGTGGTCACTTTGGGAGAGGCTGGTGGTACCAGTATGTGCGAAAGTATATTACAGGGTAAAAAGGCCTAAGTAGGTCGCTAGGTAATACCCGGGGCAAAAACCTGGAATACTCAGATGCCCCCTTTTTACCCATTTGCATCTGTCACAAAGTGAGGGACGATTAATTTGTTCTGGTAGTGCACATTTGGGTTAAAGAAGGTTGGGTGGAAATGTGGCAAAAGACGAGAGGGAGAGGAAATAACGGGGAGAATAGGGTAATAGATGTGGTGAAAATTTGTCGAAAGAAGAGAGGGAGAAGTATTAACGGAAGAGAGCGAGGTAAGAGATGTTGTGAAGATGTGGCGGCAGAACATGTGGTGACGATGTGTTAACATTAATGACTGAAGAGGAAAAAAAAGACTGCTTAGAAGATAGGGAAAGAATGATTTTACACAGCATTTAAAGAACAAGATTAAGGCTAAGAAAAAAAAAAAAAAGAAATAAAGAAACGAGTGTGATAGGGTTATCAAACCTGTTGAAAAAATACGAAAGAACAGCATCATCGGCTACTGAAAAAAAAATAAAATAGAGAGAGAGAGAGAGAGAGAGAGAGAGAGAGAGAGAGAGAGAGAGAGAGAGAGAGAGAGAGAGAGAGAGAGAACTTCAACAGCTACAACGACAAGAAGACAGGTGAAATGTGGTTATGATGATTAATGTGCATTAAAAAATTGCGATGGCTGTACTGAGCTGAGGAAGAGAAGAACGAGGCCTACGGCAATGCAAAAAAAAAAGAAAAAAAAGTAAGTAAAAAGAGAGAAGGAAAGAAGATTGTCAAGACGAGAATCTGTTATTACCCAGGGGGAACAAAACCTTTACTATCATTTTTTTCAGGTTCGGATTTTAGCCCATTCGCGTTCTCTTCACGCAGTGACAACAGAAGCCAACAATCCAAATGAACAAGAATGTAAGAAATAACGACTCTACGAGGAATGTTACTTCTCCCTTGAAATTATGTGGTCAAGTTATAATATCGGGGAAGTCATGTTTACTTTGATTTTTTTTTTTTGTACTGTTCAATTCTCATTTTCACGTTATTATATTTTTTTTTTATGTTTGGGCTCAGGGAGGATTCTCCGTAGTTTTAGCTCTAATCTGAAACACAACTGGAATTACATCTAACATTATTATTTCTCATCTAGCACTGTAAATTATTTCTCATTTACCACTTGAAATTACTTCTCATCTACCACTGGAAATTACTTTTCATCTACCACTGGGAATTACTTCTCATCTAGCACTGGAAATTATTTCTCATCTATTTTTCACCTACTACTGGAAATTATTTCTCATCTATTTCTCATCTACAGTACTACTGAAATTATTTCTCATCTACCAGTGGAAATTATTTCTCATCTAGCACTGGAAATTATTTCTTATCTAGCACTGGAAATTATTTCTCATCTACCACTGGAATATTTTTCATCGACCAGTGAAAATTATTTCTCATCTACCACTGCAAATTATTTCTCATCTACCAGTGGAAATTATTTCTTAACTACCAGTGGAAATTATTTCTCATCTACCAGTGGAAATTATTTCTCATCTACCACTGGAATTATTTCTCATCGACCAGTGAAAATCATTTCTCATCTACCACTGGAAATTATTTCTCATCTACCACTGGAAATTATTTCTCATCTGCCACTGGAAATTAGTTCTCATCTGCCACTGGAAATTATTTCTCTTCTGCCACTGGAAATTATTTTTTCATCTACCACTGGAAATTATTTCTCATCTACCACTGGAAATTATTTCTCATCTGCCACTGGAAATTATTTCTCACCAGCCACTGGAAATTATTTCTCATCTACCACTGAAAATTACTTCTCATATACCAATGTTAATTATTTCTCATCTTCCACTGGAAATTATTTCTCAACTACCACTGGAAATTATTTCCCATCTACCAGTGGAAACTATTTCTCATCTACCAGTGGAAATTATTTATCACCTACTAGTGGAAATTGTTTCTCATCTACCAGTGGAAATTATTTCTCATCTACCACTGGAATTTATGTCTCATCTACCAATAGAAATTATTTATCATCTACCACTGGAAATTATTTCTCATCTACCACTGGAAATGATTTCTCATCTACCAGTGGAAATTATTTCTCACCTACCACCGGAAATTATTTCTCAACTACCACTGGAAATTATTTCTCAACTACCACTGGAAATTATTTCTCATCTACCAATGGAAATTATTTATCATCTACCACTGGAAATTATTTCTCATCTACCAGTGGAAATTATTTCTAACCTACTAGTGGAAATTATTTCTCAACTACCAGTGGAAATTATTTCTCATCTACCATTGGAAATTATTTCTCATCTACTAGTGGAAATTATTTCTCATCTACCACTGGAAATTATTTCTCTGAGAAAATTAATCCCTCGAATCGCACAATGAAAAGTCATCATCAGGCAAACTAATCTTTCGTAATTCTCTTGAGCTACACACAAACGGCAAAGTTAGTTAGTAGCTTGAGTACTGAAAAATAACTATGAAGGAGAAAATAAATACTGCTAATAACAGCAACATCAGCAGCAGCTGCAACAACAACAACTATAATAACTTAGGCTGTACAGGTAATTGCTAACACAAAAGACGAGCACAGACTCCGATACCCAAACCATTTTTTATATGCGCAGTCAACTTCGCAAGTTTAAGGTTTCGTTGCTGGGAATTCCCAGCCGGATTCTTAGGTCTCTTCAGGTAAAACCAAGTGTATCCCATAAAATTCCTAAAATCAGTTTATTTTAGTCTAATTTAGACCAACTGAGAGGAAAAAAAATCAATACAGTAGTCACTGTTTGAAGAATGACATACAATCTACATCCCTTTATAGCAGAAAAATAGGTAAACGTAACTCAAAATAAATATAAAACACCAATAAAAAGCTAGAAAGATCCGAAATATTTACAAGGGCTTACACTCTATGAAAACCTGTAAACATGGCTTCCAAATACCTACTTAATCTAGCCTCGGAGTTTCCAATTTTCTTTCAATGCCCCGTATTTTGAAAAGAAGCGCAAAGCATAAGTATCAAACAGTTCATATTTCCTACTTGTGCTTTGACCAAAATCCAGATATATATTTTGTAAATAATTTTGTGTGTTCTTAAATCTGGTTTGTCTGGAGGCCCTTTAAAATACTTTTTGATTATCAAATAACTTAGGGCTGAGCTTCACGTCGGAACTGTGTGAGTAGTTTCAACGTTGCAGAATCTTTAATACTGTCAAGTGCAGCAAAATAATAATATGTATAAAACGCGATGCGTATCCATACATTTACTCTGTATTTGTGTGCAGCAAAAGAAGTTTTACCGGTAATAACATTCACGTTTAGACTTCTTAACATCTGGCCTGGGACCAACCTCTTATATCACTGGTCTCTAAGTTTACTTAAGGAAGGTACCTTGGTCAGAGCTTTGGGATGGTTGGGACTTTCCATCTAAACCACTTCTAATACTACTACTACTACTACTACTAATAATAATAATAATAATAATAATAATAATAATAATAATAATAATAATAATAATAATAAAAGGTGTTGTTGCAAAATCTTTGCTGAAATAACTGATAGTGACATCTCTATTTTCTGATGTCATCCTTCTCCTTTCTGTATCTTAAAGAGAGAAAAACATTTTAGGTCGTTTTATAACCCACCCCCCACTCTCTCTTCTGAATATTATAATACGTAGTTCATTTTATTATTTCAGAAAAGTTAGACCGGCGTTATAAATTAGCCAAGTTAACGGCTAAGACAAGAAAATAAAATAAAGAGAAAGAAAGAACAACCTGCACAAACTTCGAAGTAGACAAGACACGGATGAATTAGTGCAGAAGAAAGAAAGAACTTAATTTAATAATAGAATAAATTAGTGTAGAAAAAAGAAAGAACTTAATTTAATAACAGAATAAACGAAATCTGACACTCATAACGAAAGCTTGATAAAGGTACAAGAACAAAGAACGCAATGATGATAATTTAGAATTAAAGACATAATGGTTGCAGATTACGAGTTAGTGAAAATTACGCTGACGAAGCGAAAGCAGAAAGGATATTGTCTTCGGAGAAACAGACACAAGAGAAAGGCTAATAAAAAGGAAAAGATAGATTATCAATACGTATAATTAATGGCCTTGAAGGAGAGGCCTAAGCTAAGGAGTCGTGGAGGAGCAAAAAAGAAGAGAGAGAGAGAGAGAGAGAGAGAGAGAGAGAGAGAGAGAGAGAGAGAGAGAGAGAGAAAAAAAGGAGATATTAAACAAGATTGGTGGAGATGTATCGGAAGCCAGCCATTAGCACCATTCGAACCTTTTGAGTGTATATGAAGCACAATTAGACAGACAGACAGAGACACACACTCTGCCCCCCCCCCACCCCCGCTATCTCTCTCTCTCTCTCTCTCTCTTTTATGGTTTCTTTTAGCGACAGAACTGGCGTGCCCGGGCGAGACTCCTCTCTCCCGCCAGGTGCTGCCATCTAGAGAGAGAGAGAGAGAGAGAGAGAGAGAGAGAGAGAGAGAGAGAGAGAGAGAGAGAGAGAGAGATAACCAGGCATTTAGAGTCACATTTGCCACTGACACAGTTAATGAACAGCATGCATGGGAACAATATTAAAATCGTAAAACGATAAGTGTCCTACTTGCGAATGAAGTTTTTCAAATGCCTCGGTGAATACTTAACGGGGTGATCTCGAATCTGCAGCTGAACAACCTACGACACATGTTTAGTTATACATCAAGAGAGGATCCTCTTGAAATGAGAATGTTAAAAGGCTAGAAAATATCTGAAAACCGCTGAAAAATACGTTATCTAGAAATATCTACGATTCACGCAATGGCCTTCACGCATGTTCGTAGTCGGGGCGGAGTTGAGTGCAGCTGGGAGGGCAAAAAAGGTAATCTCTGGACAAACTTTCTAATCGTTTATCATCCACAAAACATTAAAAGTTTGTCGTTGGTTTATCATTGCAAAACATTCACCGTAGCTTCTTAAAGACTGTAGATTCTGATATATCAGTCGCATTTCACAACTTTTGTGCATTTCATATACTGTACTGAACTGTTTCTCTGTTGCCAGCGTGTGGGAAGTGGAAAAACATATCCACTCTCCCCCCGACACACCCACCCCCCAAAACACCACGGCTCATTAATGATCTAAAGAGCGAAAAACAAGGCAAAGGTCAAAACCATATTTTCTGTATTTTTCTTTTAAATACATTTGAGCTTCAAGTCATCGATCGTAGCTTATGGATAATCTTTACTCAGTTCACTTTCACTCACAGTGTTCACAGACAACACTGTTTTGCTAGGTATGCTTTCAGTTAATTATAGCAATTAACTGTTTATCATATTTGGTCGTTTTCGAATATACATAAAAATTGGCCCTAATTAAGCAGTTAACTGTTCATCGTATTTGGTCCTTTTCGAATATACATAAAAACTGGCCCTAATTAAGCAGTTAACTGTTCATCGTATGTGGTCGTTTTCGAATATGCATAAAAACTGGCCCTAATTAAGCAGTTAACTGTTCATCGTATGTGGTCGTTTTCGAATATGCATAAAAACTGGCCCTAATTAAGCAGTTAACTGTTTATCGTATGTGGTCGTTTTCGAATATACATAAAAACTGGCCCTAATTAAGCAGTTAACTGTTCATCGTATGTGGTCGTTTTCGAATATACATAAAAACTGGCCATAATTAAAAAAACGTCAACTGTTCATCGTATGTGGTCGTTTTCAGAAAAGTGGAATAAAAAATAAAAACATGAAAAACTGGCCATAATTAAAAAAAACA
>NC_089768.1:16637500-16660000 GCF_040412425.1 Macrobrachium rosenbergii | reverse complement strand
AACTACTAACCTTAGCAAAAGGTAGAAGTACTAGCCTTAGCAAAAGGTAGAACTACTAACCTTAGCAAAAGGTAGAAGTACTAACCTTAGCAAAAGGTAGAAGTACTAGCCTTAGCAAAAGGTAGAAGTAGTGGTAGAAGCAGCCAGTCCTTCGCTGAAATGATTTTCAGCATAACGACTCGCGAGAATTATGATGAGTATACCTTGGCTGTGTCCACCTTTGCCGTAAACCAATTAGGCGGTATTGCGTTGGTCGTGTTATAGCCAGCAAGTGGAGCAGTAATATCGATTAATGGCAAATCACGTAGGGCAAAAAAAAAAAAAAAAAAAAAAAAAAAGCTGAATGCCAAATTGATATATATTTCTCATTAACAACATTCGAGCTTAAGTACATATATATGCATGTACGTTTGTGTGTGTGTGTACGTGTGTAATTCTATATATATGAGGATGGCAATCGGGTTTAATTCATGCAGGCAAATAAATGCGAGCCTTTCTTCAATACGAGAAACGAGAACCCCATTAACGTTCGTATGTGTGTCGATTCTCTGGGAAAGCAGGAAAATCTGGATTCAATGGAATTATTTCTTCAGGCGAGAATAAATAGAAATATAACTCTGAGAACAAAAAGTACAACAAAGGTTGAAAAGTTCTTGCAAATTTACATTAAATTTACGTTAAAGTAAAACTAGACCCCACAATGGCCAGTTCGAATAAATTTACATTTATTCGAACTGGCCATTTTGAGGTCTAGTTTTACTTTAACGTATCAACAGTCTTAATCTGTTTTCTTACATTTACTCAATTTATTATTCTAGTAGGTCAAGATATTTTTAGGTTCCATTTCCCAAATTTTTTCAGGCTTGGCTTCAAAAGTAGCGATTTGTTGGAAGATGCCTATGTTTTCTGCATGCTTTTTTGAGCGATCAAGTCATCTGTGCTCGAATGCTTAACTGTTGTTCCCATCCAAAAATTCTGTTACGTTACTAATGTTATTTATTTTCCGCAGGAAGCTGCTTTATTGTCAGACTGCACTGCGTGGAATGGTACTACTGACTTCCCTAACTAATTTATCTGAATGTCACCAGCAACGAAGATTATAATTTTTCATTTAATATTATTGATCTCTAAAACATGCTCTCATTAGGATTACTGTCTCTTGTAATGAGCAAAAATTCAAGTATATCGCTGATTTGCTAAAACAAAGTACTGTCAGTCTTTTTCAGAAGCAACCACGCCTCATTTTCACCTTATTTTCAACCAGACATTTAATGTCAGTGTTGACGCAAAATTTTCATGCAATAAGCTAAATAATTTGCCAATGGTACGGTTAACTTGCATCTAAATGCCTCGTCAATGGTATGGCAACGGCACTAAACAGAATGACAGTTATTTCATGATACCCGTCGGCTCTAGAAATAAAGCTGAATAATCAAAAAAGGATCCCTCTTTCCACTGCTACACTCTTAATTAAGAGCATGACTCTTCATGATGTTTTAAGCATTAGATACATCATTCGCACTCTTCGGTGAGCGTCAATCTACGAGTATATCCAATATTGAGCTTTGTATATCGTGCAGTCATTTCAGTGAGACAACATGGAACAGAAAAACGATCTTGTTGAGGTCCCCATAATTCCGCAAACTTCTCTACATTTCTGGAAATACAATTACTGCCCGGAAGTGTCATATCATTCCCACGGACATCATCGCCTTGTCGATAGGCTCAGTTCAAGTGTCATTACCTTTCATGGTCTCAAGCTCGCTGTTAGGTCTCCTAAGTGTCTCATATTTCTGGAGGATGTTATCACCGGCTGTCAGAGATGTGTTTTCACACTCAACTGTGACCTATTGCGCTTTCCCAAGTGCCTTCAATGCTCACAGTCAAACTATTCTGCGCCTGTACCTGAGTGACATTTTAATTTCAGTAGGGGTTGTACTACAGTACAGCGGAAATACAGTAACAATGCCAATAACCTCAAATTTCAGGTCACACAGCTGTAATACTAATGTTCTTGTTAATCGGGAGTTCAGTCCAAAAATACAAACTATCTGACTACAGATTTCATCGGAATTATTACTGTTGAGGCATGTATGGTTCTCTCTCTCTCTCTCTCTCTCTCTCTCTCTCTCTCTCTCTCTCTCTCAAGATATCTATATATATATACAAATACATACACATATACAAATACATAAGTATACAGTATATATATATATTTGTAAATTATATATAAATTATATATTATACAAAGCAATGATTTGTTTCATTTCACAGAAAATTTCAGTATGTGGAGACGCTTACATTTAGTGCGCGAATCTGGTTTATAAAAAAACAACGATTAAGATATAATCTAAATGGGAGGCTTTAAAGTGTCATTCTTGTTGACCCTCAAATAAGGTCAAGAAAAAATTTTTTTTTTTCAAATCACCTGAGACTTTGTTGGACCAGTAAATGCCTCAAAATAAGACAGTTTGTAGTACACTAATAGAAATACTATAACTGACAGCATAGAATCACGTGTATATATATATATATATATATATATATATATATATATATATATATATATATATATATATATATATATATATATATATATATATATATATATACCAGTGGCCGATTGGAGTCTACAAGATGATACAGAATGCACAAATGAATTGCTGACTTGCTGCTTAACCGTTTAATATCAGCTGTTTCAGATAGTGCACCTTCAAGTTCTGTTCCCCAGACACATCGCCTTCCGCCCCCACCCCCACCCCCTGGTGTTCCTGCAGTTCGTGATTCTGCCACTGACCAACCCTTCATACCTGTTCTTCCTTCATCTTCAAGCTATCCTCTACTGTCATCAGTCAAGCTCATATTTCTCGATTTATTCCGTCTTCATCTTGAAGCTGTCTTCAATGCACGTCTAGGTAATAATCATACAATTTGCTCATTGCCTTTAAGGCTCAGTCTCTTCAATTCCGTATCTCCTTCCCCATTCTATACTGCATTTCTCTATTAATGAAATTGGAATTCATTCTCTCTGGCTTATCAGAATTTGGGCTGAAGCAGAACTTAGCGGGACCCAAACACTTGAAATTGTCTACTATCCATTTCAGGGACCGCGAGTCATCGTTTTTCTCAAATATCTTTCAAACTAATCATTTGATCGAAATGGTACTTGGACACGGCGCACAAGACACCTCCCGCTAATTTTTGGTAATATAGTGCATTGTCAAATGGTGTTAGCTAAGGCGTTTACTCTTGACTTTTAAAGGCAAAGTCGCATGAGTCAGCAGGACTGGTTCTACGCAATCGAACGTCCTCCGCTATCCCCCATAGACAGGAAAGGTGGGGGGGGGGCGAAGATGGGGAAGCCAGGAAAGTGGGTTGAGGGAGGGATGAGGAGGGGAAGGGAGAGGGAGGAACGGGATGGGGATAAAGGACGTTAGAATGCACAGTTTGGCGATCCTTGGCAACGCCATGTAAGTCAAGAGTAATCGCCTTAACTAACACCATCTGACAATGCGTTATATTACCAAAAATTAGCGGGAGGTGTCTTGTGCACTGTGTCAAAGTACCATTTCGATCAAATAATTAGTTTGAAAGATATCTGAGAAGAACGATGACTCGCGGTCCCTGAAATGGACAGTAATCTGCCTTCGAATAATTAACTATTATGCCTTGTTATTGTAAATCCTTCTCTTCAGCCTGATTACTGAAAGCTTTATAATGGTTCTACTTTTACCTGCCCGGGACATCACCTTCATGCTAGTGGTGTTTATCTCTTTGTTTCCTTTTTCGACTGGTGACGTAACTGCCTCTATTGGTACTACTTCGGCTGAATTTCACCCGAGGTGTTGTAGTCTCTCTCTCTCTCTCTCACGCCGTCTTAACTTTATTTTCATTCAGTGAGGTGCCTCTCCTCTAATGCTATGATTTCGAAAAAGCTTCTAGCTTCGATTTTCCTCGATTCCTTTTTGAAATTCCGGGTGCTATGAGTTGGGGCTACCTCGAAGTTTATTCCAATTATATCATATTTTTAATCCGGTAATTTTTCCTTTTTTCTCTAGGTCAGTGGAAGATAAAATAAGGTTACAGCTATTTATGCCCTACAGAAACGATACGAACATATGTAACAAATGAATTCGTCTGGTTCGGATATTTATATGTAAGTACAACGATGACGACTATTATTCTGATAAATCTTTTTATATAGATTTTTATATAGTATTTCACTCGTGTATAAATCTTGCTGGTGGACCGACCACTTAAAAAGCTTATATGACGTTTCCTCTTTTATCTACTTACTGCATATTAACATTCGTACTACGGTCTTGTGTGCCTTTAGTTTACTGAATAAATAGGTGTGTGTGTGTATATATATATATATGTATATATATAAATGTAATTGCACTGACTCCTGGGAAACAGAAAAGAACTCGCAAGATCTTAAGATCTTTTTCTTTAACCATAAGCTCACGTCGAATGTCTGCTTTTGTAGGAATAATCATTCTGCAGACTGCTTGCGAAGTAGCTTCAGCTCTATGGCCACCTGCCTGTTACTTTATCCGTTTCCACCTTTAATTCCAATCTTCTTATTCTAAAAGTTATCTCTCTGAGATGGCCCCCCTTCAAAAAAAAATGTGCCCAATATCCCACACGGTAACATGATCATCTTAAGTTTAACGTTCAAATCTCTCTCTCTCATATGATCATCTGAAGTTCAACGTTCAAATCTCTCTCTCTCTCTCTCTCTCTCTCTCTCTCTCTCTCTCTATGATCATCTTAAGTTCAAGGTTCAAATGATCATCTCTCTCTCTCTCTCTCTCAAATCTCTCTCTCTCTCTCTCTCTCATATGATCATCGTAAGTTCAACGTTCAAATCTGTCTCTCTCTCTCTCTCTCTCTCTCTCTCTCGTTCCCAAAATACACCAAAAGAGGCAGTGCTCCTTGTCAGGACGTGGGACCAAAACATGACAATAAACGCTGTCGACATCTGGGCGTCATGAAACAACAACACCTATCGCAATCACCTCTTGGCAGGTAACGGCGATGGACTGCTGCGCAAAATTATCGGAGAGAAACCAGCCGACCAGCGATCGAGTTTTTTCAGCTTTTAGAAAAATGTTTGCACGCTTTGTTACGCCGGATTGCTTCGCAGCGAATTAATCTATTGTAGCCGTGATTTAGCCAAGAGCGACTGAAAGCAATTAATAAACCTGTTGTATTCCAATATCGAAAAGATTTCTACATGGCAATATCGCCAGTAGAGTATGAGGTCAGAGTTAGCTCTCGAATCATGAACTATTTCAAGTCGAAAGCTCCTTAAAATATTTCTGATAAATAGCGTATCAGCAGAGAAGCTGGCCAATTTACCTTTCAGTAAAGAGTATGTAATCTATAGCTTCTGAAACAAACGCGAAGCAGCCGTGCAAGAAGCTTCAGTTAACGAATGAACGATTTTGTGTTCCTCAGCAACAACAAACAAATGTACCAATAAATGGTGGATGATGTGAAGTAAAATCTACAATACACTGAACGAACGAAATGAGTTCTGTAACAAGTGAAATATAGCTTCGAAATATTACTAAAATACATATAAAGTAAATCTGCAAAAGAAAAAAACTACGTATACATGTACAGAGAGGAATCACAAACCTTTTTAGAAAATTCTCTCGAGTTATTCTTCGAGGGACTCGACCTTCACAGGGACATCAGGGTTTTGGCCATCCCAGTTTATGCCACATTCTTGTTACAGGTCATCCATTTTCTATCTGAAAGTAATAATCACAGTAAATTCTACGTAAACACTTCCCCCCATTTTAGTTTTCTGAAAAAAAAAAAAAAAAAATATTGTGCCGGCTTTGTCTGTCTCTGTCCGCGCTTTTTTCTGTCCGCCCTCAGATCTTAAAAACTACTGAGGATAGAGAGCTGCAAATTGGTATGTTGATCATCTACCCTCCAATCATCAAACAAACCAAATTGCAGCCCTCTAGCCTCGGTAGTTTTTATTTTACTAAAGCTTAAATTAAGGCATTATCGTGCTTCTGGCAACGATATAGGATAGGCCACCACCGGGCCGTGGTTAGAGTTTCATGGGGCGCGGTTTATATAGCATTATACCGAGACCACCGAAAGATAGACCTAATTTCGGTGGTCTTGATTATACGCTGTCGTGGCTGTACAGAGAACTCGATTGCACCAAAGAAACTTCGGATAATTTTTTACTTTTTTATTAGATTACTGATTATCTCCCATGAATGAAATAAGTCGCATGTTGCAATATAAATGTCAAAATAGCATCTGTTGTTCACCGTCCCTCTGAGGATTCGCAAAGAGAAGGTGAAGTTAGTACATCGTGTACATACAGTATGTGACAAGAGCTATAAATACAACATGGTATAACTGCGTGCAGTTGTATCTGAGGTTATAAACCACTCTCAAAATTGGATCCCTTTGCCCTTTTGTGTGTTCTTATGGTTATATTCCATGCGCGTCCTACACTGCAGAATGTATTCCTTAGGTCTTGTGGCTCCTTTTTTTAGGCCCACTTGTCGTTGTGAGATAAGAAAGGGTCACGGGTCTGGTTTGACATTTGGATGGTCTCTTCGTCTAGAGTTTGGCATCTACCTAGTTCTCTTCTCTCTCAAAGAATGATGGAATTCTTAAATAACTTTGACAGAGGTGAAGATGAGCACAGTAGACTAATGAACATGATTCCCGTCGCGAACAGCAATTTTAAAATACATCTTCAGTTTCATAAAAAAAAAAAAATTGGGCTCTCTGAGAAAGGTCCGCCAAAAAATTTCGCTTACACATTTTCACAGTTCTTACATAGTATGTGAAAATACCAATTCGCCTCTTTTCGATAAGTAAAGTGAATAACTGTATATTTGGATTGATGCTACACGTACGCCAAAATCGTCTCTTAAACACAATGACCATTTGTGTTTAAGGAACGATTTTGGCAGACTGGTAGGATAAATCCAAATATACAATTATTCATTTTACTTATCGGAAAAAGCCGGATTGGTATTTTTCACATATTATGTAAAAACAATGAAAATGTGTAAGCGAAATTTTTAGCACACATTTCTCAGAGCCCAATTTTTTTCTTTTATGAAACTGAAGATGTATTGTAAAATTGCTGTTCGCGACGGGAATCATGTTCATTCATCTACTGAGCTCATCTTAACATCTGTCAGAGTTAGAATTCCATCATTCTTTGAGAGAGAAGAGAACCAGGTAGATGCCAAACTCTAGTCGAAGAGAATATCCAAATGTCAAATCACACCCGTAACCCTTTCTTATCTCACAACGACAAGTGGGCCTAAAAAAAGGCGCCACAAAACCTAAGAAATACATTCTGCAGTGTAGGACACTCATGAAATAAAACGATAAGTCTACGAAATACCTTTCATAGACTTATTCTGTTTGAAATTTCAGAAACTGAGTAGCTCTTGGGCTCTCTGTAATTAACTGAATTCGATTAAAAGTATGCATAATTAGAAATAAAAGTCTTGCCTTTAAAAATAGAAAATATTAATTAAGGACTTTAGGCATCCCTCTTAAAGAAAATGAATAGCATACAATGATTGTATATATGGTATGTACTATCTTGTACGCACTTGTTAAAAATATTACAAGTACACGAAATCACGCACATATCATTACATATCAAGTGATCAGTATGAATTTTAAAAAAATATTACATTCTGAAGTAGAAATGACAGAGAATATAACGAATCCTTCACTTTGGCAACTGCTCTCTCTCTCTCTCTCTCGTTATGTGAGCCCACGCAGCTGTACATATCTTAATTCTTTCTCTGCAGGCTGAGCACTCTCTCTCTCTCTCTCTCTCTCTCTCTCTCTCTCTCTCTCTCTCTCTCTCTCTCTCTCTGTGTGCTTTCAAAGGTTATAACCAGCGCCTTGTCCCCCATCCATCATCTTAGGACAGGGGCATCAGGTGGACCCTCGACTTCCAGAACCCGGTTTCAATCAGCCAATGAGAGCAGGCCCGGATGACGCAACAGGAAGGTGATTGGACGACCGTGCCCCTGGTTGGAGATCGGTTTGATGACGCCAGTTCCCGAGGGTTTCGTAGGCCTTAGGAAAAGATGCTTTCATGTTCGTTGACGGGTAAAGAGGTGGGGCGCTCTGAGGTCTGATGCATCATAATCGTACCTTTATTCAACCCATGGAAATTGAAGCCCGTAGGCCTATCCCGTCTAGAGGCCTCGCCAGGTTACCGCTAAGACTATAGTTTGCGGGGACGATATCCTGTGTTATACAGGTATCATCATACTCCAAGATTACCTCATTATCGCTAAGGACAGTAGGCCTATAAAAAGACCGCTCTCTCCCAGACCAGCGGCGAGACCAGACATTAGGGTTAATGTTATTTAAAGACGGCGTGAGCCTCATCCTCGAATTGGTTACGGCTCAAGGAAAATGCAGTCCTGCGTTCACAAGGTGATGGATGGAAGGCGCAACACTCTTTTCCCGTCAGTTCACTGTTGTTATTGTCCAATTTTTAGTATATATATATACATTTAAAATGTGCGTGTGTGCGTGTATGTGTGTGTATGTATGTATGTATGTATGTATGTATATATATATATATATATATATATATATATATATATATATATATATATATATATATATATATATATATATTACAGTCGACTTACTGAAGCTGAAAATAACGGCGACAACTGAACGGCGCTTATGACAATCTGGGTTACCTGAACAACATGTAAAATTATGCTGATTAGTAATTCATTCACAAAGAAAATATGCCAATCCACAGAGGCCCAGGTATAAGGAGAAATATACCGCAGAAAATACTTTTGTTTCCTTTAATTCGAAGTATCTTGTCTTAGCTCTTCTTTCCACGAAATATTCTTTTCAAGATCAATTTAATGCTTGCCAAGTTTGTGTACAGCGGTAAAAATTAACACAATACTCTATGCGATTGATGTGAGTGAGATGATGAAAAAGACCACTGTCATGAATGTCATATACTTTTACGTGCATTTACACAAAGCATAAGCGAATGCGTGCCCACGCATGTACTCGCACGCACTTATTCACACACACACACACACACACAAACATATATATATATATATATATATATATATATATATATATATATATATATATATGTGTGTGTGTGTGTGTATATAAAATATATCGATATGTATATATACATATATAAAAATATATATTATTTCTTTCTCTCATTTTTCGTTTTTCGAATATCAAGCCGTGGCTAACAAGATAAGATGGAGCAATGATCACTGCCCCATTCACAGTTAAACTGCTAAATCACTGATGAACCCACTGTGCAGAAAACTTCCACGGCAATAGCCGCTTCATACACCTATCCAGAAAGTTCACGAGCAGCTTGTCAAATGCCCTACACACACTGCGCCTCTCACCTCTATTTTAAAATGCATTCTCTCTCTTGCTGGATTTTGATGCCCCTCCTTTCCAATTCCTCTTTTACTTCATCTATCTATTCTTTAACACACACACACATATAGATAGATATATATGTGAATATTTATATACATATACATATATATAAATATATATATATATATATATATATATATATATATATATATATATATATATATATATATATATATATATACACATATAAATAATACACATATATATACATATATGTGTGTGGTGTGTTTTAAAATGTGAATGAAATTGGTTTGTTATTGTATAAATACTCGTTTTTACAGTAAAATATACAAATATTTTTAGTATAAAACTTTCTCTATGTGCTACCGTGGATAAGTTGATATTAAACGACCGTCGCTGCAAAGGAGTGACAAACTGGATAAAAAAAAATCCCAAGGAGTGACAGAAATATAATTCTAATCGTAATTACTGAGATAAATCCTAACCTAAGTTTGGGAGCCACGTCCCACCTGACACTGAACCCATTAACCTCACCTAAAATTGTTATAAATAGCACTTGAAAAACTATACTCCCTAACCTAACATTTCGTAGATTAGGTGTAACTTTGCCCTGCTTGACAATTGTGGCTTTCCTTCTCTGGAGGCTCCTTTAATCTTGCCTGAACACTTGTTAGCAGGGGCCAACAACCTAAACTAACCTCTCCTAGAGGGACTACATCCTGAACTAACTTCTCCTACAGGGACTACATCCTGAACTAACTTCTCCTACAGGGACTACATCCTGAACTAACTTCTCCTACAGGGACTACATCCTGAACTAACTTCTCCTACAGGGACTACATCCTGAACTAACTTCTCCTACAGGGACTACATCCTGAACTAACTTCTCCTACAGGAACTACATCCTGAACTAACTTAACCTACAGGTACTGCATCCTGAACTAACTTCTCCTACAGGGACTACATCCTGAACTAATTTCTCCTACAGGGACTACATCCTGAACTAACTTCTCCTACAGGAACTACATCCTGAATTAACTTCTCCTACAAGAACTACATCCTGAACTAACTTCTCCAACAGGGACTACATCCTGAATTAACTTCTCCTACAGAGGCTACACCCTGAACAAACTTATCCTACAGGGACTACATCCTGAACTAACTTCTCCTACAAGGACTACATCCTGAACTAACCTCTCCTACAGGGACTACATCCTGAATTAACTTCTCCTACAGGATCTACATCCTGAACTAACTTCTCCTACAGGGACTACATCCAGAATTAACTTCTACAGGAACTACATCCTGAACTAACTTCTCCTACAGGGACTACATCCTGAACTAACTTCTCCTACAGGGACTACATCCTGAATTAACTTCTCCTACAGAGACTACACCCTGGACAAACTTATCCTACAGGGACTACATCCTGAACTAACTTCTCCTACAGGGACTACATCCTGAACTAACTTCTCCTACAAGGACTACATCCTGAACTAACCTCTCTTACAGGGACTACATCCTGAACTAACCTCTCCTACAGGGACTACATCCTGAACTAACCTCTCCTACAGGGACTACATCCTGAACTAACTTCTCCTACAGGGACTACATCCTTAACTAACGTCTCCTACAACGTCCTAACGGAACTTTTGGGCGGGAGGGTGTTTGCACCACTCCGACCGCCCTCCCCTCCCTTTTTTAACTTTGTATACATTTAACATATCACTTACCTCGAATTTTGATATATAGATAGTACTTCTCCTTTAATTCATTATTTTTGTCACGCTTTTATTATACAACGCATTTCAACATTATCGTGTGGGCGTATGTTTTACATATAGGCAGGACACAAGTCATCTTTTCATTATGAAGCCATCTACAAACCATTTAAAAACTGTAGTAATTATTTAAACTCAGTTATACAATTTCTTTCAACAAATAATGAAAACGATAATGATTATAGCTCTGTGATAATAACTGAAGAAGCCAACTCAAACCAAGAAATGATTAAAGTTGTATTTCAAATCAAGAACGTGTAACTAGGACATTATAATTCAACATAACGAAGACAGCAATAACTGCGATGATAAAATTCTTGCTTACTCAAAATGGCGAGTCGACTTGCTTCATGGTAACTCTTTAAAGACGGCAGCTTTCAAAAAACAACAATAAATCAAACGCAGGAAGGTTTTTTTTTTTTTACTTGATCCCCATCAAACAGCCTCAAGTCCTTTGCCGAGCTGCGACCTTGGTGTGGTTACTGCCACATTGGGCCATGGATGTGACTGAATGTTCTGAGTTACTCTCATATGCGCTTTCTGAATCTTAATGGACTATATCACATTCACCTTTCACTGATCTATTTTCATTATCTGGCGTCGCGATGACTATGGTCATCAATACCATCATGAGCATAAGCTACGTGCTCAAGTTCTCGATACCCAGCATTTAAGGGAAAACTTTCACCAGTTGGTCACATTTTAAGAATTTTTACAGTTATCCTGTTTCAAATATAGTCGATTATGGCGCACCTGAGATTTCTTTATTATCAAAGAACATTCATATAAACACAGAAGGATGATGGCGAGAGAATAATTCCTTGACAGACGAACAGAATTTCTTAATCAGACCTTCTCATTCAAAACATTGTTGCGTAAATTCGATTGCTCTTAACATTAAAGAAATATCATATTCTCTGAAGAAATGTAAATAGAAAGAACCAGGAATAATCAGAATTATTCTGTTTTTTTCTTACTTCGGTGACGATTTCGCTTGATGAAAATTCACGAGAAAAATGTCAGAAAGATATATACATTGCAACTTTCTCGACTGCAGTCCAAGGGAAGCTAAGTATATCAGGTGCACCTTGATCGTAAAGGTTGACAATACTACTTCTCTACAAAGTAATATTTACTCTTTTTCTTTTTTATGTGGAATGACAAAGTAGATCGTCGTATATCAATCTGAATGTTATGAAAATAGGCATTTCATTTCTTATTTAATGCAAATGAACGCATGGCAAACATCGATTCTTTCTTGATGAAGATCCTCATTATACTTTAAAATTTAACACTAAACGGAAAACGAATGGTAGCGGGTAGTGAAGTAGACCATTGTATATTAAGTAACCGAATACATTTTATTTTAGATGCAACAGCCATTGATAACAATTTTGATTATTGCCAGAACGAGGCGCTAAGTTGTCAGCACAGTCTAGAATTAGAAGGTCTTTGGGAACGCGGTCTACAGAACAGACAATCTTATCAGGTGATTTTATCACGTTTCCAACCATCAAGTGGGCAGTAAACAGACCTCGAGAGCTTGCTGAGGACTCCGAGAAGAAGAATGTGGAAACGAGAGCCTTTCAAGACTAGAATCTTTATGTTTCCTCTGATCCTTATCGGAAAATATACTGATGGCTAATAATTTTGCCTCAGAGGGATCTTTATTTTTTACTCTTAACAAATTATACTGACCGAAATTGATCTTACCTTAAAATTGTCATATATAAAATTATCGTCAAAACCTGATTATAAATTCGCTAAAGTTCGTTTTCTTACATAGTTCTTGCGACTCTTCCTGCTGATCAGAATGATTCCCTTTGCTGTATCCTTACCGCGAATTTTTTTAAACTATAATTGATCATTAGAGTGCTATTATTTTATAATTCATAAACTACCGATGTCCAAACGTTATCAAAACTACAGCATTACGGTAAGTAGTCTTTAATGTTATTTTCCGTATGTAGTCAAATAATCAATCTGATTTAAAAGTTATCTCTATTGCAACTGATTTCCATTATCACTCATATAATACGTATAAACTTCTGTGTATTATTATAAGCTCTGCTCAAGCTGTAACGACCACAAGTTACAAGGGCGCAGCTGGACTTCATAATTTTGCGGTTGCGATTGATCCAAATAACACTTCAGCCTTGCCGTAACGAATACTGAAGACAGTTAAATAACCTATTACGATGGGAATTTTTCCATGATTAAAAAAAAGTCATAGTAATGTCTTCTAGTGACATCAGTTTGAGTGAAAATGATCTAAAACCACAGATTAATTTGATATATCCCAGCACAAATATTATTATTATATTATTATTCAGAAGATGAAACCTATTCATATGGTACAAGCCCACAGGGGCCATTGGCTTGAAATTCAAGCTTCCAAAGAATATCGTGTTCATTTGAAGAAGTAAGAGGAAGTAAAGGGAAATACAGAAAGAAGGGATCCCTCTCACTTATTAAAAAAAAAAAAAATAATAATCCTTACAAAGGGTCCTCTTGATAAAGACTGACTTGATTGAAAAGGTTTCATCTGTGCGCACCGACTAAAACAGAATTCTGTTATCAGAGATACCGAATCATCATTTTCAGTGATAACTATGTATCAAGGTTTACGCTAATATATATATATATATATATATATATATATATATATATATATATATATATATATATATATATATATGTGTGTGTGTATATATATATATATAAATTATGTATATATACTATATATATATATAAATTATATATATATATATATTATATATATATATATATATATATATTTTTTTTTTTTTTTTTACCGGTTAATACTGTTTTCAGTCTCCAATGCCCAGCAGTCTTCTCTGATTAACTATTTACCCAAGTTTACATTAGCTGAAATTATATCTCGCAATAGTTCCTAATTTGGAACTCACTACATACAACTTTCAGTACATAGCATGAGCTCTTAATAGCCGCGCTAATTGTCTTCGTTGATTTATATGAATACGAGATATTAACGAAAAATTTCCAGATTCACAAACTTCACGTAATTTCTACTCCTTTTTACAGTATTATTTCAGTCCTGAACATAACTTCCTATAGACAGTAACCATCCAGCAAGTTTTGGAAAAGATTTGCTGCTACTTATATCTGGTAGTTTTATTGGCCAGCAAGATTTCCACTGCCCGTGCGGAAATAAATTTTAAAAAGAGTTCTGCTGCTTCTCTGGTATAACCCAATGTAACAATGGACTTAGAGTCTACAGCAGATTCTTGTTATCGTCGTTCAGTACCCATAGTTCTGTACTAATACGCACTGCAATCTATCTATTTAGAAATCAAATGAAAAATAACATGGCTTTAAGGTGAATGTGTATACATGTAAATCTTAGGTATTGCTTACACTTGTAAGAACGTGAAAGAATGGAGAATTAATGAAGGTTTTGCCAGTTAGATTTTATTTTTCAAGTCAAGAGGTCCGAAATGAATGAAAATGGGCTGAGATCACGGACTGAACGCCTCCGGTTGCCATTCGGATTTTTCCAATGACAACATTGAACCTTTCGAATACCCTTTATCTGAAATTTTTTGTTTTACATTCATGCATATAAATTGTTAATGAAGATCACTGAAAGGTAATGTCTTTGGTAAAACGATTTGAACCATTAAAAATGTAAAAATTGAGAGCAAGTTTCTTCGGCGCAATCGAGTTTTCTGTACAGCGTAAATTAAAATCCCAGCCAGAAAAAGTGCGGATGGACAGACAAAGCGGCACAACAGTTTTTTTTCTACAGAAAACTAAAAGTGATATCTTAAATATTTCAATGCAAAATTTCTATCATGAATTCTCCAGGTCGCAGAATCAGAAATTATACAAATTGTTATCAGAATGTTGGTAAATATTCCAATCATTAACTCTCAGGTTGCAAAGTTGTCATAATCCATGAAATTGTATAATGCAACATTTTCACTGACCGAGATAACGACCCTTTTTCAAATATTCTTATAAGCTCAAAAGCAATGACACAGATCATCCGATTTACAAGAAAACAGTAATTGATAATTTTGTAATCCTTCGAGATAACGGAAGCGGACCATAAAAAAAGTCATGAATCACCAATACCCAACTACAAATTCTTCGACATTTTTCATTTGCCCATCAAAAAGAAATGCTACTCGAAGTTCTTGAAAGTCTTAAACTTCAGTTTGACATTTTAAATAAAACATGACATATGAGCCTAAGAAACTACGTGTTAATGGGTATTCTGTGACCTACTCTGTGAGAAAGAGAAGCCACATCATATATTTCGTCATGATGCCAGCAGAGCTGACACCTGTCTAGGCACCTTGAGCTTTGGTTACTGTATTCCGCGTATATCATCCGTATGAGAACCACAAACGCACAAACACGGAGAGAGAGAGAGAGAGAGAGAGAGAGAGAGAGAGAGAGAGAGAGAGAGAGAGAGAGAGAGAATACCAGGCGCCTATCTGGGACAGCATCCCTTGTATCCGTGTATTTTCACATGCCAAAATATCAACCCATCCAAGTCATTTACTGTTTCATTTTCCGGCTGTCTCCTCTTCAAAGCTGCTTACGGAGGTTTCAATCCTCTAAACATATACGAAGCTCTATAAGGTATTCCTTGGACTTACGTAACTAGGGAAGGGTTAGGTGTATCTAGCTCGCGTTCTGCTTGTCTGTTAATCTATATATATATAATATAAATATATATTATAAATATAAATAACCTATATATTTATATATATACATACATATACATACAAGTTCGTCAGTACTGTTTCTGTAGTATATATATTTGTGACTTCTAATACCATGTATCAGTCCTTCGTCAATGGATTGGAAATAAAGCCAAAACCGGGCAGGACATACACCCCGTCTTATTTTTCACCTGTGGTAATGTGTGATAAATGAATCACGTACAAAAGGGATTATAATCACACATACGTACATACACACATATATATATATATATATATATATATATATATATATATATATATATATATATGTATATATAATACATATATACACATATGATATATCTATATATATAAAAATGGATGTGTGTGTGTGTGTGTGTGTTCCAGTATAACTCTGAAACGCATTCAGCAATTTCAACCACACTTGGTATATTATGACTTACTATTTAGAAAAGAGTACTGTGGGGGTGGGGTGGGAAAGCCTTCCCTGAAACGGTACTGGTTCTGCCCGTAGACTTAGTAACTAAATAAACTCTACGAATTTATCATACCTCATTTCGGAATACATATGACTTACTATCTGGAAAAGAATACTGTGGGGGAAGGGGTAAGACATCACTGGCACCAAAGGTGGTGGGTGTGGAAAGGGGGTTACATGTAAAAATAACCAAAAACGACAGATATTAGTTTTCGAGGTTGCTGAGATGAATGGTGACACTCCTGATGCCCTTTAAGTCCAAGCTCAGCCCCAGTAGAAATGTGGGGTGAGAAGGGGGCGAAAAATAAAATGTCAAAAATTACAAATATCAGTTCAATCCATAGTTTTCGAGCTTGCTGAGATGAATAGTAACACTCCTGATGACCTTTAATTCAAGTTCAGCCCCAATAGGAATGGGAGAGAGAGAGAGAGAGTTTATCCTTGTCATTCAGAGTTTTCCCCGGGAAAGCCGGGTTGGTTAGCTAGTGTGTGTGTGTACATACATGTATATACATATATATATTATATATAAATATAAATATAAATATAAATATATATATATATATATATATATATATATATATATATATATATATATATATATATATATATATATATATATATATATATATACACACATACTAGCTAACCAATCCGGTGTTCCAGGGGAAAACTCTGAATGGCGACCGATAAACTCTCTCTCTCTCTCTCTCTCTCTCTCTCTCTCTCTCTTTTTCCTGTTAAGACCCTTCTTCAGTTGCATTCCCAGCATTTTGACATTTTATATTTTATCTCTTATATATTTATATTACAATATATATATATATATATATATACATTGTCTATATAGCATATATTTTTTATACATTTTATATATATATATATATATATATATAGTCTATATATATATATATATATATATATATATATATATATATATATATATATATATATATATATACATACACACGTGTGTGTGTGTGATTATGTGCGTGTGCATACTATGGAAATAACGAGAAATACTGATTGAAGTATTACTGTTCGATTGTCGTATCATGTTTCATATTCTGTTTGGAACTTCCTATCAAGAGAAGCCAACATTTGTTTTTCTTGCCATTATATCTTCCAGCAAAGAGCACTTCACAATTCATTCAATGGATTTACGTATGCGATTATAAGGTTGTGAAATTCCCGGAGTCATCAGACAGCGCTTGTCTTGCCGGCTCTCTGTGACACGGTATGTGCATGTTACGTCGCTGTGACGTCAAGAAGGAGGAAATACAGAGAAAGGGGAAGAAAACTATTATATGGCCGCTCATGTCATAGTGTACGAAGGTGAAGGGTGTCTGTGTCATTCATATATAACTGTTCCACGGTTACAAAAAGTAAGTCAATAATGAATATCAAAACAAGGTGGATTTAGAGTTCACAAATACCTCCCAAGTATATGTGTTCATTTACATATAAACATGAATAGCTATACAGAGTATGCATTAAGGAATCTCTTCGCAGATGTTTCAACAAGGGGAATATACTGCGTCAACTGAATGAGTAAATTGAATAAGAAAACACAGATATGCGTATATACGTGGCGGGTGAAGCCCCTCGCAAGAGATCAACTCAGCTTATAGGTTCATCTTGTTTATCATTTTCGTTTCATCTGTGATAACGTAAACTTGTGTACTTGCTGACAGCATCTCTTTGAAATAAGTAAGAATAGAAATAAGAATAGCACTATTCACAGTCGAACAACGTACTTTTTCTTTCGATTCGTGGGTCATTCTCCTCAGCTGAAAGTTAACTAGCACTTATTCTTTGCTATTCAAAATGTACATTAGTTATGACGAGATGAATCAGTCATTAGTAAGTACTCTGAAAACGAATTAAACCTTTTTTATATAAATCTTTACTTAGGACTTTAACACCCCCCCCAAAAAAAAAATCAGCCTCAAGTGTTCTAGCGTTTCCTTTACGCGAAATTGTACATTTGACCAGGTATCTTCAATGAATATAGTCTCATGCAGAATTAGCGTTCGCGCACAGGATTAGAAAACAGCGATACGGGCGCAAGGAATATAAAAAATAGAAACAAACAAAGGCAAGGTACAGCAAGAGAACTCCCCCTTTCCTTCATGTACTGGCAAAATAGCCCACACTCGGAAGCTAAGGCTTTTGCCCGCCATTAGTCTTCATTAGTTTTGATGATGGATGAGGCACTTAGAGCCCGCCTTATGTCAGGTTAGAGCTGTAATGAAAACCATCCATGAAGGTGCGTAGCGTGCAATCTTCGCCGAGCAATCCATCTTTTGCAATCCAGCTTAAGCAATCCGTCTTCTGCCAGTGAGTCCTTAGCGCCGTCCGAGCGATCATTTCCCGCCTTAATGCGATGACATTTGCTGGTGATAACTGTGCCTCACGCGTTGTTGTCCGGTCTTCGGGTCATTTCGATAACGCTGGGAGATCTTTTGGAGTGATTGACGGATGGAATGGACTGGCGTCGCAGAAGGGATGGTTAGAGAAAGCTTTTCGGTTCATCAAAACGCTACAACGTTTTAGATGTAAGATCACCTCTTTTGCCGAATTAAATCTGTTGGTCAGTGGAGCTTCAGCGCTCCCAATAAGTTTGCCGATATCTTGTAATTAAACATGAATGAAGCCTCTATTAATAAACTAATTTACTTGAAACTTGAATCGCTTCAAACTGTTATTTAACAGTTTTAAATTCATTTTTGCTTTTATTATGATTGAATTAAAGTATTGGTGTCATTCCGGTAGAAAGTCGACAACTATTATAGTGCAATACGCTGTAGTTAATTGCACTTGTAATTACGTCCTACCTCTCACACAGAAACAAATAAAAAAAAATGAAAATTAAATAAGAGGGAAATCTCAGCCAAAATCAAAATCAATATGAAACTTCCAAACTCGGCTTCCATATGCAGTTCGCAAAGGGCGGCTTCCTCCAGTCAGGCTCTCTCTTCTAGTTCGGAAAAAGACGAAGGGTGCAGCGACACGAGTGACGTAAGCGTCGCCATGATCGAAATGGCAATGACACCACGTCACAGTTCCACATACAATGCCCCCATTGTATTATGACAGATAGGTAAGAGCATTTTCCTGTGAAACTAAAAGGTGCGTGATAGCCTATTGTGTCGCAAAATACAAATATGAAATAAATTACCGGTAAACATAAAACTCCTCAACAGGTAGGACTGGCGTCACAGCCGTTGTCAATGACGTTGGAATGATGAAGAATAAAACGCGCCTTTTGTGAACCTTTTCTGCAGGACAGAGGAAACTTCCAAGCACTCTCCTTTTGCCTGGTAATGCTTGGAAAATATTTATTATCACGTCTTACTCTCTGTAAGTCATAATTATCGAACAAATATCTCCATATCTTAATTGCGAACCAACCAAACAAAAATAAACGACCGCACTGTTAACTTATAAGTGAAAGTGATGACACGAAGAGAGTAAAGATGTAATTTGAGGGAAATAAATATAATCTTAAAAATTATGATACTTATGACTTTTATTTGAAACCTCCGACTCAGGTGAACTGGAAGAATATATAATCTGCACCATTTTGCAGACTTATTTCTGCGGCTGACTGCCAGCCAGCAAGGAATATCTAAGAAGGTACCCATCCGAAGATAGCGTCTGATTCCAACTGTTATTTTGGCTCGTCAGCTTGGAATTCAGGAGCAAACAGTTTCAGACACCGTGAAATAAATAAAAAAAAAAAAAGGTTTCGCTTTTTACCTTTCTTTTCACAAGACAATAGCCTGATTCTTGTTAACCTAGAAAAACATTGCCAAATTTTCTGTATTTAATCTATTTTGAGAAAGCTGAATTTTTTTTCCGGTGCTTTTCATTACGTCCAAACAATTATCTCTTTTGTGTTTCTCCCGTGAATGACTAATTAAAATGGACGGTCTTTTTTGAGAGCTCAGACAAGCGAAATGCTGTGGAGCGGGATGTTCGCAAGCATTGTGCTCCGGGGGAGATCCTTTGTAGTAGGTTAGCAATAGAAGTCAAAAATGGGCGGCAGTGTGAAACGATCCCCATTAAAAAAGATTTTATATTTCATATGGGATTATATTTTTGATGAAGGCTACGTCACTGTCAAAATAAACAATACATGAAAAGAATGGGAAAGATGAAAAACTTCGGCATTCAATTTACTTTAATTGTAAGACAAAAATCGGGTACAGCAGAAACTTTTGGCGTTGTGATACAGTGCAGCCAATTTTAAACCCCCGCGTCGCCGGCGAAAGCGATACGTGTGCGTGTATGTGCTCGCTCGCTAGACAATTGTGTCCGTCAATGCTTTTGTTTACGCGACGCTCGTCAGCACCGTTCAGGTGCGTTGTTAACCTGTCATCGGGCTAAAGAAAGAGGCGCGGGCCTGTGTCATTTGAGTCTGCTTATGCATTGTGAGGCAGCAGGGAAAAATACCGTAAGGCAATTAACGATCGGCGCTAAGAATGATCAGAATTTTTCATCATTTTTCCAGTTCTCCTCTAAAGAAATTCAAGCCTGCTTCAAATGATACGAATAAAAAGGAAATTCTATTCTTTCGGCGTGTGTATGTGTGTGTGTGTCTATTTGTCTGTGTGTATGTTTGTATGCGTCCGAGAGAGAGAGAGAGAGAGAGAGAGAGAGAGAGAGAGAGAGAGAGAGAGAGAGAGAGAGAGAGTGTGAAGCCTAGCCGGGGCATGAATCGGCATCATACCTGTCTTGCAGGAGTCGTCGTACTTCCTGACTGTTGAAAGGAAGAGTAGTAATTTTTCATTGATTTATTGTCTCCCTCAATTGATACCTTGAGCCATAGACTCTCACACACACTCGCTCGTTCGGTGGTTTTTGAACCCATTCCCTTCTCCCTGCAGCCCCTGATACACACACACACACACAGACACACTTGCGCGGGACAATTCCGTGGCGGCTGTACAGTATGTCGTTCACGGCGACTCTGTTCTTTATTATTTCCGATGCAGTTTCCTTTTCCCTCTCTCAGTCAGACTCTTCTATTCTCTCTCTCTCTCTCTCTCTCTCTCTCTCTCTCTCTCTCTATATCTCTCTGTCTATATATATATATATATATATATATATATATATATATATATATATATATATATATATATATATATATATTATATTATATATATATATATATATATATGTATATATTTATATATATTATGTACATTATATATACTGTATATATATATATATATATATATATATATATATATATATATATATATATATATATATATATATATATATATATATATATATATATATATACATATATATGTGATACATATATTCCACGGGAATTTCCACGAGATTAATGGAAAAAATTAACTAGTGACTTTGAAAAAAATTTTCATATCCACAAAATACGTAAGGGTTTCTAGTAAAAAAGGAAAACATAATAGTAAAATAGGAGAAAACGGGTACAATTTAGTAAGCCTAAGCTAAGAAACTATTAGAGAATTCCGAAATAAATAGTTTTGCATTATGAAGAAGAAATTAGACCTCCATGGATTTACCTTTTCAGTAACATTAAAACACCACAAGCATGTGGATTTGCAAGGGCCTTGAAGACTGCAACCATTGTAATGGGTTTTAAGAAACTTTTGTTGAACTTTTAATAAAATATACACTTATATATATATATACAATATATATATATATATATATATATATATATATATATATATATATATATATATATATATATATATATATATATATATATATATAAATATATATATATAATATATATATATATATATATATGTGAATATATATATGTATATACATATATATATATATATATATATATATATATATATATATATATATATATATATATATATATGCTAAGGTTCTAGGGTTGTGTTCCATGCTCAGAAAACTTTGCAGATAAATAAAAAGATGTTAGATTACTTAGATTTAGCCGATTGTTTTCAAGTTTAGTGAATTCCAAATTTTCTTCATTAATTTACCTGACCAGTGATTGTACACACACAAATATGTTTATGTGTGTGAAGATGTATATGAACAAAAAAAAAAAGTA